>NC_134095.1:103752348-104091098 GCF_000715075.1 Nicotiana tabacum
ACTCTATATTGCTGGGGAGTTCTGGGAGCTGAGAAGTTGTGAGTGATGCCATTTTCATTGTAATTCATCAAATTTGACATTGTCAAATTCTGTCCCATGATCTGATCTAATGCATGCGACTCTAGACTCCATCTTCACCTGGATTTTCTTCACAAAAGCCACAAACACTTCAACAGTTTCATCTTTGGTTCTGAGAAACAGAGTCCATGTGAATCTGGAGTAGTCATCCACTATCACAAAAATGTATCATTTTCCTCCTCTGCTTTGCACTCTCGTAGGTCCACATAGATCCATATGTAGAAGCTCTAGTGGCTTTGAGGTGCTCAAATCTCTTTTAGACTTGAAGGAGGACTTTACATGTTTTCCACTAGCACAGGCATCACAGACCTTTTGCATCTTGAATTTTGACATAGGCAGACCATGGAACAGGTCCTTCTGAATTAGATTGTTCAGAAGAGAGAAACTTGCATGGCCTAGTCTTCTGTGCCATAGTTCAGCATCATCATCAACAACTTTCAAACAACTTAGATCATCTCTCTGTAAGGACTCGAAATCAGCAACATAGATGTTCTTGTATCTTTTGGCCACAAGTACTACTTCACCTGTCACAAGATCAGTGACTGTACATATTTTAGACAGGAATTCCACCTTGTTTCCTTTATCACAGATTTGAGAGACACTCAAGAGACTGTACTTAAGTCCATTTACATAGTACACATTTTCAATAGAATGAGTGAGTGACTTCCCGACTTTTCCAACTCTAAGAATGTACCCCTTTTTTCCATTGCCAAAGGATACACTCCCTCCTTGCAGGGCTTTTAGTGAAAGAAAGTCCATGGTGTTCCCAATCATGTGCTTTGAACACCCACTATCCATGAACCATTGTTGACCGCTTCCTTTCATTGTTACTTGTACAAGATATTAAGAGTTAGTTTTAGGAACCCAAGAAAGTTTGGGTCCCTTGTAGTAGGCAAGAGGATGAATAAGAGTTCTCTTAGTCCATGCAGGTAATGTGCATTTTTTGTGAGTGGAACCTGGTCCCTCTTTTGTAGTCACCTTTTCAGCAAACATTTTGTTTTTTTGAATAGACTGATTCCTGGCCTGGTGATATTATTTGAAGTGCTCAGTGTTCCCACATTGGGTACAAGGACAATTATTAGAGATAGTGGCGTACTTGTTGTGAGGGCTGTGAGGAGTTTTCTCCCTTTGGAACCCTAATTCCTACCTGTTTTTACAGTCATTAGTATGCATGGCAGTGGTAGCTTCTGAGGACCAGGTCCACTTTAGGGACTTTTCAAGATCATTCTTTACTCTTTCCAAATTAGTTTGGAGTTGCTCATTTTTCTCAATTTCAGCACACATCCTAGCTATCATAGCTTTCACCTCATTTTCAAGCCTAATATATTCCTCACTGGCTATCTCCTTTCCCTTTCTAGAATTTTTAATTTTTGACTTAGTCCATGGTTTCACTATTGTTTCCCTTAGGTCTGTAATTTCTGCCAAAAGGTCATCCTTCTCTTTTTTGAAGATTTCAATGGTTCTCTTATGGTCAGTAACTACAACCACTAAGTCGTCTCTAGTTTGTTCAGATTCTCCTAATTCTAAGGTCAAGGAATCCCTATCCTCCACAAGACTATGAAAAGCATTAATTAATACATTAGCTAAAGACATGAGTTTTTTTGGAGAATAGGTTTTCAGATTTCTCTGAACATCCCTTAAATTTACCTCTTTGTTGCCATTGTATTCATCATCATCTAATTGAGCCATTAAAGCAAAAGTTGAGTCATATTCAATCTCCTTGCCTTCAATTGCCATCATGGAACTATCACCAGCATCAGGATCATCTTCAGACTCACTAGAGGAATCCCCCCATGCTGCAAGAGCCTGTCTCATCGTATTGTCAGCTGATCTTTTTCTCTTGAAGTCCTTGAAAGGAACTGGGTTCTTCTTAGCTGTCTTCTCATGGTAGTTCTTGGAGAATTCTTGCTTCGTGAGATGATAGTCTTTCATGAAGTGTTCAGGCTTTCCACACTTGTAACAAAGATCATAGTTCTTTGGTCTGTTAGCGCTGTCCCTTTTTAGCATTTCTCCATTTCTTCTGACCATCTTCTGAAATCTTTTGGTTAAGTAAGCCATGTCACTGTCTTCCTCACTTGAATTATTGTTCTCAGCTTTAAGTACCAGGTTCTTTTCCTTCTTTGGTTCTCTTCTTTCACTGTCTATCTTCCTCTTCAACTCGTAGGTCTTCCGATGTCCGATCAGCTCTTCTATGGTCATCTCCTGTAAGTCCTTTGATTCAGTAATAGCATTCACTTTGCTTTCCCATGAGCTAGGCAGAATGCTGAGGATTTTCCTCACAAGCTTGTTTCTAGGAATAGTTCACCAAGTGAGTGTAGCTCATTTATGATGGAAGTGAATCTTGTGTGCATATTTTGAATGGATTCATTGTCCCTCATTTTGAGGAATTCATACTCGGTAGTGAGCATATCAATCTTAGACTGTTTTACTTGTGTTGTTCCCTCATGAGCTGTTTGCAAAGTTTCCTATATCTCCTTGGCAGTGTCACAGGTGGAGATTTTATTATACTCTTCAGGTCTTATTCCACACACTAGAATTTTTTTGGCATGAAAATTCTTCTCCACAGCTTTCTTGTTTGCTTCAGTGTGCTCTTTACTGGTTTTTGCTATTAAAAATGGAATTTCTTCCAGTACCTTGGTTGGAACATAAGGACCATAGCATATGATATCCCATAATTCAGAATCCTCAGCCATGATAAACCATGCATTCTTGTTTTCCACCACCCATAGTATTGTCAATTGAACCTAGGTGGTCGGTATGTAGATTGACCTTCTTCAAGATTTGATGGAGCAGCCATGAAGATCCTTCCTAGGTGTTAGCCTGATAGGAGGAACCTGCTCTAATACCAATTCTTAGTTTGTGTGCGTCCACCAAACAGTAGAGTACCTGGTCCTCTACGAGATTTCTGCTGAGAATGCTAATAAAACTGTATGTAAATAAGGTAGAGGATTTTTACGTGGAAAAATCCTATACAAGGGGATCAAAAAACAACGACCTACACCTGTAGGCTTTCAACTTCACTAACTTGTAAAAACCTATTACAAGCCACTTTGTAATGACTAAATTACAAAGAATTTACTCAACTAACTTGTGGTACTCTTACCACAAGCCACTTTGTAAATTCCTAGTTACAAAGACTTTTACTAACTTGTGATGCTCTCACCACAAGCCACTTTATCACTCTACAGTTACAAAGGTTTTTGCTTATGACTATACCTAGTCACAACATAAACTCAAGGAGTTTACGGATTTACAAGAAGATTCCTAATCAACGCGTCTAGCTAAGAAATTTAGGAGATACAATAAGTACAATCACAAAGTTACAACTCAACTAGGACAACAACAAGCTAACTTTAGGAACTGGTCCGTAGTTGCGTTCAACTTTGTTCTTCAAGCTTGTGAGGATTGATTTCTCTATTTTGGCAAGAAACTTGAATAAGAAACTGAAACATTCAAGTGATTTTTTGTATAAACTCATTGTAGGTACACCTTGATCACATCACTTAAAATGATGTGAACACTTTAGTTGGTCAGAGAATGAGTGGGCACTGGAAACAATGTAGTGCGGCAGAAATAGTTCATTCAGTCACTTCGTTTCTAGCTGTGTCCAATTGACTTTGTACTGCTGTGAGGAAACCACAAAGGTATCAGGTCCTTGTTTGGGTTCCTAGCTCCTGAAACTATAGCAGTTCACCTTTAGCTGGAATCCGTTAAGTTTGCAGTGTAGTCCGAGTAGGTTAGGTTCCCTATCTGGTTCTTAAGTAAGTTTGTTAGATCATCAAAACATAAGACAAGAATATTTAAAACCTATCACTTATCATTTTGGAAATACCTGTTGCTCAATACTAAATACTCAAGAACATTCTTTCTACTCTCTAACACATTCTCACGACCTCTTTACTTGCATTTACTATTCATATTCATTGTGTGCTATTTATTGTTCTTCATTTATTGCTTATTATTGGCCATAAAGATCCGTCATTGGTTTATTTATAACTATTAGTCTCCATCGACTACTCTCGGCGGGGCATTGGACTCGACCCCGAGGCCCCAATCGACAGCCATTTAGTTTGGTTAACATCTTGTTTTAAGCTCATATCTTGATTCAAAGTACCTCGCTTAGCATCTATTGCCCTAACAACTAGCATAGATATAGATCACATATTTTAAAATCACAAAATCAAATTAAATTATTATTACCATTTTCACGGTAAACAATAACTATTTTGTTGTGAGAATGTGATTAATTTGATTAAGGAAACCAAGATTGTGTCCCCATCAATGAAATGTAATGCTATAGGTATTTATAGGATATTTTTCTAATGGAAGGTCCTTTGATATGCAAATGGTTTCTAAATAACTACCCAATATTTTCCAATGATTGGGTAGTGTTTTTCTCTTTATGATTTTTCCAAATATAAAAAAGTTGAAATTAAGAACAACCAATTTATGTCAAGTAGAATTCACTTATTCCTAAGCGATTCTATTAAACAAGGTTTATAGTCTTGAGTTCTTGATATTCACTTCTACCAAACTCTAACCCACTTTTTCAAGTAAAGAAAGAGTAAAATGGAAAAAATTAATATTTGCAACCACCAACAATAAATAAAGCATAAGAAATGAATAAATATCAACCAACCACTAAATATATATTCAATGTTAAACACTCATTAACACTACACCTATTTAGGGTCCACAACCTTAGTATTTAAAACTAGTTACTCATACTAGAATACAAAAACAAAGCAATAAATAGAGTCATAAAGCATACAAAAGTGCAAGATTCTCTCTTCAAAAGCTTCCAAGATAATGGTGTATTCAATGCCTTCAATGTAGTCCCTTTTTCAAACTTAATGCACCAAAAAACCATAGATAAATCTATTTATAGTGGATTATAAGCCGGGGTCAAGATTGGACAAAAATGCCCCTGTAGAGCTCTTATGCGACCGCATAATGGTCGCAGACCATGTATGCGGTCCACATAGTTGACAAATGTGTCACAGAATGTCAGATCCTCAAGCCCAGATTCCATCGCATTTTTATTATGTCGTCAGAATATCAGTTATGCGACCGCATTTTCCATCGCAGAAGTACTACGCAGGTTCTTCAATTTCAATTATGCGGTCATTATGCAGTTCGCAGAAGTGTTACGTGACCACATAATGAATCGCACAATCTTCTCTTCAATTGGTCAAAATAGTTGCTTCAGTTTGCGGTGATTATGCGGTCCGCATATTACTTCTGCGGTCACATACTTGCAGCATTCCTACTCTTTTGTGGCTTTTTGATTTCTTTTTCATGTGTTTGGGTCTTCACGTCTTATGCACTACAAAACACCAAAACTTTATAAGATTTAACTACAAATGCATTGAAAGACGAACTAAGATCTATGTAATTGGTATCAAAAGTGCCAAAATTCTACGGCACATCAACATCCCCAACTTAAACTCTTGCTTGTTCTCAAGCAACTAAAACAAAATTATCCTATCCTATACTACTTCTATTTCCGACATGTCACAAAACAGTAGTGACTACAAATGGTTTTGACTGACAGCTAACAAGCATGTAACTTTTTTTATTTACCCTTCATGGAGGACAACTATTATTTAACAATTTGACTAATCAACTCGTGAACTTCGAGCCTCAACCAAAATGTCAAAATGCTATTCACAGCTAAGTGTGCACTTATATTCTATCTCAAGAACCTAACTTCTGCTAAATCTTGCAATTCATGCGCGCTCGCAACAAAGAAAATCGCCAACTCACACATATGTACAGGGGATGCAATCAAAACACTCTTGCACTCGGAACGAAAGCTACACACTACAAATATCAGTCCATATGCTTGCCTTTATTTTAACTTGTTGCTATCTCAGAAATAATTGGCTGTAAATCACAAAGGACTTTTCATGGGTTATAATGTAGGCTTCGGGACGGGTTGGATGAATATTTGAGAATGTAGTGGTTGTACCCTCCTTGAAGTCTATATACATTTTGCTTCTTTAATACATAGCACTTTTTGACCTCGAATTACCGACATAGAACCATCTAAAAGTATTTCTTCAGTTTCTTGAGTGCGAGTAGATTGTCAAATCTCACAAAAATAGTTGCTTGTCACAGAGAAGGTGTCGCTGTGTTCCCAACCATTGTACTTCTAGCACTCCTTCTAACCCGGGAAGGAGATTTTATAAATGTTATAGGCCAAAAGTATGTCACTTCATTTATAAAGTTGATATTTTTTTCACTTGTTAATTTACTGATTTTTTCAATCTTATTAAACTTAATTTTTTTGGTATTGGGTATTCGGAATGGGAAGATGAAGTATACCTGCATAAAGCTTTAATTGTAATAAGAGATTTAAAGTTGTCGCTGGATACCGTTAAGATTGAACGAGACAATTTGAAGGAAAAAGTTGTTGCATTAGAGGCTATTAATTGGTTAAACGGGTTATAGGTCGATGATTTTTTTTTCTATAAAAAAAACAGGTCATTCTGATTTTCTGATGGCTTCCCGTTTAATGAAGGGTATTTTTATAAAATTAAGTAACGGTGAGGGTGGATGTGACCCTATAGTATAACGGAGGTGATTGGCCGAACCGCCGAAGGAACCTACTTTATCTTAATCAGATATCATTTCAGCTAATAACATATAAATTTAGTGTTTATACACTGCTTTAAACGTAGCGACATAGTATATATATATATATATATATATATATAAGCAAAGATTGAATTTCTGAAAGAAATTAAGGGTTGTTAAAGGAATATAAACACCCTAAGCAAATGGAGAATATTGCAACAAAAAGATAGTAACTGACACTGCAAGGATGCTGACACCAATCAAATCTTGACAACTGGTAGGCTTGCCATCACAATCTATTGTTGCCAAAAATAATTATGGGAGTGGACCATTCCTTGAGCATAGGGGCCAATTCATGAATGCGGACACTGTATTCTAACCAAATAGTCGTATTCACCGTGTATAAACTTGTCAGTACTCTCTTACCAAAAATAGAAACATTATTAAAAGACTCGAGGGTTTGGTCATAAACTGGGTTGATGGTAGTACAGAGCAAGAAAATAACAAATTTCATTTCACCCGTATTATTAACTTCTATCTTATTTATGTGATGGACAAGAGGAGATATTGACTTGTTAGGAAAGGTGGATACTGAATTTAAGTTAATGAAAGCGGAGTAATGTAGTTATTACTAGTATTTGTTTGTAACAATAAGTGGGAACTAATTCAAGATAAGGATATGACCGATCATGCCCAACTCTAGTTCTAAAAAGAATAAGTGGTCGCTGCAAATATAATTTGGTCTAAAAGTCTGGAGTCGAATCCCACAAAGAATTAAGTTTTAGCTACTACTATTCACTATCACTAAGAAGACAAACTCGAATAAATTCCTAAGTTATAAAGATTAAGATACATATATCTAACTAATTAACTAACAAATTAAAGTAATAATTTAACAACTAAAGATACTAATGATTGGAGACAAGATTGGAAAAGCCTAGACCTATGATTTTCCCAATATTGGAATTCTTCCTGCTACATCTCCTACAATTTCGCCAAAGTATTCTCTACTGATCATGATCACTCGACTTATCGTAATTCACTCTCGAGCAACTACAATAATGTACTAGTCATATTCTCTCGAATTACACTAGCTCGCACTCTTTCACCGCACATTATGATCACATCAAAGCTTCGTTATCTCTAGTCCCATTTTAAACCTGCCGTATTGATCTCTGATATAACTTGGAAGTGACGTTGTTCGAAAACTACCTAAATATGAACTCTTTCTCAAGTAATACATAATAAATAGGCACAATCAATTGAGAGCTCTTCAATTAACTAAAATAAGCATGTAATTGAACAAATAGGGATATCCAAAAGCTAAATTATTTTAAAATAAAATAAGAATTCATCCTCCAAAAGGTTCCATCAAAACTCTAGATAATAAATTAGCTACTCATAATAGTATGTAAAATTACAATACTAAAAGTCATAACCAACAATGAAAAATAGGAAGAAGAAGAAGAAGAAGGGAATAACTCGTGGTTGAATCTTCCTCGTTGCTCCTAGCATGTTCTCACCTCCTTGGGTGTTGTCTTACCCTAAAGTAGTGTCTCTCCCTTTGAAAGGATATTTTTATAATATATTTATATCAACTGATGTGGGCGTCCTTGATATTTTCTAATTCACAGAGGAAAAGTTGAGTCATGTGCTTGGGGTTGGTGCAACGCGCGACCCCTAGGCACACTCCCAACTATTTTTTTCTTCTTTGTTTCTTTTGTGTGCCAGGTCCAGTGCCAAAATGCCATACTTCACTAGTTTTGATTCATTTTCTAGGCTTTTTGGCGCCTACCTTCATACAATGCACCAATTGTGGCACGCTCCCAACTCTTGCCTCTCAACTTCTTTTTGCATTAAATCATCCGATTTTTGTCAAACTTCCATTCAAACTCATTCCTACACATAATAAACATATAATGAGCATATTTTATGTTTATAAACATGTAATGTCCCACAAATCACGTACAAAATAATATGAAGCTATACCCAAAATCATGCATTTTTCATCATTTATCACCACCACACACTTAAAGTCTTGCTCGTCGTCGCGCAAGCACATAGGCAAAACACGCATTTCAAAACATACTCAAGCATCACAGCAATGACAACGGTTTATATCAACGCTTAAAACCCAACATATGCACTCTTTATACTTTTTCTCAATTTTTAACTTCATGTCAAGATTATTTAAAATAGTTGTGTGACTCTTTCTACATTCGTGTGACGCTTTCTACATTCTCGCCTACTAATTTAAGCTTGAAAAGTCTAAGATCAAGTAGGACTTTATAGGTTGTAATGTAAGCTAAGGGACGGGTAGGATATATATATATATATATATATATATATATATATATGAGAGAGAGAGAGAGAGAGAGAGAAATAGTGACTAACCCTCCTAAGCACTTTAATACACCACACTTCACTTTGATGCACATTTTTGTCATGACCCATGACCAATTCAATGTTTTTCCGTAAAACCATACACAACTAAACCCTTCTTCATTAAGCACAACAACATATCGATAATCACTTGCCCGAATAAAGATATGGGAGGTGCCATTCATTTTTCAATTTTATTTGTTTCTTTTGTGTTTTTGTTTCACACTCTTCTTAATTTGGTATTTTCGGCTAGTAAGGCTTTTAAATACAAGTGCACCTTTTTTGCCTTTCTATGGTTCCACTCAAAAGCTACCCAATCTCTTTCCTTACTCTTTCAGTGGCTTAAGTTCTTTCGGAGGTAATGGGTGAACAAGATAGGGGTTGGCTCGTAATGTGGGTGTTTACCGTGAAAATGGTAATAACAATTAAATTTGATTATGGCAATCTAAAAATATGTGATCTATTTTTCTAGTTGTTAAGTAATTGATGCTATGTATGTGAGACTTAGAAATGAAATGAGAGTTAAGGATAAGGTGATAACCAAACCGATAGGTTAATTATCGGGGCCTCGAGCTTGTCGATTCGGGGGCCCCGAGGTCGATTCCAGAGCTTGATTGGGAGCTATCGAAGGTGGTCGAAGTATGACTAACAATTACAATAAAATCAATGAAGGCTATTTATAGCCAATTACAAGAAATAAATGATGAACAACAACGAAGATAATAAATGGAAGTAATAATCTCAAGAGAGTATGTTAGAGAGTAGAGAGAATGTTCATGTTTATTTAGGATGGAGCAATAAATCCTTACAATGTGGTAAGGACCTCCTTTATATAGAAATATGGGGGATCCTATCATAGTACAAATGCATTTATTACAAAGATATGGAGATGGGACAGCTAGTCGACGTCATGATGAGGGCTCAGACTAGCCTGATAGACTTTGTCGGCTCTAGCTGCACCCTTTGGGAACTCCCCTCTTTTCCAATGTAGCCGTTAGTATGCATTGCCCCGAGGTCGAGCATCGACAGCCCTCGAAGGTGAACATACTTCCCAGTCTCGAGCCTTGGGAAGTATGTTCGCGGGGCATCACAATGACGAAGAAATTGGACCCTCCGATTTCACCGTGCACAAATAGTCTCCTCATTTCTTAGAGTGAAAGTGATAAGAAACAACCTTGAACCTTTTCCCCCTCCAATACTCTTTAACGACGGCAGTCATAAGGTGCCAAAAGACGATGCACACGCAGCCCTTGAAGGCCTCCGCATTGATTATGGCAGTTAGTTGCCCCTTGGCCTCCTTCAATGCGCACGCGGGGCTTCTATATATACTCCCCTTCTCATTCTTTCCAACTCACTACATTTCCAAACCCCAAAAAAGGTTCCTTCTGCTACTTTTGTTCTTTCCTAGGAACGCGACTCCCTTTTTTCTTCCGAAATTTTCTAGTAATGACGAAAACTTCCACCTCTGTTTCTTAGGAGAATGTGGCCTCATCCTATTCTCTTTTATCTCATGGTGAAGCGGCTATTCCTCCTCGTTTTGAGGAATGCGTTCCAAGATTTTTCACTATGGATTCTGATTTCAAGGTCGAGAGGCCTTCTTCGAAGCCGGGGCGCCGTGAGCCCGTGACTCAGTATATTAGCTCGATAACAAACGTCGGAAGAGTGAGAGCTGATTGTCGCTGGGGGGACACGGTGCTTGTGGAGATCCCTGCTTGGGAGGAGGATATTATGACATACGAAGCCGATTTTCTCAGTGTGTATAGTTACCCGTCTACCCTAGGTCCGGTGGGGCCATCTTCGCCCCCGATCGACCTCGTGATTCTCGACTTCTGCCAACGGTATCAAGTGACCTTGGCCAAATTCATCCTTCATTCTGGTGTGTTGTTTACATGATTAGGTACTACGTGAACATGATTGAGGAGATGCCATTCACCCTCGATTATCTGATCAGGATGTACAACCCATATCTCTTCCGCGGGGGTCTAATCAAACTCCGCTACCGAGCCCCGAGGTCCCTCTTCGCTTGTACCGAGGAGCTAGAGAATGGTGGATGGATAAGCCGTTTTGTCCGAGTAAGGACTTCTGACTTGATCCCGGCAGAAAGGATGTCGTTTCCCGAGAGGTGGAATATGGAACGTAAGTAGACACGTTATCTAGCATTTCCTCGCTTCTCTTTGAATACGTTCTTCAATGCACTTAATTTTTTTTACTAATGCAGCCGCAACAATTTATCTTGGCGCGGTTTTGGACCGCCCGAGTTAGGTCGGCCGTCTGGACTCGATTTGCCTGTATGCTGAGCGAGTGTGGAGTGATTTATCCCAGGCTCGGTGGGAAGCTAAGGATCATGGTGCCTCCACCCCTGCTGTAGTCATCCTTTTCGACCTAAATCACTACTGGAAGCGTTCTTGTTCCCTGTGCTTACCTCATGCATTTGTGTAGGTCTGGGGGAAGTCCTCTTGATGAAGGGAGAATTACCCTATGAGAAGGGTGATTTGGTACCAGATGAAGGGAAGAAAAGACAAAGGGATCCGTCGGACGGACCTTCGGAGTCCAAGAAGGTTAAGGCAGAGGAAACTAAGGCAGACCCGACAACCCTAACTTCAAAAACGGCGGGAAACCCCCGAGTTGAAGGTGAGGGGAAAATAGCTTCTCGACAGCGCCCGAGGGAGGGATAAACCTGGCCGATCTTTGGGCCGTAGAGATGGTGGCTTCCGAGCCGGAGTCTGATGTTGTTGCGGTCCAACTTCGTAGCGGAGAGACAACTGAGGGAGTATCGGGTTCTGCCCCCGAGCTGGCCGATGTCCAAAGTTCCCCTCGGTCTGGGGTGCCTTCATTAGGTGGTTCGTAGGTGCCTAGTTATGGGGCCCTAAATGGACAAGAGATTGTCTTAACTGACCCTGCTAGTGCCTTGGTCGTGATTGATTCCCCTCAAGGAATGCCCTTACCTACTAAGGGAGTGCAAGATGCCCCTCACGAATAATCTTCCGGTGCGGGGATGCCTATCAAAGGCGGAGATGTGCTCGAAAGTCTTCCAACCGTTCCCGAGGGAATCCCTGAGATCGATGCCTCCCTCGTCTTTGGTGAGATAAGAAGGCTTTGCGAACAGGTAATCTTTGTGAACCCTGCCTGTTGCTCAGGGCTCGGTTTCTCTGACCTTTGTCTTTCTAACTTGTCTTTTTTCGTGGCTTTAGGCCAAGGCACTTTACAATCAGACTTTCACCCGGTATCAGGCCGAGGTAACCCGTCATGAGCACGAGAAGGCTCTCCTTACTGAACAGGTTATCGAGTCCCCGTTTGTCATTATTTGAATACTTTGCCAGATCCCAGTGTTTTAACATCTTGGATCTGATTCGTGCAGTTTGAGAAGGAAGGTGTCCAGCTGAGGGAGGAGCTCCAGGCCAGAGACTCCGAAGTCTCCGAACTCAAACACAGGGCAAGTTCTAGACTAATAAAGGATGGTACATAGTACAACCAAAATCTCACCTCACACAATGCACATGACTCACTCAGGATGATTCAGACCCGACTCTTAAGTTAAAGCAATTAGCACAGTCATCATATAATCCAAATACAAGGAAGTAACAACAGGAGTCAATAGACAAGCCCAAGCGTCAAAAGAAAGCCACATATAATCTCAAGGCATATGGCCACAAGAATCAAGAAGAAAGTACTAAGCACAAATGCTCCACCTCTAGGCCCCGATATAAACAATGTCAGCAATATAGACACTCAAGTGCTTCCCATTCTATTAAAATTTCAAAAAAAAAGAAAGAAAATCTTTTTTTTTATATTAAACCCTCAAGAAAATTGTCTAAGAAGTCCATCATCGAGAAATATTCCCATTCTTTTTTTCTTTCGTGTGCCATGTCCAGTGCCAAATTGCTATACTTCACTGGTTTTGATTAATTTATTAAGTCATTTCGCGCCTACCCTTCATGCAATACACCAACTGTGGCACGCTCCCAACTCTTGCCTCTCAATTTCTTTTTGCATTAAATCATTTAATTTTTGCCAACTTTCATCCAGACTCATTCCTACCCACAATAACCATATAATGAGCATATTTTATGTTTATAAACATGTAATATCCCACAACTAACATATAGAATGTTATGAAACTATACCCAAAATCATGTATTTTCATCATTTATCAATGACTTATAAGGTATGCTGGCTGTTGTGGAAGGCTTCTCTAACCACTGATATTCAATAATTTTATATTATGGGTGAATGTTCACATAAGACAAAGCATTATTTGATCTTACAAAGAGAATTGCGCTTTTACTTTGGTACTATAGGAAGGTAGAAAGGATACTTTAAAATCCCCAAAATTTTCTTATTTACAAAAATATCCCTTTCCTCCTTCACCCCGATGGATGTTTGAAATATCTCAGGAAATGTTGGATATGTTCAAAATTACCTACAACTTTTGTCATTTTTAATTTGACCCCCAAACTCCTTGTGTCCTATATTCTTCCACAAGACTTGAGAAGTCTTTTTTACCTCTTTTTTCCTTGTAACTTTTCTACTGATCCTTGGATATTTGTTTCAAGTATTACAAATCGCATGATAATTCAACTAAGCTACTTGCTTTTTAGATGCAATTTCTCGTAGTGCATAAAATTTACTAGTGGGAAAGTGTTGCAACCAGTTAAAAAATATAGTGGAAACGAATAGGGAATATTAGCCTAAGGTGAGAATTGGTACCTGCGTCCTGAGGTTGAGAGTTAGCTCACTTGGTGAGACATTCACGGTTGACGATAGAGTGCTCAAACCTTATCAATGGCATAGTATCATCTTCCTCTTTCCTTCTTTTGATGTAATACAAATTTATAGAAAAAAAATGATAGCCTTATGTTGATCATATAAGTTTATATGATATGGCCAATATTTTGGCTAGTGTAGTGCATCTCATATAAGTATAAGCCTATTTGCAAAGTAACCTTGTTGGCAATATTCTTTGGGATCCAAAAATATTGCAATGTGTGGTGGATATCATTTGCACAACTTGTATCTTTTCTTTTACACCTTGGAGGTCAAGACTTTTTTGCCTATAAAAGGAAAGGTCATTAGTTCATTTTAGATACACCAAGAAGACTTAGAGTCTTCATTTCTTGTTTCTTCCTCTCCTTCTTTATTGAGAGTTGTTTGTTAGAGAGTTGAGTGTTGGGAAACACGTGTGTGATCTCCTTTCTTTGGAGTGATCTTGTGAGATTATTCTCTCTGGGGTATTTGGGAATTAATTAGAGTATTTATTCTAATTTTGTATGCTCTTCTGTACTCTTGTTGCTATAGTAAATTTGCTCCTCTCCGCATGTGGACATAGGTCATTTTGACCGAACCACATTAAATTTGTGTCTTCTTTATATGATTTAATTGTCATTGTTATCAACTTGCATTGCCTTTGTTATTGTCATTATAACATTGTTTTGCTAAGTTCCGCACTACCCGAGTTTTCGATCCTAACAAATTAGTATCAGAGCCGGATCTAACCGGGTTAGTTTCAATAGCCAAAATGACCGAAATACAAACTTCGAAATGTGGCAATTAAAGGTGGAAGCTATCCTAATTTAGGATGGCTTAGACTCTGCATTGCAAGAAAAGGAGAAGAAGTCGGATAAAATGACGGACGATGAGTTTTCCATCATAGATAAAAAGGCAAAATCAGGTATCATCATAAATCTCTCAAATGAGGTTTTAAGTGAAATTTCTTTAGAAACCACAGCCCAAAGGTTTGTGGGAAAAATTGAAAACCTTATATATGAGACAGTGGAAAATAGACTTTACTTGAAGCAGAGGCTTTATACAATTCGTATGGGTGAATGTACATCTATTCTCTCTCACCTTGACACATTTGACTCTATTCTTATGGATTTGAGTAATATAGATGCTAAAATTAAAGATGAGGATCAAATCGTGTTACTGCTTTGTTCTCTACCCCATCTTTTAAGCATATAAGAGATACTATGCTTTATGCAAAGGATAATATATCTTATAAGGATATTAAATCTATCTTAAAATCAAAAGAACAAATAGATAGTGATATTACTGGGGAAGATAATGGAACTCAAGCGGAAGTTGTCTTGTTTGTTAGAGGCAAATCTGACTCAATATCCAGATACAATAATCTAGAGTGTCGCTATTTGTCATAAGAAAGGTCACATTATCGCGGAATGTTATAAACTGAAAAATAAGAAAAGCATAAGGAAAGGAAAAATGAGCACAAAAATACGGACACTACCAAAACAAGTGTAGCAACTGATGAGATTCAGGGAACTATAATTTTAGCAACTAAAACTAGTTTCAGATCAAATAATGAGTGGATTTTAGATTCCGGTGTTCATATCATATGTGTTCTAGAAGGGACTTGTTTTCTGCATATGATTTAGTTGAAGGTGGAGTTGTCCATCTGGGTAACAATGTTACTTTTAATGTTATTAGCAAATGTACAATTCATATCAGAATGACGATGGTGTGGTGAGAACTCTCACCGATATAAGATATGTTCGTGAGTTGAAGAAAAATCTCATCTCTTTGGGCACTTTAGAATCCCTTGAGTGCAAATTCACAGGTGAAGGTGGAGTTCTGAAAAAATTTCATGGTGCTCTTGTGATCATGAAAGCACACAGATCTGGTGTGTTTATATTTATTGGGATCCATTGTTATAAGTCGTACTACAATTTCGGTATCAAACAACTTGTTTGATTTTCATGGCATTAAATTTGACATATGCCCATTGGGGCTTTTGCGGAGAGGGTAGAGCAAATTTACTACTCCCTCCGGTCTACAATAAGTGACCAATTTGCTTTTGGCACGCCCATTAAGAAAATACTATATTCTATACAAAAATACCTAGTATGACTAAACTACCCTTAATTAAATATTTAATGTGAGGAGTAAGAAAACTTTTGAGGGATATGTACATAAGGGTAATTTTGTAAAAACAAATTGAATTCTTTCTTAATTATATAAATGGACACTTATTTTGGACCAAAATAAAAAAATAAATTGGTCACTTATTATGGACCGGAGGGAGTACATCAATCAAAATTAGGCCAATGTGGAGATTTGTAATATGGCCAATATTTTGGCTAGTGGAGTCCATCTCACATAAGCATAAGCCTTTTTGCAAAGTAGACCTTGTTGGCAATATCCTTTGGAACCCAAAAATATTGCATTGTGTGGTGAATATCATTTGTACAAGTTGTATCTTTTCTTTTACACCTTGGAGCCCAAAGAAATGCCATTAATTCGTTTTAGACACACAAACACGACTTGAGTCTTCATTTCTTGTTTCTTCCTCTCCTCCTTTATTGAGAGTTGTTTGAAAGAGAGTTGAGTATTGGAAAAAACTTGTGTGATCCTCTTTCTTTGGAGTGATATTGTGAGGTTATTCCCTCGGGTGTATTTGAGATTAAATTAGAGTATTTACTCTAATTTTGTACGATCTTTTGTACTCTTGTTGCTATAGTGAATTTGTTCATCTCCGCTTGTGGATATAGGTCACTTTGACCGAACCACGTTAAATATGTGTCGTTTTTATATGCTTAATTGTCGTTGTTATCAACTTGCATTGTCTTTGTTATTGTCATAATAATATTGTTTGGCTAAATTCCGCACTACTCAAATTTCCGATCCTAACAGTATACTGTAAAAATATAATTGTCAAAAATTAATCCCGTGAAATCACAAGCTTTGTTCAACCTGCAATAATATGAACCCAACGTAGCCAGAGGCCAGGGCATAACAGTTTCGACGTACCCACATTCGGGGGAAGGAGGACTGCATAAATAACGATACTCCTGTTCTAGATCGAAAATATATTTGTGTAGGAGTATAAGATATGGCCATCACTTTTTGAAAAGATAAACGAAAATGAAAATTTGAAGCCCACAAGTATGGAATCTTAGCTGACATATGCGTGGGGTCTCACTACTAGTTTATCCAATCCGGCCCGGCCCGGCCCGGCCCGAAATCTCACTCGTTCTCCCCTGCCTCTTCAAACAAGTATATAAATGAGTTCTGAAGTGAAACTTCCACAGGCTTGAAGAAGTCACTAGGGTAAAAATCATCTTCAAACCTCTCTTCCCTCTTTCTTCATAGGTGTCCCACTTGTTCTTTTCCAAATTCATACGGACCCATCTTCATTATCAGTTCTAATATCTCAATTATATCATGGTTGGAACTTCCATCAACTCTCATAAACTACCCCTTAATAAGTCCACCAATATCAAATTCCTCTCCAGCTATGGTGGCAAGATTCTTCCCCGTCATCCTGACGGCAAACTCCGTTATTATGGCGGCTATACCCGTGTCCTTTCCGTTCATCGTTCCATTTCTTTTGCTGGTAAATTACCCATTTTTTCCTCTTTTATTCAAGTGTCCCTTGCAACTCGTTGAGATCAATTAAGGAATGTTTAAATAAGCTACCCAATAGATGCAAAATGTCATTGCACTTATTTTTGTTATTTTTGTTATATATACTAATATTTCGGCATAGGTCCACAAATACTCTACTTGACAATATTTATGGATTGGAGTAGTAGATTTATTAAAAAAAATGGTATTTATGTGGGATGTGTGATTTACAGAGCTGATGGTGAAGCTAAGGGAGATGTGTGGAGCAATGAGTACTTTAAGGTGTCAATTGCCAACAGAAGATTTGGATGCACTTGTGTCAATCACCTCTGATGAAGATCTCGTCAATCTCATTGAAGAATATGATCGTGCTGCGGCTGCATCACCATCGTCCTCCCTCAAGATCAGAGCTTTTCTTTCACCACCCAAATCCACAAAAAAAGTTGTCTCTTCTCCTTCTTCCACTGCTTCTTCATCATCTACAACCACCAACACTACTTCTAGTAATTGTGATGCGAACTCGCCTAAGTCATTTTGTACCACAGCTGCAGCTAGTCCTCCAACTACTGTAACTTCATCATGGTATCGTGGTCAAGTTAATTATAATGAGATGTGTGTCCGTCAGACGATGGCAAAGCCGCAGATGGTTGTTCCTCTCTGTTATCAGAAAGCTGCAGGAAAGCTCCCTCAGCATACCTACCATGGTCTTGGGAATACTAGTAGCCATATTTATCTGATTCACCATGGCAACCATCGGCAATAATAGCAGCTATTCTGTTCACAAGGAGGACAAAATGAACTTGGAATATATATACCTAAAATTGGTATTACCTAATGAAAGAAAAAACCCAACAAGCAAAAAAGAAACTAGAGGAGTATATATGTATATATATATATATATATAGATTTATGTATTGTACGAACTAAGAAGGGCGTGTAGATCATTAATAGGATTGGTGTATTTTCATTGTCAATCCGTCCTTGGCTTATTAATCAAAATAGGTTTCCAATCGGATGGAAATGTGTCCAATTTCGTCTAATTCTGATGGTGAGTTCTTTAAATTGTCTTTAGATCTCCTTTGATTTAGAAATGGAGGACGGTCTGGAGTCTGGACACTCTATATCACCTGTTTGTGTTATGTGTGCCTTCGTTAAAACTCTTCATCTTCTCGGCATTTTCCATCGCATAAGCCTACGATCTATTTATCTTGTCTAATTATCTCTACTGCCACGCTAATCATTATACTTCCTCTTCTGAAACTATCCATTCCTTGATTTCCCTCTGGCAAGTGGGGTTCAGCCCCTTAATTCAAGGAAGTTGTTTTCTTCCTTTCTTCTTCATTTTCAAAGTTAGCAGAAGCAGGCAGCCCACGTTTCTCATTTTTCTGTTAAAAATGACAGGCTGTAGAAGTTGAAAGGTCAAGATTGGTAGGCATATTTTTGCCTATAAAATGAGAGCTTCGGCTCTCATTCTTTAATCACAATCTCAGAGGAAAATATATCTGAGAGCTAGAAAGAAAGAGTGAGGTTTCACAGACAGGGTATAAGAAAATAGTCTGTGAAGAAAATAGAGAGTGTGAGCGATATTGTAGTGAGGTGAAATATCAAAAGAGGGTTATTTCTTTTGAGTATTGTAGTGGTCTTTGTAGTATTTTTACTCGGGCCTACAAAGTGTAAATTTCTTACTATAGTGATATCAGTTGCTCCTCTCGGGGTCGTAGTTTTTCCCTTATTCAGAAGGGTTTTCTACGTAAAAATCATGGTGTCATTGTTGCTCTTTTATTCTTGTTAATTACCGTATCTCGGTGCTACATTATTATTCCGCTTTTATTATCGTGAATATTATTTTGGTAGGGGGTTTATTCCCAACAACTGGTATCAGAGCACAGGTTCTGCTCGTTCACTGAAATACTATTCACTGTCGGTAGTACTATACTTGGTGAAAAATAAAAATATCCGGAGTAAAGTACGAGGTAGCAAAATTCAACAGAGATAACGGTTTCTCAACATGACAAAGAAGGATGAGAGATCTGCTCATCCAACAAGGATTACACAAGTTTCTAGATGTTGATTCCAAAAAGCCTGATACCATGAAAGCTGAGGATTGAGCTGACTTGGATGAAAGAGTTGTTAGTGCAATCAGGTTGCACTTATCATATGGTGTGGTAAATAACATCATTGATGAAGACACTGCACGTGGAATTTGGACAAGGTTGGAAAGCCTATACATGTCCAAAACGCTGACAAATAAATTGTACCTGAAGAAGCAGTTATACGCCCTACACATGAGTGAAGGTACGAATTTTTTGTCACATTTAAATGTGTTTAACGGACTAATCACACAGCTTGCCAACCTCGGAGTGAAAATCGAGGAAGAAGATAAAGTCATCTTGTTATTGAACTCGTTGCCATCTTCGTACGATAATTTGGCAACAACCATCTTGCACGGTAAGACTACTATTGAATTGAAAGATGTCACATCGGCTCTTCTACTCAATGAGAAGATGAGAAAGAAGCCTGAAAATCAAGGACAGTCTCTCATCACAGAAGGTAGAGGCAGGAGTTATCAAAGGAGTTCGAACAACTATGGTAGATCCGGAGCTCGTGGGAAGTCAAAGAACCGATCCAAATCAAGAGCCAGAAATTGCTACAACTGTGATCAACCAGGTCACTTCAAAAGAGATTACCCAAATCCAAGGAAGGGAAAAGGTGAAACCAGTGGCCAGAAGAATGACGACAACACAGCCGCCATGGTGCAAAATAATGATAACGTTGTCCTCTTTATAAATGAGGAAAAGGAATGCATGCACCTGTCAGGTCCAGAGTCGGAATGGGTGGTTGACACAGCAGCATCTTACCATGCCACACCGGTAAGAGATCTTTTTTGCAGATATGTAGCAGGTGATTTCGGCACAGTGAGAATGGGTAACACAAGTTACTGAAAGATTGCGGGGATTGGTGACATTTGTATCAAGACAAATGTCGGATGCACATTGGTTCTAAAGGATGTGCGGCATGTACCTGAATTGCGGATGAACTTGATCTCGGGAATTGCTTTAGACCGAGATGGATACGAGAACTATTTTGCGAATCAAAAGTGGAGACTCACTAAGGGATCATTGGTGATTGAGTTGCTCGTGACACGTTGTACAGGACAAATGCAGAAATATGCCAAGGTGAATTGAACGCAGTACAAGATGAGATTTCTGCAGATTTGTGGCACAAAAGAATGGGTCATATGAGCGAGAAGGGATTGCAGATTCTTGCCAAGAAATCACTCATTTTTTATGCCAAAGGTACAACGGTAAAACCTTGTGACTATTGTTTATTTGGTAAGCAGCATAGAGTCTCATTTCAGACATCGTCTGAAAGAAAATTGAATATACTTGATTTAGTATATTCTGATGTTTGCAGCCCAATGGAAATTGAATCAATGGACGGTAACAAATATTTTGTTACTTTTATTGATGATGCTTCACGAAAATTATGGGTTTATATTTTGAAAACCAAAGATCAGGTGTTTCAAGTTTTCCAGAAGTTTCATGCTCTAGTAGAAAGGGAGACGGGTCGAAAGCTAAAGCGTCTCCGAAGTGACAATGGAGGTGAGTACACTTCAAGGGAATTTGAAGAGTATTGTTCAAGTCATGGGATCAGACATGAAAAGACAGTTCCTGGAACCCCACATCACAATGGCGTAGCCGAGAGGATGAACCGCACCATTGTGGAGAAGGTGAGAAGCATGCTCAGAATGGCTAAACTGCCTAAGTCATTCTGGGGTGAAACAGTTCAGACATCCTGTTACCTGATCAATAGGAGTCCATCAGTTCCGTTGGCGTTTGAAATCCCAGAGAGAGTTTGGACCAACAAGGAGGTGTCCTACTCGCATCTGAAGGTGTTCGGTTGCAGAGCTTTTGCACATGTACCAAAAGAGCAGAGAACAAAGCTGGATGATAAATCTGTTCCCTGCATATTTATCGGATATGGAGATGAAGAGTTCGGGTACAGACTGTGGGATCCTGTAAAGAAGAAGGTCATCAGAAGCAGAGATGTAGTCTTCCGAGAAAGTGAAGTTGGAACTGCTGCTGATATGTCAGAAAAGGCGAAGAATGGTATAATTCCTAACCTTGTTACTATTCCTTCTACTTCTAACAATCCCACAAGTGCAGAAAGTACGACCGACGAGGTTGCCGAGCAGGGGGAGCAACCTGGTGAGGTTATTGAGCAGGGGGAGCAACTTGATGAAGGTGTCGAGGAAGTGGAGCACCCCACTCAGGGAGAAGAACAACCTCAACCTCTGAGGAGATCAGAGAGGCCAAGGGTAGAGTCATGCAGGTACCCTTCCACAGAGTATGTCCTCATCAGTGATGAGGGGGAGCCAGAAAGTCTTAAGGAGGTGTTGTCCCATCCAGAAAAGAACCAGTGGATGAAAGCTATGCAAGAAGAGATGAAATCTCTACAGAAAAATGGCACATACAAGCTGGTTGAACTTCCAAAGGGTAAAAGACCACTCAAATGCAAATGAGTCTTTAAACTCAAGAAAGATGGAAAAGGCAAGCTGGTCAGATACAAAGCTCGATTGGTGGTTAAAGGCTTCGAACAAAAGAAAGGTATTGATTTTGACGAAATTTTCTCACCTGTTGTCAAAATGACTTCTATTCGAACAATTTTGAGCTTAGCAGCTAGCCTAGATCTTGAAGTAGAGCAGTTGGATGTGAAAACTGCATTTCTTCATGGAGATTTGGAAGAGGAGATTTATATGGAGCAGCCAGAAGGATTTGAAGTAGCTGGAAAGAAACACATGGTGTGCAAATTGAATAAGAGTCTTTATGGATTGAAGCAGGCACCAAGGCAGTGGTACATGAAGTTTGACTCATTTATGAAAAGTCAAACATACCTAAAGACCTATTCTGATCCATGTGTATATTTCAAAAGATTTTCTGAGAATAATTTTATTATATTGTTGTTGTATGTGGATGACATGTTAATTTTAGGAAAAGACAAGGGGTTGATAGCAAAGTTGAAGGGAGATCTGTCCAAGTCATTTGATATGAAGGACTTGGGCCCAACACAACAAATTCTAGGGATGAAGATAGTTCGAGAGAGAACAAGTAGAAAGCTTTGGCTATCTCAGGAGAAGTACATTGAACGTGTACTAGAACGCTTCAACATGAAGAATGCTAAGCCAGTCAGCACACCTCTTGCTGGTCATCTAAAGTTGAGTAAGAAGATGTGTCCTACAACAGTGGAGGAGAAAGGGAACATGGCTAAAGTTCCTTATCCTTCAGCAGTCGGAAGCTTAATGTATGCAATGGTATGCACTAGACATGATATTGCTCACGCAGTTGGTGTTGTCAGCAGGATTCTTGAAAATCCTGGAAAGGAACATTGGGAAGTAGTCAAGTGGATACTCAGGTACCTGAGAGGTACCACAGGAGATTGTTTGTGCTTTGGAGGATCTGATCCAATCTTGAAAGGCTATACAGATGCTGATATGGCAGGTGACATTGACAACAGAAAATCCACTACTGG
This sequence comes from Nicotiana tabacum, assembly GCF_000715075.1. Taxonomy (NCBI): domain Eukaryota; kingdom Viridiplantae; phylum Streptophyta; class Magnoliopsida; order Solanales; family Solanaceae; genus Nicotiana; species Nicotiana tabacum. Next base: position 103,775,275 of record NC_134095.1, read on the forward strand.
ATATTTATTTACATTTTCAGGGGGAGCTATATCATGGCAGTCTAAGTTGCAGAAGTATGTTGCACTTTCAACAACTGAAGCAGAGTACATTGCCGCTACAGAAACTGGCAAGGAGATGATATGGCTCAAACGGTTCCTTCAAGAGCTTGGATTGCATCAGAAGGAGTATGTCGTCTATTGTGACAGTCAAAGTGCAATAGACCTTAGCAAGAACTCTGTGTACCATGCAAGGACCAAACACATAGATGTGAGATATCATTGGATTCGTGAGCAGGTGGCGAACGAATCTTTACAGGTCAAAAATATTCACACAAGCGAAAATCCTGCGGATATGCTGACCAAAGTGGTACCAAGAGACAAGTTTGAGCTATGCAAAGAACTTGTCCGCATACACTCAAACTAGAAACTGTGGTGTTATCCCCTTCAGGTGAATGAGACTGGAGGGGGAGATTTGTGGGGTCCAGCCCCTTAATTTAAGGAAGTTGTTTTCTTCCTTTCTTCTTCATTTTCAAAGTTGGCAGAAGCAGACAACTCACGTTTCTCATTTTTCTGTCAAAAATGACAGGCTGCAGAAGTTGAAAGGTCAAGGTTGGTAGGCATATTTTGCCTATAAAATGAGAGTTTCGGCTCTCATTCTTTAATCACAATCTCATAGGAAAATATATCTGAGAGCTAGAAAGAAAGAGTGAGGTTTCACAGACAGGGTATAAGAAAATAGTCTGTGAAGAAAATAGAGAGTGTGAGCGATATTGTAGTGAGGTGAAATATCAAAAGAGGGTTATTTCTTTTGAGTATTGTAGTGGTCTTTGTAGTATTTTTACTCGGGCCTACAAAGTGTAAATTCCTTACTATAGTGATATCAGTTGCTCCTCTCGGGGTCGTGGTTTTTCCCTTATTCAGAAGGGTTTTCCACGTAAAAATCTTGGTGTCATTGTTACTCTTTTATTCTTGTTAATTACCGTATCTCGGTGCTACATTATTATTCCGCTTTTATTACCGTGAATATTATTTTGGTAGGGGGTTTATTCCCAACATGTTTGCAGGTCCAGCCACCTATTTTTTTATTTATTATTATTTTTTTATTTGTTTCTTTTTCTGGTTGTCTGGGGGAGGGGTGTATCATGGGATGATATGAACTTTCTTGTTTCTGTGGATTGATTTGTATGTTAAATTCTCTGTTTCCATGTCAAGATTTAATCTTCTTTTTTTTTTTTTTTAGGCTAAGTTTCTACTTTCTGTTTTCGTGTTTGCAGGAAGGAGGTTAAGAAATTGAATTTTTCTTCCATAAATTCGACTGAGCTCGACATAGAAAATTATTGGATATTGGTCCTTTGGGTTGGGGAAGCCGGTTTGGATTAAAGGAAGGGAATGATCCGGTCGAAAGTAAACTTGTACTTTTAGCATACAAGATAGTACTCCCTTGTTTTTAATTGAATTTACAGTAGATGTGACTGTTTTTTTTCTTAACCAGAGATCTCGGGTTCAAGTCCTTGGTATGGAAAAATCCTTTGTAGGGTGCTTCCCCACGAATGGAGCCCTACGCAGGGTGAATCCGAATATAATTGAATGTCAATACAGATACCTGACACCGAATGAGAAATCCAAAAAAAAAAAAACGGGGAGGAGATGCTGCACTACTAATGAAGTTTGTACCCTCCACCTCGAACTGTAAAAGGCAGGTAGTTCACTTGGTAAGCTAGCCCTCAATCCCACTCCCTCACTTCCAACTTATGTAATCCTGCCCTTTTTTTAATATGCTAAAAAAATAATCTCTTCCTAACTTTTAAAAAGAAGTTATTGAATTTCTTATTTGCCATTACGATCCTTTATAATCAAACAAATGATATGATATGTTTAAGAATGCAAGATATTATATCATGTTAAAATAACACAAATTCTAAAAAAAAATTTTCTTTTCAAAATTTTGTACCCAATCAAATGATAGCTTCAGCAAAAGTTAGCGCATAGTTTTCATATTTCAACTTTCAAAACTCTATTGCTTTACCAAAATTTAGTGCTTAATTTCAAGTGTGAAACTATCTTTCAAATGTAAAATTTCAGTATGTTATACATTTTACTCCCGTTCTATCGAAACAAGACTACATTATAAAAGAGCTAGTAGGATTCAAAAAGAGCCATGGCTGGTGATGATTACTTCTGGGCAAGTGAAAAGGTCAATGGTTTCGTTCATGAGCATCTTCAGCCTTCAAAATTCAAATGCAGGAAAGATTAACACCAAAAGCGGCAAAATGAATTGGACTGAGTTGGAGTTATTGGATGTAGCCGAAAGATAAAGGGAATCAATTTCAGTTTCCACTTTTAATTATTTCAAAACCTATTAAAAGGAAGAAGGTGGTGGCATTGTGGGCCATGACAGCTTGTAAATGAAAGGACCAATTAATTTCGAAGGCATTATAATGCAACGCCATGAAGTTAATAAACATTCATAATAAGGGTATTCAAAAACAAATAAAAGAGAAAGAAATCAAGAATTAATAAAAGAAGGGGACCAGTTGGAGATTAATATCGAGGGCCTCAATACGGCTTACGGCCAAGCATCATCATACAATTGTAGATTACATATGTGCAATATGTTAAGAAGTAAGCTAAGGGGTCGTTTGGTTTAGTGACAAATTATCGAGGAATTAATAATGCAAGGATTGTAATGTAAGGATTAATTATACGAAAATTGTAATGCAAAGATTTGCAACGTAGAGACTATAATATGAGAATAAGTAATGGTTGAATTGTAATGCAAGAATTAAGAATGTATAAAATGCAGTAATAAGAATTAAAATATGTCTTGTTTACCTTGTAAAATTTAATTTGATTTAACATGAGAGTTATTGTGGTCATTTCATTATTTTATTTCATATAACTCTAAATAAGTTTGGGCTAGACCATTAAGTTGGACACCTATAAGACAAATATATTTATACTGTTCAAACCCAAGAGTCCACGTTAAAGAATTATTTGGAGGCTACTCTGCTGCAAACCCTAGCTCATACCTCTATAAAGGGGAATACACATTTCCTTCAAGAGGCAACTCGAAAACTCCTTAAACTTAGAATATTCATAAAGAAATCAAGATATAAAATATTGTCTTTCTCAAAGTCGAATTGATCAAGAGACGATCTTCCTCAAATAAATTCGAAATGCGACCGAATGCTTCTTGACAATCAAATAATTCAAAAAGATCGATAATATCATTTGCTAGAGAGATATGCCACTTTGACCCTCAGTTGACGAAACAAGAAGGAGAGATTAAAAGAAATCGTTCCTCGTGATCAATCCTAAATAATGCCTGACTTTAATGGAGATCAAATACATCCCAAGAAGGTTCTCCCAATCCTATATTTGAGAAAATATTGTTCTAGCCCTCGAATTATGGAAATAGTTCGAAGAGAAGAATCAATATATAAACAAAATTATACTCACAATTGATTAATAAAATTACTTTTTTGTTATCTTTGTGATTGCAGTTTATTTTTCGTACTCAAAATATTATTACAAACCATTCTTATTCCCTTTTATGCATAAAATATCACATAAATATTTGATATGATTTATGTAAATATTATTTATGAGGACAATAAAAGTTACAACCAAAAGATGTATGAAGGAAGCAATGAAACGAGCACTAAGTACAAAGACAAGTCCTTATCCTCCTGATTAAGATCATAGACGGATATGCTCCATTGTAGGTTTGCAAGTAGAGCTTTCTTTCTGCTTTTTATTTTATCAACAAGCAAAAGACGTTAATTAAAATTTTCAAAGTGAAAACATCAAATCTAAATTGAAAAAGGGCCAAAACTATCACGGCTCAATTTTTAATCGACTCGTAACCGGCACTTGATGTTTTAACCGAGCAAACCATCTTCCCTTTTTTTAATTCTTTCTTAAATGTAAAATCCTGCGCAACACAATGCTATTCTTCAAGAAAACATAAAATATTTATATCTATCTATCTATCTATCTATATTATTATAAAAGCATGAATAATTTATGTTAAATGTTGAACGACTAAAATATCCCTAAAACATTGATCGACTTTTATAACCTTAAGTATTTGTATAATTTAAGGATATAGTTGTAAATCCCCTAAGGTTGGAATCTTTTCCATTTAAACTACACATACTAAGTAAGGATATCTAGACTTCATGTCTTCTTCGGCCTCCTAAGTCATTTCTCCCACATTGTTGTTTCTCCAAAGTACTTCACGGAGGCTACCTCCTTATTCTGTAGCTTGCGGATTTGTCGGTCTAGGACGGCGACCGGAATTTCCTCGTATGACAAGTTCTTTGTAATCTGTACATCATCCGTGAGCACCACTCGGGTAGGATCGCCAATGCACTTCCGTAACATAGATATGTGAAAAACCGGATGGGCAAACTCCAATTTCGAGGGCAATTCTAACTCATAAGCTACTTGGCCCACTCTCCGAATGATCCTATAAGGCCCAATATACCATGGGGCCCAGCTTACAACACATTTTTGGAGGTCATTTCAGAGAGGTCTAGGAACTAAGGTGAATCTCAGCACAACTTTTCATCCACAGACCGATGGACAAGCTGAGCGCATAATTCCGATGCTCGAGGATATGTTACGATCATGTGTATTGGATTTTAAGAGAAGTTGGGATGGACATCTACCTCTTATCGAGTTTGCATACAAAAAACAGTTACCACTCCAGTATCCAGTTGGCTCCATACGAGGTTTTGTATGGGCACAGGTGCAGATCTCCTATAGGGTGGTTTGATGTTGGAGAATCTGGGTTACATGGGCCAAACCTGGTTCAGCAAGCCATAGAAAAAGTAAAGCTTATCCGGGATCGACTGTTGATAGCTCAGAGTCGTCAGAAGTCATATTCTGACGTGTGGCGACGAGATATAGAGTTCGGGGTTAATGACTGGGTATTCTTAAAGGTGTCACCTATGAAGGGTGTGATGAGGTTTGATACCACTTTTGTCACGACCCAAACCGAAGGGCCACGACGGGTGCCCGAGCCCTTCCTGTCGAACACCCCTAAGCATGCGTCTAAGCTATAAACCTGATTAACATCTACTGAATTATGAGAATAACATACATGAAGGAAACCTGTCCAAAAGACATATATACGTATATGTGTGGATTACAGTGGGCGAGCCGACAAGGCCACGATAGACAACTATATACCCAAACTGAAAGCCGGCAAGGCCACATACTATCTAACTATACATAACTGTCTACAGACCTCTAATAGAAATACAACTGTGTAAAGACGGGACTGAGCCACGTCATAACCATATATGTATACAAGCGTATCGTACCAAAATCAAAAGCAGCTCCGTATCAAGTGGAGCACGCCAACTCTCGTTGATCAAAGATCATAAGAAGGGGGACCGTCAGCTTGCCTACCTGCACCCGCGAGCATGAAACGCATGCCCCGTGAAATAGGGCTTCAATACGAAAAATGTACCGAGTATGTGATGCATAAAAATTTGTACGTAAAAGGCATAGATGAAATATGGAATAAAAAAATCCATCTGTAAATCTGAATAACTTTGTAAATTCTGAAACATTTATAATTTTATGCACGTGCATATAAATATCGTGTCATGCATGAGTATAGGTGTACATAACATCATCAAGTCACTAAGGGCATCCCATCATATCATCTCGTCCAATGTGGGCAACATCATCAACATGTACCAACTGATCAAGTGGTGGTGCGTATATAACGCCGTAACCTTTTTTTCATATCCCATATACATAAATATATACATATATTACGTGTATATAACGTCGACTGGTCATGGGTCAATGTACATGCATAAGTGAATAAAATACATGAAAATATGTTAAAAATCTCAATATTCTTTTCGAATAAACTTTATGTAAATTTTGAGACCCATGAATAGAAGATATAATAAGATGTCACATGGGAAATCAAGAACAAAGAGACCCCTAGTATTTCTATGAATAGAGTCGATTATGAAAACTGTGCGATTGCTCATTTCTTCTGTATAACTTGGATCATGCCAAAAAGAAGGAAGTGATAGCCTTAACATACCTGGAGTAGGGAAAACTCCGTATAATAATTTTGGAGAAGATTGCACGTATTCTTTTATAACCGCAAATTTTATGTTGCTACGATTCTAACAAATTCACGTTGGAATTGTGCTGTTGCAATTTAAAACCGCAAAATTGGATTGAATATTTTGCTTTTGTTCTTGAAATATTCGAACCAGGAAAGGATAGGTTCCTCGCTTTAGGATTTTGGACGTTTTTTTGGTTCCTTAGTCTAAATGAAATGGTATCAGATTGTAAATAAGTCTTTACCTATAAAATTCTAAGTGTTCTTAGGTAGCCACCTAATCCTTATAATGACTAAGAGTCATTTTATGTGGTTAGCTAAATGCTGCCATGTTACCTTTCTTGGGGGGTTGGAGGTTTGGGGGGTTTAGGCTTATCTCATAATTCATTAATTAATTAGGTAATGTCCCATTATCTGGTTATTAACTAATTACCCGTATAATTAAGAATTATCTAAAATTACATAAAAATACTACTCATTTTTAATATACTTTATACATCATACTACCGTGGTCATATGGTACCTAGAATGGTACTAGTCCATAATTATCGTGTATTATCACTCGACCCGTATTTTATCCCAAATCAGCCACCTTCAACGAAACTCGTTTTTTAATTCGTGTACCCTTTATTCTTCATGACACTTACTTATCTCTTGTTATAAATAGTGTAAATACGTTAACATTAAGATAATCTCATCCCCGAGTATACGTCGATTAACTGAAGACGAAACATTTAACGTACGAAAACGCAAGATGTAACAATTATAAATAAAATAAACACAACATCTCAACATATATAACTCTCAAAACCTGGTGAATACAAGTCACAAGCTCTAAGTAACAGTACTAAAGAATCTTATACATCAATGTCTATAAAAGATAATGAAACAAGGAAATCTAAGTTGAGGAGGACTTTGAGGCTTGCGGACGCTGGCAGGTATACCTTGAAGTCTCCGCAGTTGCACTCTCGCTAATGCCTAGGCAGATAGGAAGTACCTGAATTTGCACAGAAAGATGTGCAGAAGAGTAGCATGATTACACCATAACGATACTCAGTAAGTGCCAAACTTAACCTCGGTAGAGTAGTGACGAGGTCAGGTCAAGGCCCTATTGAAACAAATAAGGAAAACTGTACAAGTGTACAACAGTGAAATAATGATGACAATAGAAATGAGACAGTTAAGTAAATACACTGAGATTTAGCTACACGGAATTAGGCAAATAATGCTTCACAGAAAAAAACAAGGGATGTTATGACACGAAACAAAAAAACAAAACACAGGTAAAGAAACAAAAAAGTATCAACCAGAATTACCATTGAGGTACCGCCTCATAGTCTCAAATCACAAATCAATTTACAATCTTTCCTTATGTCACAGCGGGAGACTTGCATTTAGTTTTGAAAATTATTTTTCCAAAATAGCATCTTGCGTTTTAGCCCACCTTATCACACCGTATGGCTTCTAGTAGTTTTCCTATGAGCCATGCATATCAAGCCCACCTTATCTCACCGCATGCGTTGCAACCCCAAACCTTATACCACTGCATGCGTATCAATATCACAACGTCTCACAAATCACACCTCATGTGCCCAATATCACAACTTGCCAAAGAAATCAACAACAACATTGTTTCCACAATAAAGAGCCCATGGCTCAACCACAATGTAAATAAGAGTCTCAACAATAACATCCGGAAGAGAATAACTCAACAGACTAGTATTCAACAACTTAACACTTCGCCTCATTGTGAATCACGACCTTTATAACATGATACCAATTTCAATAACAACATATTCCAAGAATGACAACTTCAAGTAAAGAGTTCAACGGTTAAATAATTAATACAAAATAAAGGAAACAAGAACTTCAACTAAATATGTAGAGCAATTAGCAAGTGAGAGATAAGACAAGTAGAACATGTGAAGATAGACTAATGATGATGAAAATAACATGTTAAGATAACTCAAATAAAGCATGAAAGGAATTTACATAGCTAAAACCGGTAAATTTTCACACTTAGCCCGTGTACAAACTCGTCACCTTGCATACACGGCTTCCACAAATAACAATTATCACAATATAACACCAATCCTAAGGGGTAATTCCCCCACACAAGGTTAGGCAAGTCACTTACCTCAAATCACGCTAACTCAATCCACTAGTAGGTCTTTTCCTTGATTATCTAACTCCGAACGGCTCGAATCTAGACAAAATAACTTCGTACCATACATATAAACCATAGGAAATTAATTCGAGTAATAAAGTTACGATCATCTCAAAGAAACAAAAGTCAACTTAAATAGTCAACCCTGGCTAGCATCTCGGAACCCAACCAAAATTACAAAATCCGAACACTCATTCGATAACGAATCCAACCATACAAGAATTATTAAAATCCGGCCTCAAATCGCCTTTCAAAACTCAAAAATCTAGTCAGTTTTCACAATTTTTCCCAAATCTCCAATTCAAATACCTAATTAGATGATGAAACTAGTAATAGATTCATGAAATATAGTCCAATCCGGGTTAGAATAACTTACCCAACAATTTCCTTGAAGAACCCTCGAAAACTCACCTCACACCGAGCTCTCTAGGTCCAAATTATAAAATATGAGATATGACCCTCATTTTTGAAATTTTATTCTGCTACCTAGCAATTTCTTCTTCGCGAGCGCGGAAGGTGCGTCGCATTCGCGAAGCATAAAAATACATAGCTGCCAAAATTCTATTCGCGAACGCGAGATCCCCCATGCGAACGCGATGAATACTGAACCCATGCCTATGCGAATGCGAAATCTCACTCGCAAACGCGTAGAGCAAACACGTGAGGTCCCCCGACCTACCTTTCTCCTTCGCAAACGCGGGTCCCTGTCCGCGAACGCAATGCACAAATAATTGAACCTTCGCCAACACAAAGTGCAAATTTCCAGCAATGCGTTGAAGACTCTACGCGAACGCAGGACAACCTTCGTGAACATGTAGAAACAAGCCAGACGTGTAGAATATAGGTAGCTTCAGTAATCCTCAAGGTTCCAAAATGCGCAGAACATGGTCCAAATTACATCTGAAGCCCCTGGGACCTAAACCAAACATACCAACAAGTCCTTAAACATCATACGAACACGCTCGAAGAGTTAAATCACATCAAACAATACTAGAACCATGGATTCCGCATCGATTCAAGCGTAAGGAGCTTATGAACTTCTGAATTTCAAAGCTAATGTCGGTTCATACCAAAATAACTCCGATTGACTTCAAATATTGCACAATAGTCATAAATAACATGACTAACCTATCCCAACTCTCGAAATACAAATCCAACCTCTATATCAATAAAGTCAACTCCCGGTCAAACTTTCTAACTTTCCAACTTTCACCAATTCACGCCGAAACGACTTATGGACCTCCAGAACAACATCCAGACACGCTCGTAAGTCTAAAATCACCATATGGAGATATTAGAGCCGTCAAAACTCTATTCTAATATCTTCTACACAAAAGTCAAACTACGGTTAACTCTTTCAACTTAAAACTCCAACTTAGGGATATGACGACCCGGCTGGTCATCTTAAGAATTAACGCCTCGATCCCCTATTAACTGCTTTCCCCATGTTTATTTCTATTATTTTGATTTTTCGGGACGTTCGATTGTTAGTTTCAGAGAGTTCTGGGACACTTAGTTCCTAAATGAGAGCTTAAGTGTTGGAAAGTTGACCGTAGTCGGAACAGTGTGAAGACGGCCTCAGAATGGAATTCTGATGGTTCCGTTAGCTCTGTGGGGTGATTTCGGGGTTAAGAGCGTGTTCAAATTGTGTTTTGGAGGTCCGTAGCTAATTTAGGCTTGAAATGCCGAAAGGTCGAATTTTGAAGTTTCCGGTTCGATAGTGAAATTTTGATCCGAGGGTCGGAATGAAATTTTGGAAGTTGGATTAGCTCTGTAGTGTTGAATGTGACGTGTGTGCAAAATTTTAGGTCATTCAGACGAGGTTTGATAGACTTTTTGATCGAAAGCATATTTTTAGATTTAGGAAATTTTAGGCTTGAATCCATGGTTGATTCATCATTTCGATGTTGTTTTAGGTGTTTTAAGGATTGTTATAAGTTTGGACAGTGGTATTAGACTTGTTGGTGCCTTTAGATGAGTTTCTGGGGGCCTCGGGATGATTCAGATGGTTGACGGAAGGATTTTGGAGTTTAGAGGTGCAGCTTCAGCTGGTTTTCTGTCATAATCGCACCTGCGAGTGTGGGACCGCAGGTGCGAAGCCACAAAATCGGCATTTGACATCGTAGAAGCGGAAATGGAGAGGTTCAGCAGGAGCCACAAAAGCGGTAGAATTTTTGCAAGAGCGGTACCACATCTGCGGATGAGGAGTCGCAGATGCGGAATCATGCTAAGTAAGTGATTGTCGCAGATGCGACCATTGATCCGCAAAAGCGGGACTGCAGATGCGGTCCCAGGGCCGCAGATGCAGAAATCGCTGGGCAGAAACATATAAATACTTGCCTTTGCAAATTTTAGCCATTTTTCACCTCTTTTCAAACGGGAAGAAGATTGGAGGAGCACTTTTCAAGAGGGATTTTCACAGGAGTTCATTGAGGTAAGGTCTTTGGTCCCTAAATTCGTTATTGGAATGATTTTTATCAATTTAAGCATGAAAATTAAGGAAAATCAATTGTAAATTGGGGGTTAGGGCTTGACTAATTAGAAACCTTTGAGTGAGGATTTGAGGGACTATTTGAGGTCCGATTTTGGTACTTTTGGTATGACTAAACTCGTGAGAGTGTGAGGATTCTGGAAATATAAATTTTACCCGATTCCGAGACGCGGGCCCGAGGGGTGTTTTGGTTATTTTACCTAATTTCGCGTATTAGCTTAGAATTTCTTTGGAGAATTAGTTACTTGAAGTGTTATTTACATTATACAATTGAATTGAATAGATTTGAGCCATTTGGAGTTGAGTACTCGTGGCAAGAGTATGGTTTTGTATTGATTTGAGCTAGTTTGAGGTAAGTGGCTTGCCTAACCTTGTGTGGGCGACTTTCCCCTTAGGATTTGGTAATTGAGATGCTTTTTACGTGAGGTGACGAGTGCGTACTTGTGCTAATTGTTGGAAATCCGGTTTTTCATTAAGTAATTACTAGTACGTTTCCTTTCCTGTTTTTATTACTTGCACTATTAAGCCTGTTGTTAGTTTAGGAAAGCATGTCTAAGTGATTTAATTGTTGAATTTGATCAAACTGCCTTACCTGAATTCTGTGCAGCATGCTAGGCTAGAATTACTTGTTTGCCTTAATATGAAATTTGACATTTCTGAATATTTTTCTGTTGTTGCTGTGTATTTACATTGGGACTATGGATGTGGGTTTCTGGTAGCCCCCCCTTGTCTGTTTATATTTGGGACTACGGATATGGGATTCCGGTAGATCCCCTTGCACAATTATATGGAACTACAGGAATGCACCAGGTAGATTCCCCAGTACTAGGTATTTACATTTGGGACTACGCAACGGGATTTCGGTAGATCCCCGCGCACTATGAGTTGGACTACGGGATGAGATCCCGGGAGATCCATTTGATATGTATATTTGGGGCTACAAGACGGTATCCTGGGAGATCCCCGATTGTTATTTAGGTGCTGAGCCATATTTCTTTCTGTGTTTACCTTGCCTCCATAATAGTTGTTGTTGCCCTTTTATATCTTGTGTTACCTTTACTGCTGTACTTATTTATACTGATCTGTTCTACAGAACTTTATATTTTATTTAACCTCAGTAGGGCCCTGACCTTCCTCGTCACTACACGACCGAGGTCAGGCATGGCACTTACTGATTACCGTTGTGGTGTGCTCATGCCCTTTTTGCGCATGTTTTTCATATGCAAATCCAGGTACTTTGACTCAGTCCTATCACCCTTGAGGTGAGGCGACTGTTCCAGAGACTTCGAGGTATATCTGTCGCGTCCGCAGACCGATGAGTCCCTTTCTACTCTCCCTATTGTATTAGTCCTTATGTATTTTCTTTTCCTTGTTAGATATTCTAGAGTTAGACACTGGTAGATATTCCAAGGCTTGTGGTTTCATGATATTCCGGGTTTTGGGAAATGTTGTTAGTTTTCGAGAAGTTGTATTGTATATGCGGAGCGACATTTTAAATACTTTTTCATTCGGTTATTTTGGCTTTTAATTATTTCTTCTGCTAGTTTTGTTATTATACGCATTTGTAGACTTACCTACTTGTAGAGACTAGGTGCCATCACGACAGTTCACGGAGGGCAAACTGGGGTCGTGTTAAGTTGGTATCATAGCTCTAGGTTCATAGGTGTCATGAATCACAAGCCGATTTATTAGAGTCTCGCTGATCGGTACGAAGACGTCTGTACTTATCTATTAGAGGCTATGTAACTGTTAGAAAAATTTCCACTTCATTTGATTTCCTTGTCGTGCGAGATTTTGATATCACAATTCTAAACTTTTGTCTTCTATTCTCTTACAAATGGTGAGGACACGCACTACCCGAGATGATCAGGCACCCACGCCCCCTACTGTAGCCGTCAGAGGCTGGGGCCAGGGTAGAGTCCAAGGACGCACACCTGGTGCAGCCAGAGCACCTGCGCGAGCCGCCGCCGAGGTACCACCAGCAGATCCAGCCGGAGCCCAAGCACCTGATACGCCTACTGCTACTATTACTCCAACACTTCAGGAGACTTTAGCACAGTTCATGAGCATGTACACCACTCTGGCTCAGGCAGGGTTGCTCCCCCTTGCTGCAGCTACATCTCAGGCCGGGGAGGAGCACAGGCTCCCGCTGCTGGCACCCCTGAGTAGTGAGTGCATGTTGAGCAGGTCCCTGAGATTTTTCCGATATAGCCTGCAGTCCGAGATCAACCCAAGGGTAGGGCAGCGGTTTTCGAGGATGAGCAGCTACGACTTGAGAGGTTCAAGAAGTACAAGCCTCATGTATTCAGTAGTCTAGCATCAGATGATGCTCTGGGATTTCTAGATGAGTGTTACCATATTCTCCATACCATGGGTATATCAAGATCTATCGGGGTTTCCTTCACTACTTTCCAGCTTTGAGGAGCCGCCTATGAGTGGTGGCGCACCTATGAGTTAGATAGTCCGGATGAGGCTGCTTCACTGACTTAGACTCAGTTTTTAGATCTGTTCCTGAGAGAGTATGTTCCTCAGAGCCTCAGGGACGCATGGCGCACAGAGTTTGAGCATTTGCGCCAGGGTGCTATGACTGTCTCAGAGTATGTTATCCGTTACACTAGTTTGGCTAGACATGCACTAGCCTTGGTTTCTATTATTCATGAGAGGGTTCGCCGGTTTATTAAGGGCCTTATTCCCAATATCAGGTCTAGCATGGCTCATGAGTTGGAGATGGATATTTCCTATCAACAAGTGGTGAGCATTGCTAGGAGGATTGAGGGTATGCATGCTAGGGAGAGAGCGGAGAGGGAGGCCAAGAGGTCTCGAGAGTCGGGCCATTATTCTAGTTCCTGTGCCCCAGCTGCAGGTCGTCATGGTAGGGGTTATATGAGTTACCCCGTTCATTCAACTCGTCCAGCAACCAGTGGTATTCCAGCTCCTCCTAGGACTCAAGAGCCTTATTATGCACCTCTAGTATCGAGTGCGCCTCCTGCACGGGGTGCTTTCAGTGGTCCATCCAGCAGACCTGGGCCTAGCCAGTTGCAGCCACCACATCCTCCTAGAGCTTGTTTTGAGTGTGGTGACACACACCACATAGTGAGGGATTGCCCTAGACTTGGGAGGAGTGCACCTCCATAGACTTCTCAGCTACAACGTTCCCCCAAGAGTTCTCAGGCTATGATTAAAGCTCTAGTTGCTACCCCACCCGCTCAGCCAGCTAGAGGTCGAGGTCAGGGAGGTAGAGGTCACCCTAGAGGGGGAGGCCAGGCCCGATACTATGACCTTCCTGCCCGTACCGAGGTTGTTGCCTTTGATTCTATCATCATAGGTATTATACTTGTTTGTCATAGAGATGCATCGGTTCTATTTGATCCAGGCTCCACTTACCCTTATGTGTCTTCTTATTTTGCTCCGCACTTGGGTTTACCTCGGGATTCTTTGAGTTCCCCTGTTTATGTTTCTACACATGTGGGAGATTCTCTTGTTGTGAACCGCATTTATCGGTCATGTTTGGTTGCTCTTAGTGGTTTTGAGACCCGAGCCGATTTATTGTTGTTCAGCATGGTAGATTTTGATATTATCTTGGCCATGGACTGGTGTTCACCCCATTATGCTATTCTTGATTATCACACCAAAACCGTGACACTGGCTATGCCAAGTGTACCGCGTGTTGAGTGGAGGGGTACTTTAGATCACACTCCCAGTAGAGTTATTTCTTTTCTTAAAGCTCAGCGTATGGTTAAGAAGGGGTGTGATGCGTATCTAGATTATGTGAGAGATGTCAGTATTGATACCCCTTCAGTTGATTCAGTCCAGTAGTACGAGATTTTTCCGATGTGTTTCCAGCTGATCTTCCAGGCATGCCGCCTGATAGAGATAGTGATTTTGGCATTAATCTGTTGCCGGGCACTCAACCCATTTATATTCCTCCGTATTGTATGGCTCCTCCTAACTTGAAGGAGTTGAAGGATTAGTTACAGGAATTGCTTGATAAGGATTTTATTTGGCCCAGTGTATCACCTTAGGGTGCTCCTTTCTCTTTTTATGAAAAAAAGGATGGTTCTATGCGTATGTGTATTGATTATTGCTAGTTGAACAAGGTTACAATGAAGAAATGTTACCATTTGCCTCGTATTGAAGATCTGTTTGACCACCTTCAGGGCGCACAGGTGTTTTCTAAGATTGACTTGGGCTCAGGTTACCATCAGCTGAAGATTCGCGAGCCAGATATCCCGAAGATTTCTTTCAGGACTCGGTATGATCATTACAAGTTCCTTGTTATGTCATTTGGGCTGACCAATGCCCCAGCTACCTTTATGCATTTGATGCATAATGTGTTCCAGCCGTATCTTGACTCGTTCCTCATTGTCTTTATTGATGATATTCTGGTGTATTTCCGGAGTCGGGAAGATCATGAGCAGCACCCGAGGACAGTGCTCCAGACCATGAGAGAAAAGAAGTTATATGTTAAGTTCTAGAAATGTGAGTTTTGGTTGGATTCTGTGGTATTCTTAGGCCACGTGGTGTCGAGTAAGGGTATTCAGGTGGATGCGAAGAAAATAGAGGTCATGTAGAGTTGACCCAGACCATCCTCAGCTACAAAGATTTGTAGTTTTCTTGGCTTGATGGGTTATTACCATCATTTTGTTGAGGGGTTTTCATCGATTGCAGCCCCTATGATAAGACTAACCCAGAAGGGTGCTCCGTTCTAGTGGACGGAAGAGTGTGAGGCGAGCTTTCAGAAGCTCAAGATAGCTTTGACTACAACCTCAATTTTGATATTGCCTACAGGTTTGGGGTCTTGCACTATTTATTGTGATGCCTCGAGGATTGACCTTGGAGAGGTTTTGATGTAGGATGGTAGGGTGATTGCCTATGTGTCCAGACAGTTGAAGGTTCACGAGAAGAAATACCCAGTCCACGACCTAGAGTTAGCTGCCATTGTTCACGTCTTGAAGATCTGGCGCCATTATTTATACGGGGTTCCCTGTGAGATTTATACTGATCATCGGAGCTTGCAGCACTTGTTCAAGCAAAAGGATCTAAATTTGCGCTAGAGGAGGAGGTTAGAGCTGCTGAAGGACTTTGACATCACTATTTTGTATCATCCGGGCAAGTCCAATGTGATAGCCGATGCCTTGAGTCACCGGGCAGAGAGTTTGGGGAGTTTGGCTTATTTACCAGCATCGGAGAGGCCTATGACGATAGATGTTTAGGCCTTAGCCAGCCAGTTTGTGATATTGGATCTTTCGGAGCCCAGTCGGGTTCTAGCTTGCATGGTTTCTTGGTCTTCCTTATTTGATCGTATCAGGGAGCGACAATATGATGACCCTCATTTGCTTGTCCTCAAGGACAAGGTTCAGCATGGTGATGCCAGAGATGTGACTATTGGTGATGACGGTGTATTGAGGATGCATGGTCGGATTTGTGTACCCAATGTTGATAGGCTTTGGGAGTTGATTCTGTAAGAGGACCATAGCTCGCGGTATTCCATTCATCCGGGTGCTGCGAAGATGTATCAGGATTTGAGGTAGCACTACTGGTGGAGGCGGATGAAGAAAGATATAGTTGGATTTGTAGCTCGGTGCCTTAATTGTCAGTAGGTGAAGTATGAGCACTAGAGACCGGGTGGGTTGTTTCAGCAGATAGAGATTCCGGAGTGGAAGTGGGAGAGGGTCACCATGGATTTGTAGTTGGGCTCCTACGGACTTTGAGAAAGTTCGATGCTATTTGGGTGATTGTGGATCGGCTGACCAAGTTCGCTCACTTTATTCCTGTGTGTACTACTTATTCTTCGGAGCGGTTGGCGGAGATCTATATCTGGGAGATTGTTCGTCTGCATGGTATTCCAGTTTCCAGCATTTCAGATAGAGGTACTCAGTTCACATCCCGATTTTGGAGAGCCGTTCAGCATGATTTGGGTACTTGGATGGAGTTAAGTACAACATTTCACCCTCAGACGGACGGGCAATACGAGCGCACTATTCAGATTCTTGAGGATATGCTCCGTGCATGTGTGATTGAGTTTGGAGGGTCTTAGGATCAGTACTTGCCATTGGCGGAGTTTGCCTACAACATCAGCTATCAATCCAGTTCAGATGACACCGTATGAGGCTTTATATGGTAGGCGGTGTAGATCTCCGATGGGTTGGTTTGAGCCGGGTGAGGCTAGACTATTGGGCACAGACTTGGTTTAGGATGCTTTGGAGAAGGTCAAGGTGATTCAGGATAGACTCCGTACAACCCAATCCAGACAGAAGAGCTACGCCGACTGGAAGGTTCATGATGTTTCATATATTGTTGGAGAGCGGGTTCTTCTTCGGGTTTCACCTATGAAGGGCGTCATGAGATTAGGGAAGAAAGGGAAGTTGAGTCCGAGGTTTATTGGCCCTTTTGAGATATTGAGGCATGTTGGGAAGGTTGCATAAGAGCTCGTCTTACCCCCCAGCTTGGCAGGAGTTCATCCGGTATTTCATGTTTCGATGCTCTGGAGGTATCACGGTGATCCATGACACGTGTTGGATTTCAGTTCAGTCCAGTTAGACAAGGATCTATCCTATGTTGAGGAGCCACTGACAATATTGGACTGGCAGGTTAGAAAGATGAGGTCAAAGAACATTGAATCAGTGAGGGTTTCGTGGCGGGGTTAGCCGGTCGAGGAGGTGACCTGGGAGACCGAGCAGGATATGCGCAGCTGTTACCCTCATCTTTTCACTACTTCAGGTATGTCTCTATGCTCGTTCGAGGACGAACGAATGTTTAAGTGTAGGAGAATGTGACGACCCAACCGTTCGTCTTAATAATTAACGGCCCGATCCCCTATTAACTGCTTTCTCCATGTTTATTTCTGCTATTTTGATTTTCTGGGACGTTCGATTTTGAGTTTCGGAGAGTTCTGGGACATTTATAGCCTGTTTGGCCAAAAGTGCTTTTTTTGGCCAAAAGCACTTTTGGCCAAAATTTGAGGTATTTGGCAAAGCTTCTGGAAGGAAAAAAAGTGCTTTTGAGGAGAAGCAAAAGCAGATTTGGAGAAGCAAAAAAATAGCTTCTCTCCAAAAGCACTTTTTTGAGAAGCACTTCTGAGAAAAATACACTTAGAAGCAGTTTTTTTAAAGCTTGGCCAAACACTAATTGCTTCTCAGAAGTGCTTTTCAAACTAATTAGCCAAACACAAACTGCTTCTCACCAAAAGTGCTTTTGAAAAAAAGCACTTCTCAAAATAAGCTAATTTTTGCAGCTTGGCCAAATGGGCTATTAGTCCCTAAATGAGAGCTTAAGTGTTGGAAAGTTGACCGTAGTCAGAACAGCGTGAAGATAGCCTCAGAATGGAATTCCGATGGTTCTGTTAGCTCTGTGAGGTGATTTCGGGGTTAGAAGCGTGTTCGGACTGTGTTTTGGAGATCCGTAGCTAATTTAGGCTTGAAATGCCGAAAGGTCGAATTTTGAAGTTTCCGGTTCGATAGTGAGATTTTGATCAGAGGGTTGGAATGGAATCCGGAAGTTGGAGTAGCTACGTAGTGTTGAATGTGACGTGTGTGCAAAATTTTAGGTCATTCGGACGAGGTTTGATAGACTTTTTGATCGAAAGCGTATTTTTAGAGTTTTGGAATTTTTAGGCTTAAATCTGTGGTTGATTCATCGTTTCAATGTTGTTTTAGGTGTTTTAAGGTTTGGTATAAGTTTGGACAGTGGTATTAGACTTGTTGGTGCCTTTGGTTGAGGTCCCGGGGGCCTCGGGATGATTTCGGATAGTTGACGAAAGGATTTTGGAGTTTGGCTTGCAGCTTCAGCTGGTTTTTTGTCATAATCGCACCTGCGAGTATGGGACCGCTGGTGCGGAGCCGCAGAAGCAGCATTTGACATTGTAGAAGCGGAAATGGGGAGGTTTAGCAGGAGCCGCAGAAGCGGTAGAATTTCTGCAAGAGCGGTACCATATCTGCGGATGGGGAGTCGCAGATACAGAATCAGGCTGAGTTAGTGATTGTCGCAGATACAACCATTGGTCTGCAAAAGCGGGACCATAGATGCGGTTCTAGGGCCGCATATGCGGTCCCAGGGCTGCAGATGCAGAAATCGCAGGGAAGAAACATATAAATACTTGCCTTCGCGAAATATCGCCATTTCTCACCTCTTTTCAAACGAGAAGAAGCTTGGGGGAGCACTTTTCAAGAAGGATTTTCAGAGGAGTTCATTGGGGTAAGGTCTTTAGTCCCTAAACTCGTTATTGGAATAATTTTTATCAATTTAAGCATGAAAAATTAAGGAAAATTAGTGGTAAATTGGGGGTTAGGGCTTGACTAATTAAGAGACTTTTGAGTGAGGATTTGAGAGACCATTTGAGGTCCGATTTTGGTACTTTTGGTATGACTGAACTCGTGAGAGTGTTAGGATTCAAGAAATGTAAATTTTACCCAATTTCGAGCTGCGGGCTGTAGACATGTGATTTTTGACCCTCCCCAAGATTTTTTATATTTTAGCGTAAAATATTTAATTTAGGCCTAATATAGCTATTTCATCTCATTTTTACTATTTTACATTATTTTATTACAAGAAAACGAAAATTATAAAAATAGGTTCATTAATGTTTTATAGTCATTTTTAATCTTAAAAAAAATACAAAAAATAGTATCGTATTTTTATTTTAATATGATATTCGAAAATACCAAAAATAGGTTTGTTTTAATGGTTAGTTTTATTTTAGTAATTATTTGAATAATAGGATTAATTAATAAATGTGACCGTATTTTTAATCTCGTTCGCAGGGAAAGAATAAAGCTTGGACTCTAGCAATCCATTTTTAGGCCTAATTTTGGACCTAGCCCATAATTCCCAAGTCCAGAATTCCTAGGCCCATACCCCTTAACCTAAAATAAGAAGGACCTAACGAAAATCTGGAAAAAAACGGTGAAAAGGACTGGGAGAAGGAGCTGCGCAGCTTTTAAAGAAAAACCCCACCCCAGCATTGCATATTCTTCAGCGTTTTGAACAGAGAATGACCCATCTCTATCATCTTCAGAAAACAAAACCAACACACACTCACCTAGAGAAGGAACCGAAAAACCTTAAACAAAAACGAGCTCTCATCTCTCTTTCTCGATGGAGAGAACGCAGACCTAAGCAGCCATGACACTTTGCTTATGAAAATCAACAGCGCCGGAGAAACCATCCAAACACCGCCTATCTTCATAACGCCAAAGGCACAAAAATCTCTGCTAGAAAATGCAGCAACACAGCCATGAAAAACAATCTCAAAAACCAACCTAAACAGCCCGCTTCTGCCTTGTTTTAACCCAGTCGAAGTTCGAAGTCGAGTTTCGAATTCGTCGTTGCTAGTTACTAATCGAGGTTTCCAGTCAGGTTTGCGGCTCCGTCTAGGTTGTTGCATCCAAGGTTTCCGATCCTGTTTCTATTTGGATTTTTACAATTTCAAGATCCGGTCATAGCCACGGTGAACTTCATCTGTGTAGTTGCTGGAATTGTCGTTAGTCAAAAGATTATTTTAGGTTTATCTTGTTTCTCCCCTCTGTTATTTGCGGTTGTGCTATCATATATTTCATAGTTAACAATGGAGAAAGCTTATGTTCTTGAGTGTTCTGACTCAATTCATTTGAATACTGTGTTGGTGTGTATCTTCCCTACTAGCTTTCTTAGCTTAAGATATTAATGCTTCTTCCTTTTGAACTCCAAAGTGGTCAATAATAAGATAGTTTTCTCAAGTCTATTTTAAGGACTAATTTCCGCAGTTGATGCTCATTGAATTATAAAATCTGCTTACAATTCAACTTGTGCTAAGATTATTCATAAAATTTGAGTGTTGGTTCATATTAAAAGGGATATTGGATTGGTTATATTGGCATGAACCCATTTAGTTGTGTTAGCTTGGAATTGAAAGGATGAGCTCACGAAGAAAAAAAATGTTGAGGAAATAATCTGCAAATCACGAGGCGAATTTAGGCCATCTAAATGATCGTGAGCATTAGTTTGGCAGTGGGTAGAATTGGATAAGACAAGAATCAATACAATCGGGGATCTCCCAGGATACCGTCCTGTAGCCCCAAATATACATATCCAATGGATCTCCCGGGATCCCATCCCGTAGTCCAACTCATAGTGCGCGGGGATCTACCGGAATCCCATTGTGTAGTCCCAAATGTAAACACCAGTACTGGGAAAATCTACCGGGTGCATTCTCGTAGATCCATATAACTGTGCAGGGGGATCTACCGGAATCCCACATCCATAGTCCCATATATAAATAGACAAGGGGGGCTACCGTCCACATCCGTAGTCCCAATGTAAATACACAGCAGCAACAGGAAAATATTCAGAAATGTCAAATTTTATATTAAGGTAAAACAAGTAATTCTAGCCTAGCGTGCTGCACAGAATTCAGGTAAGGCTGTTTGAGCAAATACAACAATTAAATCACTTAGACATGCTTTCCTAAACTAACAACAGACTTAATAGTGCAAGTAATAAAAACAAGAAAGGAAACGTACTAGTAATTACTTAATGAAAAACCAGATTTCCAACAATTAGCCCAAGTACGCACTCATCACCTCATGTATAAGGCATCTCAATTACCAAATAAACCAAATCTTAAGGGGAAAGTTCCCCAAACAAGGTTAGGCAAGCCACTTACCTCGAACCAGCTCAAATCAATCTGAATCCACGCTCTTGTCACGAGTACTCGACTCCAAATGACCCAAATCTATTCAATTCAATTGCATAATATAAATAACACTTCAAGTAACTGATTCTACAAAGAAATTCTAAGCTAATACACGAAATTAGGTAAAATAACCAAAATGCCCCTCGGGCCCGTGTCATACCTCCTTTTTACCTATACCCCCAGAAAGGGTGTATAAGAGAGTTTTTTCCACTTGAAGTGACAATCGAAATGAGAATATTTTATTAAAATTCAGAGTCGCTACTTGGGATAATTTATGGTGTCCCAAGTTACCGGTTCAAATCCCGAATCGAGGAAAAAATTGACTCAGTATTACAATCCGCAAACACAGAAATCCGGGTAAGGAATTCTGTTTACCCGGGAGAAGGTGTTAGGCATTCCCGAGTTCCGTGGTTCTAGAACAGTCGTTCAACTGTTATAATTGGCCCATTATCTGATTTTAGTACATGTTTTAACCTATGGTACAATTTTAACTCTTTAACCACTTTTATCCAATTATATCTTTTAGGGAAAATTTCAACGTTATTCAAAACATGTCTTGAACCGCATCACATAAATGCACTCGTAGTCTTTGACATATTTTAACATTATTGAGATTTGGATTTGGGTCACATAAATACGCACCCGAGTTTAGGAAGGTAATATTATTAAAACAACGCGCTTAAAGCATACTAGCGATGTGCGAGATAAGTAAAAGAAAAAAAAAATTAAAATAAATAAATAACTAATTTGATGCCCCATTTCTTTTTACCATTTCACATAATTCATTAAGCCTAAATCACTTAATTCCAACAACTTATTTTGGTGCTGAGCCGTATTTCTTTCTGTGTTTACCTTGCCTCCGTAATAGTTGTTGTTGCCCTTTTATATCTTTCTTACTTTTACGGCTGTACTTATTTATACTGATCTATTCTACACTGTCGAACTTTATATTTTATTGAACCTCAGTAGGGCCCTAACCTTCCTCGTCACTACCTGACCAAGGTTAGGCTTGGCACTTACTGAGTACCGATGTGGTGTACTCATGCCCTTTCTGCACATGTTTTTCATGTGCAGATCCAGGTACTTTGACTCAGTCCTATCACCCTTGAGGTGAGGCGACTGTTCCAGAGACTTCGAGGTATATCTGCCGCGTCCGCAGACCGAGGAGTCCCTTTCTACTCTCCCTATTGTATTAGCCATTCTGTATTTTCTTTTCCTTGTTAAATATTCTTGAGTTAGACACTGGTAGACATTACAAGGCTTGTAGCTTCATGAGATTCCAGGTTTTGAGAAATGTTTTTAGTTTTCGAGAAGTTGTATTGTATATGTCGAACGACATTTTAAATACTGTTTCATTCGGTTATTTTGGCTTTTAATTATTTCTTCCGCAAGTTTTGTTATTTTCTGCATTTGTTAGGCTTACCTAGTCGTAGACACTAGGTGCCTTCATGGAAGTTTACGGAGGGCGAACTAGGATCGTGATAAGGGACTTTGTGTCCCATTTCACTCCGAAACTCACCCGAAACCAAAACCAAACACCCCAGCAAGTCACATAATCACAATATAGCATAGAGGAGACAATAAATAAGGGATTGGGGCTAAAATACTCAAAACAACCGGCTGGATCGTTACAAGATAAACCAATAATACAATGATACAAAACATCTAAATGAGATGTAATAACTCTGAACTAACATAAACTGCAAAATAAAGCCTCAATAAATCCAAACATAGATTCATAAGTCAAACTCCCAAAAACAAGGTAATACTAAGTCCTGAGCTCTAAAAAGAATACATAGTGAGTCTCAATAAATATAATACTATTTGGAAGTAAATATAAAAATACGAGAAGAAGGCTGCAAGGCTGTACGTGCGTTCATGCAACACTACCTTGAATCCTCTTGATTCGACACAAGCTCACTCACAAGGTCCGCTACCTCCAACACCTAAATCTGCACAAAGTTGTGCAAAAGGTATAGTATGAGTACACGACAATCGGTACTCAGTAAGTATATGACTAACCTTAGTTAAGTAGTGGCAAGGTTCAAGTTATGTAATACTCACTAATCAAAGAACGTATGCAATATACCAAAAAACTGGCAGCAAGAATATATATAACAGAGTTCAATAACAACAATCTCGTTAAAGCATGTGATAACAAATCAATGTATTAAAATTTATTTTTTTCAACAAATCATCAAATAGAATTAGAGGCATATGTCACCCTCGTACTTCACATTTCTTCACAATAACAATATCCACCCTTATCGCTCCATACCCCGACACAATAACAATATCTATCTATTTATGCTTCATACCCCGATACAATAATAATATCCATCCTTACCAGTCCATACCCCAATACACTAACAATATCCACCCTTATCTCTCCATACCCTACATTATAACAGTATCAATCACATTTGCACGACAAAGCCTCATGCCAACGCCTAATCTATCCTCCCAACATGTCCGCATGTGCCATAATCATAATAAACAATATGCCAAATTATCATCAAAATACATATGCTCACAATTTGTGAACAAGGTATTCAATAACATGATAATAATAAAATGCGGATAAATGTTCCATCATATAAAGTATGACTACGACCAAATCAATTTGGCAATATTTTCATAAATGCATATCTTGCTCATTTAGGATATTCAAATCCTAAAACATGATCTCAAGCATGAAAAAGGTAAGATCGCACAGTCATATAAGAATTTAACATGTTTCATGGAGAGCAAACAATCAAATGAAGGCATAGTAGAGGCCTAGAGTCTAATCCGATGTCATGACCCAAAATCTCACCTTAAGGATCATGATGGAACCTAGTCTCTGAACTAGGTAAGTCGATCACTTACAACAGTTAAACCAATAAAACATGATATTATGAAGAAGAGTTTAATATAAATGTGGAAATAAAGGTGATACAAGACAACACGACGATAATCACAACAAATTCCCAAGACTAGGTAGTACACAGTCACGAACTCTAACTGAAT
The DNA here is from genome assembly GCF_000715075.1 of Nicotiana tabacum. Lineage (NCBI taxonomy): Eukaryota > Viridiplantae > Streptophyta > Magnoliopsida > Solanales > Solanaceae > Nicotiana > Nicotiana tabacum. Next base: position 103,799,687 of record NC_134095.1, read on the forward strand.
ATATAGAAATATTTCAAACAACAAATACCATGCTGTTCGGATAGAGAATTGATAGTATAAATGAAAGAAAAGGACTCTAAGAGATTGCGACAATCAAGCAGCTCTACCTTGAGCCATCACAATCAAGAGATAACTCTGACTAGGTTCGTTGTCTCAAACACGTGGATATGCAAAAAAATATGCAAAAGTGTAGTATGAGTACACTATGGTCGATACCCAGTAAGTATTAAGACTAACATTGATGGGGCAGTGACGAGGTTCAAGTCGAGACACTCACTAGTCAAATAACATGTGCAACAAATCAAAAATCGACAAAAAAGAATAGTAACATAAAGCAATAACTGTAATCTCATCAAATTAAGCGATACCTATATAGAACAAATAAAAGTCTCGTTTTGACAATGAGTCATCAAATAGAATCACATACACACGGCACCTCATGCCCACATTATCAATCACCCTCGCACGGAAAAGACCTCGTGCCACAACATAAGACATACCCCACAGGCCAAAGACCTCATGTCACAATATAAGTAACACTCGCACGGCAATGACCTTGTGCCACAATATAAGTCACACTTGCACGACAAATACCTCGTGCCATAATATAAGTCACAGTCGTATGACAAAGATCTCGTGCCTCAATATACGTCACAGTCGCACGACAAAGACCTCGTTCCTCAACATATACCACAACCGTACGGCAAAGACCTCGTGCCAATTACCAATAACACATTCATGAGGAATTCATCAAGAATCAAATCAAGCAAAGAATGATAAAAATTTTCTTTTATTTAAATTCGTTATGTTATCAATAACTCAAAAGAATATGAGATAATAATTCTACGTAGGTAAATCCATATTGCCAGCTAAATTATTAAGTAATAACAGAGACACAGAGTAGCACATTAGAGAATAACACAACAAATCACATAATATGCATGACACACAAAAGGAAGTCCTAAGCACAAACAAGAATACTCCATATTTCATCAACAACCAGCCCCCAGGCCATCATATATCTTCCTCACATAGCCACCCTTATCTCACCACATACACAATAGTAAAGCAAAAACCCGCCTTGTTTCACCCCACGCAATTTAATAATCATCCCATCTTGTCGCGCCACATAGGCAAACCCGATATATGTATATAATAACAATAGCATGGTAGAAACCTCATGCAAATACCCCAACAATCCGCTCAACAAGTTCACAAGTGCCATAATCATAACAACACAACATACCAAAACTTGTCACCAAGACATAAATTCACAATCTGCCAACACAGTGCACATGGACAATTCAATAAAGAAATGTGGAAGGGTGTTCAACATATAAGCATGAAAGCTAAGTCAAATTAGCAATAAATCTCACAAATGCCCAAGTTTGTCAATTTTAAGGAATTAAAATTCGAAAGCATGATCTCTAGCATGTAACATAAACTCAAGTAAACAACCAAAGTGAAAACATGTAAATTAGAGACCTCTTAATTAAAAAAAGCGATAAGAACAACCTCGGGTCAATCCGGCCAGAGACCATACATACGACCATGTACACACTCGTCACCTCATGTACACATCATTTACACTAGCCACAAATAAGTAATTAAGCCAAATCCTAAGGGGCAGTTCTTCCACACAAAGTTAGGTAAGATACTTACTTCAAATAAGCTAAATCAGTCAACTAATAGGCCCTTCCCGTGCAAATCTACAACTGGACGACTCGAATCTAGCCAAAATAACTTAATATCACAAATAAAAGCCATAAAAAACAATTCTGAATAACTAAGCTTCGATCCTAAACAAGAATAAAAAGGTCAACCAAAAAATTCAACCTCAGAGCTCGCACCCTAGAACCCGTCAAAACTCACAAATTTTGAACACCCATTAAAATACGAGTCCGACCATACCAATTTCATCCAATTCCGACCTCAAATAGACCTTCAAATCATTAAAATATATTTGGAATACTTTTACTAAAACCCCCAATTTCCCTCAGTTAGATTCATAAATCAAATGCCAAAAATAAGGATGGAATCATGAAATATAATCAAATCCGAGTCAAAAATACTTAATCCAATCGAAATCGTGAAATTCTCCTTCAAAATTGCCCAAATTTGAGCTCTATAACTCAAAATAAGATAAAATAACTGAAAACCCTCAAAATGAATATAATATAAAATGGCCAAGAGGTCCTCTTCGCAATCGCAGGACCTACTTCACGATCACGCAACACAAATCACAAGCTAGCCAAAACCTTCTTCGTGAATGCGATCTGGGCCCCGCGAATGCGACCCTGGCCTACGCGAACGCGAACCCCAACACACAAAGGTGAAGGCCAACCACTGGCGCCCCTTCTAGCTCTTCCTCTATGCAATTACGACACATAGGACACGAACATGATGAAATTTCACCCAAGGCTCCGCGAACGCGACAACCTCCTCGCAAACTTGAAGAGAAATTGGCCAGTAACAAAAATAACACTCCGCGATCACGGTTAATAGTAGAACACCACAAAATCTGCAGCTCAAGCATGAGTGAAAATGATCTGAAACTCATCCGAAACACACCCGAGGTCCCAAGGACACCATCCAATAATACTAACCAATCCCAAAATATAACGCGGACCTACTCGAGGCTTGAAATCATACCAAACAACATTAAAACTACGAATCCCAACTCAATTCAAGCCTAATGAACTAATGAACTTCCAACTTTCAAAACTCATGTAGAACCATATCAAATCAGCTCGGAATGACCTCAAATTTGCATGCAAGTTCCAAATGACACGATGGACCTATAACAACTCCCGGAACCACAATCTGAACCTGATATCAACAAAGTTAACTCTCAGTTAAACCTATCAATCTTCCAAACCTTCAACTATCCTACTTTCTCCAATCACAGCCAAAACATCGTAGGAACCATAAAATCTACATCTGGACATATGCCTAAATCCAAAGATACCATCCGGAACTAACAGAATCAGCAAAACTCCAATCTGAGATCAAATAAGAAAAAGTGAAACTTAGTTAACTTTACCGATTTAAAGCTTCTAAAATGAGAATAATTCTTCCAAATCAACGAACCGCTTAAAAATCGAAATCGAGTATACACACATCATAATACATCACATAAAACTACTCGCGACCTCAAACCACCGAATAGAAGTGCAAATGATAAAAATGACCAGTTTGGTCATATATTCTCCCTCTCTTAAATACAACTCAATAAAGTCAAACAAAACCATAAGAATTAACTCCAAATAATAAAGCTTTAATCTTCAATAAAATCCCTAGAAGTCAACAAAAGTTGACCCAGGCCCACATGGTCAAAACCTGAGTGAAGGGGTAGATCTCAACTACCCTTAACTCTATGAATCCAAATATGTGATTAGATTCCAAAGCCAAGTCCAAATCGACCCTCAAGTCCCCAAAATACACCTTCTCAAGTTGTGAAAATACCATATTTCACTTTATATTTTCAAGTTTTAGGTGTAGAAATAGAAGAGGAATCAAGATATATAACCACATTCAAGTTAGAATTCCATATGTCCAAGGTAGTAGTGAAATGGCTTTTCAAAATCTCTTGCTCTCCAAGGCTAGGGTCCAAAATATGGGAGAATGGGTCAAATTTCAAAATAAATCACATACGTGGTCTACTCAAGCATACCCTTTTCTATCAGGGCCCAAAGCTTCGCGATCGTGAAGCACAAAAATTTGGCTGCCCAAAAGTACTATACGTCACCGCTTCTGAAGCCCTGCGATCGCAAAACCCTACCAGTGAACCCTCTATGAATGCTAGCACCCATTCGTGAACATGAATGACAACATTCCCAAGCCAGACCTCTCCTCCATGCAAACGTGAAAACATCCACGCGAATATAAAGGAAAGCCTCCCGCCTGATTTCACACCACAACGGACACGATCTCACCTGCACGATTGCGATGCTCTTGCCCAAGACACTCATTAGCTAGCTTGTTATATTAGAGCGGCAATATGAAGATCCTGAGCTAGTAAAGGAGAGAGAGGAAATTCAACAACAAAACAAGCTGGTATTAGAGCTTAAGGAAAATGTAGTCCTTAGATATCTACTCCGATTGTGTGTTCTAGATGTGAAGAAGCTTCGGGAATGATTAATGGCAGATGTTCATCATTCATGGTATTCTATCATCTAGGGTTGATGGAGATGTATCATGAGCTCAAGGAAGTTTATTGGTGAAATGATATGACAATGAATATACGTAGTTTGTTGCTTAGTGTCCTAATTACCAGAAAGTCAATATAGAGCCCAAAAGTTTGAAGTATTAGCTCAGAACATAGAAATCTAGATGTGGAAATTGTTGATGATTAACATAGATTTCATTAGAGTTTTGCCCTGCTCTTATCATAACTATGATTCTTTATAGGTGATTGTAGAAAGGCTTATAAAGTCGGCTCATTTTGTAACGGTAAGGACCACCTATACGACCGAAGACTATACAAAGTTGTATAAAAATGAGATAGTTCGACCTCATGGTGTTCCGATATTGATTATATCTGATAGGCACACTCAGTTTATAGCAAACTTCTAGAGGTCTTTTCATAGAGCTTTGGGTACTCAACTGAACCTCAGCACAATATTTCATCCACAAACAAACGGGCAGTCGGAGCACACTATTCAGATGCTCAAAGATGTTCAGATCAAAGATTATTTATCTTACAAAGAAGTTCCTACCTCCATTATTGATCGTCACATTTGCAAGATGCAAACCATGGAAGTAGCCTCAATAAAGATACTTTGGAGGAATCAAAATGTCGAAGAGATGACTTGGGAAGTTGAGTTCGAGTTGTTCAACTTGTAGTTGACTATTTTGGATTGTTTTATGGGTTGTCTCATGTTGTTAATGGGTTGTATCTTGTGCTAATTTTTGAAGAGTTGGGAAGGAGAAATGGCATGGAGAAACTCCACATAATGGTGGGGTGGTGGGCTAGCCATTTGTCATTACATTTCTTGGTTGTTTGACACTAGTATGGTTATCATTTTGTGAAGAGTAAACTTGCATGAGTTTCTCTTGTTGTATCTTATTGGAAGGCTGATAATCAAAGTATGTAATGGCTATGTTGTTTGAACCTTTTTCTTCATGAATCTACCTTAATGACAATTTTTCTAAAGAAAGTCTTAATGAAATGTCTCGTCGTAAATACTCCCCTCGTGATATCTTGTAAGTTTATATATTTCCCTTAGGTATTGTTCAAAAATGATATCACTTTACTCGACTCTAGTTTAGGCAACTTTGGCATAGTTAAATTCATAGTCTTGGCGTGATAATCCAAGATAGCATGCGATGGGGACAACCATACCATATCAAGAATCACCTCAAAATAACTATATCCAACATCAAGAGATCAACCATGGTAGCCAAACCATAAATGGTAACCACACAAGTCCGGTACACTCGATCAACTACAATAGAGTTCCCTACCGACATAAACACTGAAATAAGAATGCCAATATGTCACGAGACATACTTAGTGTGATGCAAAATATGATGACACATATGTATAAGTGGAACTAGGATCAAATAACATCGAATTATCTTTATGATAGATAGAGATAATACCTGTAATAACTACATCAGAGGACTCCACATCAAGCTTACTAGGGAATGCATAACAACAAGCCTAATCCCAACCAGCCTGTCCTCCACTCCTAGAATGGCTTCTAACTAGCTAACCTCTATCTCTAGCTAGATGACCGCCACCCCTAGATGATTGGGAAAGTTGTGTGACCATTGGTGTTGGAGTCTTGAGCTAGGTACCCTACCGTGGCATACCACTCCACAATATGGGGTAATACCTCCTAATGTGAATAAAATCTCTGCACTCAAAGTAATGTTTTTGCTGACATGGATTTTGTATCTGAACCTGCCCTTGACGACCTGAATAGCCAACAAATGTACTCTACACTAGGGTGCACTAAGGGAAAAATAAGCCGTAGAAGCACAATATGATGTCTGCCTTGATTAAGAACCATAAGTACTATGGCCGCAGGATACCACATGAAACATGAAATTGAACTGGCCTAATAGTATAACCTCTCCCGAAATGACCCCAGCCTCCAGATGAGACACCACAGAACCCACCAAATTGACATGTCCTCTTGTCACTCAATGCCTCCCCCCGGGCCATGAATGCACTCAATCCTCCTAGAAATCTCTACAACCTAGGTGAATGTAGCCTCAGCCTTGGCCTCTCTAGCAATCAGAAGTCTAATGCCATAAGTAAGCCCCTCGATGAACCTCCGTAACTTTTCCCTCTCTGTAGGGATCATGATAGCTACATGGAGAGAAAAATTAGCAAATCTCGTCTCATACTAAGTAACTATCATACTACCCTATTGTAGATGCTCAAACAGGCTGTGTAGGTTATCCCTCTGAGTGAGCGGAACAAACTTCTTCAAGAAAAGCTGTGAATATCGGGCCCAAGTAAGAGGAGATAATCCTGCTGGTCCGCCCTGCTCATAGGTCTGCCACCACCTCTTGGCCAATGCCTACATCCAGAAGACAGTGAAATCAACACCATTGGACTCTACTAGTCCCAAGTTGCACAGAATCCCATGACATATGTTTAGAATTCTTGAACATCCTCTGAAGGCATACTGTTGAAATATGGAAGGTACAATCTCTAAAAATTGTCCATCCTCTTAAGCTCATAAGTAGACATTACTTGCCTAACAAGTGGTTGAGCTGAAGATTGTAAAGTCACTGGGGGTTTGGATTCCCCCTATAGTCTGAGAAATATCTAGGGCCATTGGGACCACTTCAACTAGAACCATACTATCAATAAAACCCACCATCTTGGCTATAGCCTCCTTAAGAATTGGTGTGGCCACAAGTTGATGTTTTAAACATCAATACCACACAAGAGGGGGGAGGGGTTATTTGTGTGGTACCCAATTTTCGCTTAACTGAACTATAGAAAGACCTGGTTCTTCTATGTGTTCTAACTACTACTGTTTGCGGAATAATAAATAAAGAAAATAAAGAACACATAGATTTTTAAGTGGAAAACACATGGCTCAAAAGGTGAAAAAACCACGACCTACTACTCACTAGGATTTTCCCAAACTTTCACTAAAATCACTGACCCAAAACAACATTTACAAAACTCTTTGTAAACCTAAGGATTAACTCTAATCCCGGTGTGGCACACAACCTCAACTGTTGCGACAACTTCAAGTTAACTCTAACTTGAACACTCTAGGTACCTAATACGATTGCTTCTATGAAAGTTGAAAGGTACAATGCAAAATCACCTACTATAATTGAACTAGAATAAAAGATAGATACATGGAACTCGTTCTTCTAACTTGTTCAAGTAGCTTCAAGATTGCACACTCGAATCATACATAAATTGCTGTAAAATCGCCTTGCTGTTTTGCTCTCAATTTAAGTTTAACTTTTGCTTATGTGCATTGACAGTAAACGAGAACAACACTGATATTTAATGGGTTAGTAATTAGAGATTCAGTGGGATTCAAATGCTACTCTTCTATCGTAGAAGAGTTCAAGGTGATCCCAAACTCTAACACTGTCTTCTTTCTATATTGTGTTCTCTTCATGTAAGGAGTCTTTCTCTCCTTATCCAATATGCAATCTTTTCGATTAGATCAGGAGATATTACTTCCCAATCAGTTAGATTTATCTCCTTCACATGCATCTCACATGCACAGGTTGATCATGACTGTGCTTCACAAGATGGACCTGGTCCATGTCTGAGTTCTTTTGTCAATCTTCAAAACTTCACCTGTTCTTGGTCCAACAAATTTCCCCTTTTTGATGATGATAAACTCTGTGCTTTTTACTTACTTGGATCCTGTAAGAACTCAGCTTAACCATTAATACAAAGATGAGAAAATTCACTTATCATCAAGGACTAGGTTAATTAAGTTATAAACATCATTTATTCAGATGTGCAAAGCACAATATCTCTTCCCCCTTTTGGCATCATCGAAAAGTTTCATACAAAGTGTGAGTCCCAGATTTTAATAAGTACTCATGGCCACTGGGGCAACTGTAAGTGCAATCATCGTTTAATCATCAGTAATCAAGCAAACATATTTAAACTATCAAGGAAAGATTAACATTGAACAAGAGCAAAAATAGTAGATATCATTGATAGAGGATATGTTGCTACCACAATCCACAACCAGAAAGCAAAAAAATTTAAATCATGAGCAAAAAAAGATAGAAAAATCCTTAATCTGGGTCACTGAAGGTACTAAATAGGTTTAGGAGACAAAGTATAGAATTCCTAAGGCTTGGGGGAGCTAGAGGGTTGGTTTGGGGCTTGGAGAAGATTCAACATATTGTGGAGAATTCCACCATTCTTCTCCTTTTCCTTTGTAAGCTCAGTTCTGAGAGCATCCCTCTCAGATTCCACCACTGCCACACGAGCCTTGAGCCTAGCTATCTCAGCATCCTTGGCTTCACATTCCTGAACAAAAGCCCTGACTTTACTGTTGATAGGAGTCTTCTTGGATGAACCAAGTTCATTTGAGATGGCATTGACTAAATAGTCACAAGCAATCAGAGTGTTAATGCCAAAGTGATCCTTGCTTGAGGCCATTTCCCATTTCTTCAGAGGCACATTGCACCTATCCAGAATCGTAGTCAAAATAAAGCCATAGGAGGTAACATGAGCCTTGGAGCCATTGATGACCCTGTCCGGCAACTTGATGAAGAATACAGGCCAATTAATTTTCCTTCCACTTTCCAGAAACTCCATAAGAACTAGGTCTATATAGTTTGCAATATGCCTTCTCTCCTGCCTGGGCAATAGGCACTTGTTGACAAATTCAAACAAGACTTTGTACTGTGGCCTCGTTTCACTCTTCTGAATAGCCCTAGCCTCATTCACATCTTCAGCATCATAAAACCTCCTGGTAATTTCAAGGGCAGTAGGAAGGGAGTCCATACAAGACCACCTTTGCCTTGTATAGTCATCAAACCCTTCAGAGGGTATATCAAGGATCTCTCCCAGTTTTTCTGCATCAAAGGACACTTGAACTCCTTTCACCAGGCTGCTAACCTTGCCATCCTGAACCTCTGCATTTGCCATGAACTCAATGATCTCATTCCTAGCTAGCCTTCCATCCATCTGAAGGACCATGTCCTTCCACCCCGGAGCAGCTAAGGCATCCACCAGTCTCATCATTCCTGGTTCCACCAGGTCTTTCAACAATCTACCCTTTAAAATCTTTCTTTTGCCAAACATGGCAAACTTGTCTTGTTCACCATCAGACTCATCTTCTTCTTTTTCTCCACTCCATTCCTCATCTTCAGAAATTCTTACATGTTTACTTTTCACTGCAGACCTTGTCCTCTTGGCTAATTAAGGTTCAACAGCCTCAAACATAGAGGAAGACTTCTTGGAAGAAGTCTTGGGTTTTTGGGCTTGGGGGTCTGAACCTCCACTGTTGGAACTTCCTCCTGCTGGACCTGTTCCATCTCCTCAACTTCCACAACCTCTGAGAACTCTGCAACCTTCCCTTTTCCTTTAGACATCCTTTTCTTCTTAATCTCAGCTAGAGCCTTTTGGAGATCGCTCTCACTCTGTTTCACCCTGCTTCTTGTAGCTCTTCCCTTTGGTAATGAAATTTTAGTAGTTGTTGGGGATGAATCCTTTCTTTTCTTGGAGGGTTTAGAAACACTGGGGGCTTTTGGTGTGAGAGTTCTTCGTTTCTTTGGATCATAACTTGCCCCAATCTTTTTCAACAGGTCTGCTAGGGTCTCTTCAATAGATGAACCAGGTTCATCTCCTTATGTGCTTAGATTAACTAACCCTTCAACAACTTCACTAGAACCACTCTTTTCACATTTCCCCTCTCTTCACCACATGTACCCTCTCTCTCTTTTTCTTTTTTAGATTTCTTTTTACCTCCACTCCTTTGTAGCTCAGGTAATTCTACATCCCTGATAGGCCCAACCATAACAAACCTAGTTTTTAGATTTTCAGTCAAAGAAGAACTTACATTAGAAGGGGATTCTTAAGACTTCTCAGAGACAGAAGACCCAGGTCCTTCCTCCTCACTAGCGGATTTGTATAACTCAGAACCAGAGTTGGAGTTAGAGTCTTGGACCTGGCTTGCCTTTAATTTGTCATTTAATTTCTTTGAGAGAGCCCTAGACGCTACTATTTTCCGAGCAAGCATTTTCACGCTTCTCAACCTGGGTTTGGGAGATGTACTAAGTGGAGGAGGGGTAGATGAATTAGAGGGAGTGGGTGGTGGAGAAGTTCCAAAATTTCTTGTGGGTTTGTCATGATTGCTGCTTTCTTGGGAGAATTGGTGAGTTAGAATTTTGGAGAAGAAAGCAAGTGGAAGTGAAGAGGGATTTTTGAAGGTTTAGAATTATGGAGATGGCAGGAGGTAATGATGTGTATTTAAAGAGAAACACACATTTAATGTATAACGGCAACCTTAGCAGTGGTCAATTAGAGGTCTATTCAACCTGAAATTTCAGGTTTGAATGAACAGTTAGGCTTCCATAATTTTAGGCAATTTTTGTGGTTTAGAGTTCTAAGGCTGGCGGAACTGGTTCAAAACGAACAGATAGAATTTTCTAAGGAGTTGAACAATTGTAGGACTTTTGCTCATGATTTAAATATTTATATTTCTAATTGTACAGAGTATAGAAAACATACCCTAGCTTTTAGATGAACCCATACTGATGAACCATGTTCTTCATTTAGAATTCTCTTGACCATGCCTCAATTTACCATAATAGAGAAAATTTTGTAAGATATCAGTGATTCATATTAACACATGTCACAGGAGTATACTAATTACAGTATGAAGCTGAGTAAAAATTAATCTAGATATTTACACAAGTTCAGATTTCCTGGCCAAAATTTTTTTTTCATTTTTTTTCCATCATTTTCTTTTCGTTGTGCATTCTGAGCTGGTCCTATTAGGTGATCTTAATCATCCCAAATTCCAACTTGTTTCTCATACTTGTCTCTTATGAAGTGGTGTTTAACATCTATGTGCTTAGTCTTCTTATGATGAACATGATTCTTTGTCATACTTATAGCACTAGTGTCCTAGAACTTAGGTCTGAAAATTTAAAACTAAAATTAGGAACAGATAAGAAAAAAGTTGATCACGCACATCTCACTTTAGAAGAAAACCTAGGAAAAATGAAGGATGAGTTGTATAGGAAAGATGAACAGATAAGAGTCTTAAAAGAAGACCTAGGTAAGGTAAAGCATGAACTAGACAGAACTTGCAAATGAAATAAGGCTTCTGATGCACTATCCTGGCTCCAAAAACATCATAGTAGCAACAAAAGAGGACTTGGCTATGGGGCACAAGCACCTAAGTGGGACCTCAAAAGCAAGTACCTCACTCTTCTTAAAAACAAAATCTGCACACACTGTGGTAAGACTGGTCATTACAAAAATGAATGTAATGCAAAAGAAAAGGCTAGTCAAAAGAACAAAACCTTTGTCCAAGAGAAAAATAGGTTGTCTGGTGGGTTAAAAGAAATTTAATTTACCCCTTTGCCTATAGAAAAGGACCCTAACTAGTTTGGGTTCCTAAGACTAACCCTTAATTTCTTTGTGCAGGTCCAAGTGAAGGGAAGTAGCCAAATATGGTACGTGGATAGTGGCTACTCAAAACATATGACTGGAAGCAAGAACCAGTTCCTTTCACTTGAGGACTTAAAAGGAGGTAATGTCTCCTTTGGAAATGGGAATAAAGGTGAGATTATTGGGGTTGGAAAGGTAGGTAAGACAGACTCGCACTCCATTGAGAATGTCTACTTGATAGATGGCTTGAAATATAGCCTAAGTAGTGTATCACAACTGTGTGACAGAGGTAACCTTGTAGCATTTACCTCTACCAAATGCTTTGTGATTAATCTTACCACTGAAAAGATTGTTTTGCAAGGAAAAAAGAGTTAATAATATTTACATTGTAGATTTGTCCACTCTCTCAGAAAATGAACTCACTTACTTGACTGTGCTAGACAATGATTCCCTCTTGTGACATAAAAGACTTGGTCATGCAAGTCTGAATCAACTCAACAAATTAGTCTGCAAGGATTTGGTGATAGGGTTACCTACCATCAAGTTCAAGGAAGACAAAGTTTGTGAGGCATGTGCAAGGGGGAAGCAGGTAAGGTCATCCTTTAAAAGCAAGAAAATGGTAAGCACAACCAGGATGTTGGAACTGGGTCATATGGATCTCTGTGGTCCAATGAGAACATTGAGCAGAGGTGGTAAGAAATATGTGATGGTACTTGTTGATGGTTATTCTAGGTTTACCTGGGTACTATTCTTAACATCTAAGGATGAAGCATTTGACATGTTTACTGCCTTTGTTAGAAAAACTCAGAAACAACTAGGTAATTAACTTGTATCAATCAGGCCTGATCATTGAACTGAATTTGAAAATGCTAAGTTTTCTAAATTTTGTGATGAGCATGATATAGATCATAACTTATTTGCCCCTAGGACTCCTCAACAAAATGGAGTAGTTGAAAGAAAGAACAAGACTCTTGAAGATATGGCGACTATGCTTCTTTCTAGTAAACTACCCCATAGCTTCTAGGCTGAGGCTGTAAACACTACATGTTATATCATAAATAGATGCATTACTAGACCTCTTGTAGAGAAAACTCCATATGAGTTACTTAAAGGGAGAAAACCAAATATATCACATCTTAGGGCATTAGTATGCAAGTGAGTTGTGCACAATAATGGAAAGGACTCCCTAGGTAAGTTTGATCCCAGAAGTGATGAAGGAGTATTCTTGGGATATTCTTCACATAGCAAAGCATATAAAGTGTTCAATAAAAGAACTTTGTGTGTAGAAGAAAGTGTACATGTAGTGTTTGATGAAACTAACATTCTTTCTGAGAGATAGGAACTTGAAGATAAAGCTATTGGGCTGGTAAAAGATTTGAGTGAAGTCTCAGCTCAAGCTAAAGTGGCACCAAAAGAAAGAACAGGTGATGGAACAGGTTCTTCCATCTAGGGCAACCTGACAGGGGGAACTGATCAAAGAGGAACTGAAACTAATCCCCTAAAGGAACCTATTCATGACCCTGTTCCTCCGCAACAGAACATGGGAGAAACATCAAGCAGAAATCAGTTGGTTGTGAAACCTCACAAGTATCAAAGTTCTCATCCCATTGAGAACATAATTATTGATCTAACATTTGGAGTTAAATTTAGATCACAATTAAAGAATTTGTGTGCTTTTGATGTTTTCCTATCTCTTATTGAACCTAAAAATGTTGTTGAGGCTTTGCAGGATGCAGATTCGGTAAATGCAATGCAAGATGAACTCAATCAGTTTGAGAGAAGTCAAGTTTGGCATCTAGTTCCAAGACCCAAGGACGGATCAGTAATTGGCACAAAATGGGTCTTTAGAAACAAGCTTGATGAAGATGGAACAGTTACAAGAAACAAGGCAAGACTTGTGGTCCAAGGTTATAGCCAAGAGGAGGATATAGATGATGATGAGACTTTTGCTCCAGTTGTAAGACTGGAGGCAATAAGGCTCCTCATAGCCTTTGCAACACACATGGAATTCACTCTTCATCAGATGGATGTCAAAAGTGCCTTCCTAAATGGCTACTTAAAAGAAGAAGTGTTTGTTAAACAACCTCCAGGGTTTGAGAGCAAGGTATATCCTGAACATGTGTACAAATTAGACAAGGCTCTCTATGGACTCAAGCAGTCTCCTAGAGCATGGTATGAACGATTGTACAAATTCCTGCTTGAACATGGCTACAAAAGAGGTAAAATTGACAGTACTCTATTCTTGAGGGAAAAAGGTAAGGATATTCTTGTGGTACAAATATATGTTGATGACATAATTTTGGGGTAACCACTAACAAACTAAGTTGCAAAATTAATGGGGAATGAGTTTGAAATGATTATGATGGGTGAGCTTAACTTTTTCTTAGGATTACAGCTCAAACAAAACCCAAATGGAACCATGATCCATCAGCAGAAATATGCAAAAGAGTTGATCAAAAAGTTTAAAATGGATGAATCAAAGGAAATAGACATCCCCATTGCAACTGCCACTAAATTAGACATAGATAAACCTGGTTCATCTGTTGATCAGAAGTTGTATAGGGGTATGATTGGTTCACTTTTGTATCTTACTGCCAGCAGACCTGACATAGTTTTCAGTGTAGGGCTTTGTGCTCATTTCCAGGCTAATCCAAAGCAATCTCACTTGACTGCTATCAATAGGATACTAAGATATTTGAAAGGAACTACTGATCTGTGTATTTGGTACCCTAAAGGTAATAATTTTAATCTAGTAGGATATGCTGATGCTCATTATACAGGTTTCCTTGTGGATAGGAAGAGCATCTCAGGTATGGCTCATTTTCTTGGTTCATGTCTTGTGTCATGGGCCACTAAAAAGCAAGATTCAGTGGCTTTATCCACTGCTGAGGCTGAATATGTTGTTGTTGCCTCTTGTTGTGCTCAATTGTTTTGGATCAAACAACGGCTGGTAGATTTTGACATTAAGTTAAAGAACCTGGTTCTTCAACTCAGCATTTTTACTGTCACTCTCATTAGCCCTAGATTCTAGATTTTTGCACTTGGCTTTTAAGATCACACACTGCCTAGACAACTCTTCCTTCTCATTGTTAATTATCTCAGACTCATCGATGAAGTCCAGCAATAGTTCAGACAACCTTTCTTTAAACAGAAATTTAATCTTGTCTTTAAGATGAAACACACTTACCTTTTGTTTATCATCTGATTCTCTGATGGCCATAAGTGCTTGTTCATCTCGAGCTTCATCTTCTGAATCCTCATCTGATGTTTCTCCCCAAGCAGCAACCATAGCCTTTGTTGATCCTTTGTTCTTTTTGGGTTGAACCTATTCCTTCTTCCTGTTCCTACGTTCAGCCCTTTCCTTCTTCCATTCAATTTTCTACTGAGGACAGTTCTTGATCATATGATCAGTCTTGCCACATTTGTAACAACCCTCGTTGGTCTGTTTCTCAGGAGCCCTTGGTTTGTTGAAAGTTGTACCTCTTGGAGAACCCTTTCCTCTCATTAGGTACTTTTTGAAATCCCTTGTGATCATGGCCATTTCTTCATCCTCCAGATCTGCACCTTTAGCTATTTTGAGAGCCAGACTCCTTTCCTTCTTGGGTGCATCCATTTTCATGGTTTGCCTTCTCAGTTCATAGGCAGTGAGGTTTCCAATTAGTTCATCTAACTTGAGAGTAGCAATGCTCTTTGATTCCTGAATAGCAGTGATTTTGCTTTTCCAAGTCACTGGTAAGAATCTTGTCAAGATTTTCTCAACCTTGTCTTCTTCAAGGATAATTCTCCCAAGATATTTAAGTTCATTTGTTAGTGTTGTGAACCTTATGTACATCTCTTGAATAGTTTCTCCTTCCTTCATAGTAAAATTCTCATATTGAGAATATAACAGTGTTCCTCTTGATCTCTTTACTTGAGGAGTTCCTTCATGAGCCACTTGTAAAGTGTCCCATATCTCCTCAACAGTGGTACAACTTTGAATCCTGCTGTACTCGTCTGGACCCAGTCCACACACAAGACATTTCTTGGTCTTGGCATTCTTTTCCAATTTCTTTAAGACTTCAGCAGTGCAGTTAGCTCTTGTCTTTGGTACGTCCACTCCTTCAACATTCTTCTTTGTAGTCGCCAGGGGACCATCATTGACTATGTACCATAGTTCATAGTCTTCTCCTATGATATAATCTCTCATCATGTTCTTCCTCCAAGAATAGTACTGACCATTAAAGAGTGGAGGCCTAGCAGTAGATTGCCCTTCCCATTTTTCAGGTGGTGCACTCATCTTGATCTATTCCTAAGGTGTTAACCTCTTAAAGAATAACCCGCTCTGATAACAATTGAAATTTTAAACGTCAATACCATACAAGAGGGGGGGAGGTGATTTATGTGGTACCCAATTTTCACTTAACTGAACTATAGAAGGACCTGGTTCTTCTATGTGTTCCAACTACTACTGTTTGTGGAATAATAAATAAAGAAAATAAAGAATACAGAGATTTTTACGTGGAAAACACCTGGCTCAAAAGGTGAAAAAATCACGACCTACTACTCACTAGGATTTTCCCAAACTTCCACTAAAATCACTGAGCCAAAACAGCATTTACAAAACTCTTTGTAAACCTAAGGATTAACTCTAATCCCGTTATGGCACACAACCTCAACTGTTGCGACAATTTCAAGTTAACTCTAACTTGAACACTCTAGGTACCTAATACAATTGCTTCTATGAAAGCTGGAAGGTACAATGTAAAATCACCTACTACAATTGAACTAGAATAAAAGATAGACACATGGAACTGATTCTTCTATCTCGTTCAAGTAGCTTCAGGATTGCACACTCGAATCACACATAAATTGCTTGAAAAATCGCCTTGCTCTTTTGCTCTCAATTTAAGTTTAACTTTTGCTTATGTGCATTACCTGTAAACGAGAACAACATTGATATTTAATAGGTTAATAATTAGAGATTGACTGGGATTCAAATGCTAGTCTTCTAACGTAGAAGAGTTCAAGGTGATCTCAAACTCTAACACTATCTTCTTCCTATACTGTGTTCTCTTCATGTAAGGAGTCTTTCTTTCCTTATCCAATATGCAACCTTTTTGATCAGATAAGGAGATATTGCTTCCCAATCAGTTAGATTTATCTCCTTCATGTGCATCTTACATGCACAAGTTGATCATGCCTGTGCTTCACAAGATGGTCCTGGTCCATGTCTGAGTTCTTTTGTCAATTTTCAAAACTTCACCTGTTCTTGGGCCAACACAAGTCCATTTGGAATCTGATCTGACGCAGGTACCTTAACCTGCTCATCAATTGTGTAATGACTCAGTAGGTCGTTTTAGTTCTTTCTCTCCGTTCTTTGATTTGAGACCTTGAATAGCATCATTGATGATTTATGACTTGTATGCATGGTTAGTTTTAGTTTTTTGAAAATATTAGATGTGATTTGGTAATAAAATCTAGATTGTAGAGTTTTGATATTGTTGGAGTTGACCACGATCAACATTCTTGGTAAATGACCTCGGATCGGTATTTTGACGATTCCAGTAGGTTCGTATAATAATTTTTGGACTTGTAACTATGTTTGGTTGAGCGATTATTGAACACGAGCAACCACCTACTAGGAATGCCTATCAGACTCTCTCCCTAGACCAGCAACATGAAATGCAGTGCCTCAGCAAAAAGGGGTGTCAGTATGTAAATAATGTAATGTGTATGTAAGGCAGGAATAACATATTACAAAATCAGTTAGTATAGAAGAGTGAAAGGAACAACGTGAAAGTAGATAATCCACATAAGGTAATCCTCGGTTGAGCATAGCTCAACCAGTAGGGTTGTGTGTGTATATAGTAACGTCTCCAATTAGAGTGGTATATAAGTAATAATAATAACTTCTCCGACTGCAGTATTATAAATACAATGTAATAACGTCCCCAACTATAGTGGTGCGCGCGCGTGTGCATATATATATATATATATATATATATATATATATATATATATATATATATATATTACATAAGAATAGCTCTGAGGTTCATTACTCAATTCAGTGGAAAACTATTCAGAATGACGTAAGGTTATTAGCTTGCTGAACAACATTATGGATGTATCTTTCAATACCTTTATCTCCAGAGCGAATTGAGACTCAATATATATACTATGGAACATCAACCAATAGAATAACGTCAAAGGTAAACATTTGAACCTAGATGATATCATGAATGGAGTATTTATGACGACACATTTCATCAAACTTTTCTTTAAAAAGAATTGTCGTTAAGGCGGATTCATTTTGAAAGGGATCAAATGGGATAGCCAATACATACCTTTATTAGCATCCCCCCGATAAGTCACAACGAGATGATGAGTGCAAAATATAACACGAAATTAATGCTCTATAGTCAAAGATAGTATAGTAAAATTATATTCTCCATAGGGATTGGATTTATATAATGTTCAAGTAATATTTGCCTTATATGCTATTTAGGATGATTAACACTTTGTTTGGAATGATTTTGAACTACAACAAGCTATTAAAAGTAAAGCAGATGGCAATTGATCGCTAAAAACTAGAGACTAGCAGAATTTAGTTGTTATCAATGTGAGAAATAAGGGTCATGACATGATAAGTGCGAGATTATTATTCTATAATTGACACTGTTGAATTTCACTCTTAATATTCTATTAATTCTCTCAAATTCAACAGGTTATTATCATATTATTCTGATTCAGGTTCCTCCTATCTCCATTAAACTTAGACCATTCAAATAAGCTAATATGAAGTGCAGTGAAACTTGCAAGAATCTATTGGTAAGAATGGTCTACGAGAAACTTCCCTCAAATATTTTTCAATCTTAATTCAGAAGAGTAGATCACAAAGCTATTTCAATTATTTTAAAGATGGACCACAATGAATTAAGGCATGCGTTGCAATAATATTCAGTATTACGCTCCTCTTTCGATTAAATACAATAATAAATATAATCACAACTAGAGTTAAAGATCTTCCAATAAATTAAAGAAATTAAACAACGATCAACTCCATAGATAAAAATCAAGTAATAAATTTATGTCGAACCCTAATAGAACTACTCCATAATCATGGAGGAAGTCATCATAGATAGAATTAAAGAGTAAGAAAACATCAATCTAACGTTACAATCCAAACTCTCGTATTGAATTGATAGAAATATGATGAAATCTTGGATCTTGTAGCCTCCAATACTCTTCACAAGCTTCCAAGGCCAAAAGTCCATTCAAAATTGTCTTTATGTATTTGTACCATATACGAGCGGGCCAGGATGAACTATCCTTTCTAAGCCGATACAGAAAAATACACTGAGAAATTTGTACAGGCGCACCACGTCCACGCTGTGCCATGCAGTGTGCCAATGGAGAAGTTCAGAGAGCAATTTCTGACGGAAGCAGAAAAACACACTACCACGCCACCCCATGTGCTGCCCCACGCTGCATAGTTGTGTATATTTTACAGAGTAATTCGTTTTTGTCATTTTTTGATATTCAGATTTGGTCTTCGACTCCTGAACGCAATTACAATTTAATATCTTGGGATTTTACTTAGACTTCAAAGCTCCAAATTATTCGACTTAGCTCCAATTTATCTTTTTCACTAGGAATCACTTCCTGCAAGGAATAAAACACGTAATAAGAATACTTCACTATCATTTAAGCTCAAACACATGTAAAATACAGTAATTAGTAATTAGAGTGCAAACTACGGCTAGAACACGAGTTTCTAGCCTACCATCACGAGATAAGCTCCTAGAAGCATACTCTACACAAAATGATAACCATACCAGTGTCAAACAACCTGAAAATGTAATGACTAACGACCATCCCACGATTATGTGGTATTTATACACAACCTCTCCCCTTCCAAAATCCAAAATAATAGTAGCACAAAAGACAACCTAATAACAAGATGAAACACCCCACAGAACAGTCCAAAGTAGTTCACTACAAGTTGAACAACTCGAACTCATGGCTTCCGATTATCGTCCCTTGAGTTCTTACTATTATGGAACGAATTTCTATACATTTCTAGAAGAAAATAGGATGGAAGAAAGAAGTATACTTTCCTTAATTGGTGAAGAGATCAACTCCCAATTTGGGTTCTTAAACTCTTAGGATTTCACTCCAAGTGGAGCTTGAAAAGAAAAGAAAATCACTTAGGGCTTGAGGGAGCATGGAATGGCCAGCTTTGGAGAGAGCTTGAATGGCTGCCTTTGGGAGTGATGTTTACTGAAATAAAGTGAGATAAAAGAGGATACTCAGCCCCTATAAAGTGTCCCTTTGGCTGGCCCCCCTTATTTTATTTAAAAACATTTATGGCCTTCCCTATTTAGAAAGTATGTGATGCACCTACTTGTAACCTACTTGCTTAATAGGTGATACATGCACGTTCTTATTTTATTTTTAAACACGTGTCTCATCCTCGTTTAATAATTAAGACATGTGTCAAGTAGCTTAAACAAGTAGGAAAAGTAAGAAAGTAGCTCAAGCAAGTAGGGTGGGTAACCAAGTAGCTCATTTATTTGTCCAATTATCCCATTTATTTTCCAAGTCTCATTCACCTTAATTTGGTCCTACATATGTCGAAAGGCACGGGGTATTACATATCAAGCTTTAGGCTAGGTTTTCTAAATATGAGTTTTGGTTATATTTATTTACATTCTTGGGTCATGTTGTGCCTAGTGGTTGTATTAAAGTTTTTTGTTGATTTTGCAGGCTACCCTAATCATTTTGTAAAGGGTTTTTTGTCCATTGTAGCCCTATTTACCAAATTGACTTTGAAGTGTATTTTATAGAATGTCTAATCAATATGAGGAGAGCTTTCATAAGCTCAAGACTTCTTTGAGTACAACCTCACTTTTTGTGTTGCCTATTGGTTCAGTGCCCTATATGATTTTTTTGATGCTTCACACATGTGCCTAAGTGCGATGTTGATGCAGAGTGGGAAGGTGATTGCTTACGTGTCATGGAAGTTGAAGACCCATGAGATGAATTAACTTGTTCATGATTTGGATTTAGCAGCTATTGTGCATCACTTAATATTTGGAGTCATTACTTTTATGTTGTGTCGGGTGAGGTTAATACTTAACATCATAGTCTACGACACTTGTTCAAGTAGGAGGATTTGAATTTTAGGCAGTGACAATGACTTGATTTGCTTAAGGACTATGATATTACTATCTTGTATCATCTGTGTTAGGCGAATATGGTATTATGTATATTGAGTAAAACGACAAAAAATATTGGGAGTTTGTCATTTATTCCGGCCAATGAGATGCCTTAGAATATATATGTTTAGGCCTTTGCTAACAGATTTTTGAATGTGAGATATTTCTGAGCCTAGTAGAATTCTTGCTTATGTTGTTGCACAATTGTCCTTGTATGAGCGCATTAAGGCTCGCTGGTATGATAATCCACATTTATTGGTTCTTAAGGACACAGTGCATCAAAATGGTACCAAAAAGATGGTTATTGGAGATTATGGTGTTTTGCGGCTTCAGGGTCATATTTGTATTTTTAATGTTAATGGTTTGAGAGAGTTGATCCTTGAAGAGGCCCACAATTCGAGGTATTCTATCCATCCATGAGTCACAAAGATGTATCGATATTTGAAGTAACATTATTAGTGGTGGAGGATGAAGAGGGATAATGTTGGACATGTCTCGCAGTGTTTGAATTGTCAACAGGTCAAGTATGAATATAAAAAATCAGGCGGTTTGCTTCAGAAGATAGATATATCAGAGTGGAAATGGGAGCGTATCACTATGGATTTTACGGTAAAATCACCATAGATTTTGATGGAGTATGATGTTATTTGGTCTATTAAGGATAGATTGACCAAGTATACAAATTTCATTATGGTGATGTCTTCTTGCACTTAAAAGAAGTTGGCTCATATCTATATCAGAGAGATTGTTCGCTTGTACGGTGTACCTATTTCTATCATTTCAGACCAGGTGCTCAATTCACTTCACACTTTTGGAGAGCCGTTCAACATGAGTTGGGTACACATATGGAAGTTAGCAGAGCTTTTCACCCACAAATGGATGGTCATTCCTAGCGGACTATTCATATTCTTGAGAATATTTTGAGAGCTTGTGTTATTGATTTCGGAGGCCATTGGATTTAGTTTCTACCATTGATGGAGTTTGCTTACCTCTATGGTAGGTAGTATTGATATCCTATTGGTTGGTTTGAGCCTGTGAAACTAGGTTGTTGGGTACTGATATCATCCGTGATGCTTTGGAGAAGGTGAATTTGATTCAGGAGCAACATCGTATAAGTCAATCTAGGCAAAAGAGTTATGTGGATCAGAAAGTTTGTGATCTGGAATATATGGAGGGTGAGAAGGCACTTCTGAAGATTTTACACATTAAGGGCATACTGAGATTTGAGAAGAAGGGCAAGCTGAGTTCGAGGTTTATTAGCCCATTTTATGGTTTAGAGAGAGTTGGAGAAGTTTCTTATAGACTTGCTTTTCCTCTAGTCTTTCAGGAGGCATCTAGCTTTTCATGTTACTATGCTCCGAAAGTATCATGAATACAAGTCGCATGTTTTGTCTTTTAGCACAGTGTAGTTAGATGACAATCTGGCTTATAAAGAAAATCTATTGGCCATTTTAGATAGGCGAGTCTGAAAGCTTAGGTCAAAGGAGATCGCCCTTTGGAGAGATAAACAGAGCGATGAGGCTACTTGGAAGACTAAGTATGATATGCAGAGTTGATACTCACATCTTTTTGATACCTCAAGTATATTCCTAAGGCCGTTCGAGGACAAACATGTTTAAGTGTTGGAGAATGTAACGACCCGATGAGGTATTTTGAGTATTAGAATCCCAATCCTTTAATTGATGTTTTCCGTATGGGTATTTTATATTTTATTAATTCATGGGAGGGTCGGCTTGGTTTCGTAAAGGTTTGGAACTGAATTGGAACACTTATTTCTATTTTGAAATATTTAAGCTGTAAGAGTTGACCAAGGTTTGACTTTTGAGTAAATGACCTCGGATTTGTGATTTAAAGGTTCCAATAGGGTTGTATGATAATTTTGGACTTAATCATGTGTTCAGATTTTTTTGGATGTTTCTAGAGGATTTTGACTCAATTTGCCAAAAGTTGGCAATTTGATGAAAGAGAGTTCATACGTTTGACCAATAATTGACGTTGATATTATCAGACTCCGATTGTTTTTTCGGGACTGAGGATAGGTTGATGTTGTTGAATGAAACTTGTGCAAAGTTTGGTGGAGATCCGATATGTCTAGGTATGAATAAGACATTTGGTTAGAAGGATAGAAGTTTATGAGTTCAAGAAAGTTCTACGTGATATTTGGCCTTCGATTCTTTAATGTAATGTTTTTATGTGTTTTAACACTTTGGATAGGCTCGGGTAGTGTTTATAGACTTTTTTGAATAACTGAATAGGGCCCTAAAGGGCTAGGGTGAATTTCGAACCAGCCGGAGCATGTTGGGATGTTGCAGATTTTGCTGGTGTCTAGGGTATTCATCACGATTATGTAGTGTAATTTGGGGCCAGGGTAAGTACGCATCACAATTGCGCATGGCAAGTCGCAATCATGTATGAGAGTCTTGTAGGGGTCACGTTCATGAGAAATGGTATGCGATCACGTAGAGAAAGTCTAAGAGGCCAGAAGATTGTACTTCGTGAACACGTAGGGTGGTTTGTGATCACGTAGGTTGGGCTGGCAGAGCTTCGCGATCAAGTGGTGTTGTCACGAACATGAAGGGTGTTGTTAAAGTGGTATTTGCCAGTTCATCGCAATCTCATGGACTAAGGCTGCAATCGTAAAGGGTAGTTCTAGCAGGGGCATTTTAAGTTGGAATTTTGGAATTTCGCCCTTTTTTTATTTTTTTTTTATTTTTGAGTTTTGGAGAATGAGAGGAGGAAATTTTGAAGAGGTATTTCACTAGTATCTTGGAGGTAAGTAATTTACACTTTGATTTGATCATATAGCTTGATTCCCCATGAATTTCTATACTTAGAGCATAGAATTTAAAAATAAAATTTAGGATTTTTATCTACAACTTAAGAAAGGGTACTTTGAGGTTTTGAGTGCTGTTTTGGACCCGGATTTGAAATCTAATAATATATTTAGACTCACGGGATTATAGGTTAAAGGGATCTAGTTATAGACTCAGGTATTGACTATGTGGGCCCAAATTGACTTTTGTTGATTTTTTGAAAAATAATTAAAGATTGAAGCTTTATTTCTTGCATTTGAATTTTATGACTTAATTACGTATTATTTTCCATATTTTAGGCTGTTTGAGGAGGATTCTATAGGAAAGACGGTATTGGAGTGTTGAGCTTATTCTGGAAAAAGATAAGTATCTTGGTTAATCTTGGCTTGAGGGAATTAGGTTGCAACTGGCTTGCTTGCTATGTGCTAATCGTGTTGGGGTGCGACGTATATACATGTTGATAAATGTATACACGTTTTCCAGGGTAGTAGCATGCTCGGGTAGAACTAGTCTAATTCAAGCCTTGCTGTTTCATGTATTATTGTCTTATGCTATGATGGATTGTGAAATTACTTGGTTATTCACATGTTGAGGATCATTTATAAAACTTGTTGTGAGATATGAGCGAGATGTATCTTGAAATGTGATTTGCCTATTGAACCTTTATTCTGCTTAACCTTTTCATGGAACACTATGTTTATTCACCTCCTGAATTCACGCACTTTAAAAGTTTTAGGTTAATACACATATTTAGTAAGCATGAGAATTACTATTTCTCGAATATTACCATATGGATTGGTATGTTGGATCGGTTTGCCTACTGAAACATTGTTATAATTAGACCGGTTTGTGAACCGCAACAATATTATAACTAGACCAGAGTACATGTTGTAATGGTATGACCATTGGATTGGGTTGTATGGCGCAACAGTATTGAGATTAGATTAGGTTGCATGATGCAACGGGTGTGATATCTCGTGCTTATTTATTGTATATTGTTTATTCTTGGCAGAATTGGTTCACAAGGTTATGCTTATGAAGTTATTTTGCAACAGTTGCTTGCTTGTTCTTCCATTTGCACCTCATATTGTTAGTGCTATCTCTACTATTTTTTTTTACTTATTTCTTGTACAGGTTTATAAAGTGAGTGTATTGTCATAGCCTCATTCCCCCTTGTCGAGGTCATGCTCAATACTTACTGAGTATGTCGGGTCGGTAGTACCCATATTATACTAATTCACTTCTTGTACAGATTCGAGTATTGGTACTAGCAGAGTTTCTAGAGGTGTTTAACTTGGATACTTAGGAGACTCGAGGTAGTACTGTATATGCATTCGCATGCGTTCCAGTCACTTTCCCGTGTCTCTATTGCGATTCACTTGTTTCAGACAATATTATAATTAATTTAGACTTTGTATTTAGTACTCTTTAGAGCTAATGCACGCAGTGACACCAATCTTAGGAGTTGTTTAGATAGTTTTAATGTTTTTAGATTAGTATGTAATTTTGGAGCTTTTATTCATTATTTATGATATTATACTATTAGATGTTTAATTCTTCATCTGTTATTACCGTTAAGAGTTGGCTTGCCTAGTAAGTGAGGTTAGGATCCAACACGGCCCGTTGTTCGGGATTATTGATCGCGAAAACCTCAAGTCCAATTATGTGTTAGTTTCTAAATCTGAGTCCAAATCGGTGTTCAAAATTCAAAAATATACTTTTTAAATTTTCAAATCAAAACCTGCTTTTCCTCCTTTGAATCTTTGATTTTAAGACAAAGTTGATGATAGATTCATGTTAAAATAATAAATTTAAATTTATGTGAGAAATACTTAACTTATCATCTTACGTAAAAATCGCTTCGAAATATTACTTCAATCCAAGATCCCCTAGATCCAAAAATAATAAAATAATCCCAAGTATGAAACAAGGTTATATACACAAGTGCAGAGATTTTCAGTGCAGATTTTCAGAAATAATAACATTGCCCCTTTTCACTCAGATAGTCATAACTTTTTGTACAGATAACTAAATGACAAATGATTTTAATTTTTAGATATTAAAATTAAAATACAACTTTTATTTTTGGATCATCCTCAAATTTCTTATAGATTGGAGAAACCACCACTCATAACTTTGGAGAATTATTCTATGCTCATAAGTATTAATCTCTGAAAGACTTCAACACATATAGATATTTCTTTGAGAGAACATCCATCAAGAGAAAGAAAAAATGGTATTTTTGCTGCAAAATTTTACTCTGACCAGCCCGCTTCAAATTATATTTTTCGATTCATTCTAAGGCCCGATAAAGGTTCGCCAAGGATTTAGGTATTTATGGTTACAATGTAAGCTAGTGTGTTTGGAGGGTTGTAGATAATTTTCATGGCGAGCTTCTGAGTCTTGGTGTGGATTTTTGGACTGTACAAGACATTCTTTTGTGCATAAAATGGCATTTTTGTGGCTTATTATACGACCGCAGATCTATTTCGTTGACTACGATATCATCACAGAATGAGTTAGAAGCAACACAATTTTGATGGACATTTCGTGGTGCATTATGCGATCGCGAATCTGACCAGATCCAACCCAGATTGTAAAGACCATTTTGTGGGTTGTTCCACTGACCACGAATTTGTTCCTTTAACCGCAGTTCCGTTGCAGATTTGACATCGAGGGGTTATTTTTTTTTAATTTCCTAATTCGACTCTATTTTGAGATAAGGCCTTGGAGGGTTATTTTAGAAGGTATAACCTAATATTTTAGAGAGAGAGGGATAAGCTCTATCATTTCCACACTTCAAATTCTTGCTCAAATTTTAGGTATTCATTAAGGAAAGTTCACAAGGTCTTCTACTAAAGAGGTAAGACTTTATCCCTAGATCGTATGCAATGTTCTATCATGAATTTATGCCTAATAATTTTTTATGACGGGGCTTATGGGATGGTGATTGAAATCCATAAGCCATTAATTTTGAAATTGGGTGTATGTGGAGAATGAAGGATGTGATTCTTGTGGGTAGGGAGTAAACGATTGGGCATGGATGTGCAAATGAATGTTGTTAGGTGTTTTAGGGATATTGCAGATTTATTGTTTGCTTGGAATTGGTTTAGGGGTGGAAGAATTTCCATTAAAGACCCTTGTAGTCGACTATGCATAGTTGGTATTTGACGAAATGCCTAAGAGACTTATATCATAAGAATCCTTTTAGTAATGGCTCAGTTGGACCATTTTAATGTAGATTCAAGTTGCTAGGAACAGTGGAACATTGTAGCCATCTTAAGGAAGCTTAATTAAGGCATGTTGGCGAAACCCCCTCCATAGAATTTGATGCTACGTGCATGGTGGTTTGTCGGTAACTAATGATATCCCAACTAAAAATGTAAATGGTTATTTGAAAGTTGATTATATTTTAACTTGGCATTTAAATATTATTGATCTTCTTACTGCTTCAATGTTTCTCTCTTCTTGAGTTGGTATTCCATTCCATGTGAAGGTATTTGGCTTTACATACTAGTAATATTCCATATGTACTAACGTCCCTTTTGTCGGGGACGTTGTATCTTTAATGGATGCAGGTGGTACCTCAGTAGGCAGGCATTGATCCTTGAATTTATCATACACTCCACTCAACGGATTTTGGTGAGCCCTACTCTTCTGTTTCAGGGGGTACCACTTTCTTTCACATTACTTTTGAGGTATAGTCGGGGCCTTGTCACTGATACTTTCATACTACTCTTCTTCTTCATTCAGAGGCTTCGTAGTCGTGCTGTGGAATGTGTTTTGGAATGTGGAAAAATAAATAAAAAATGTTAATGCAATTGTCGGATGTTTTCACTTCAATATATAAACTTGTAATCTTTTGGTTATTATCACTGGAGCTTCTTTAAGTAATGAAAAATGATCCTCTCATTGATTTCCTCATGTCATTTATTCTCAAATTACTCACGAGCAATTTGGGTAGAAGGCGTCTGGTAGGCTTGCTTGACTGGATATGTTGGTTAAGCGTTGGTTCCGCTCCCAAATGTCGGGGTGTGACAAGTTTGGTATCAGAGCCTAAGGTTTTAAAGTGTCCTAGGATATCTAGGAGCCGTGTCTAGTAGAGTCCTTATTATCGGTGTGAAGTCGACCACACATATAATTAGGAGGCTACTTGGGCATTTAGGAATGTCACACTTCTTTGATATTTGAGATCGTGCAATAGAGCTGATTATAAGACTGTCACTTTTTGAATTGTGTGTTGTTATATTTTTTCAGTACATGGTGCCTAAGAAGAAGGCGAGTAGTGGCAAAAGGACTAATAATACCCCAAGAGTGGCAGTTGATACAATACCTAATGTTGCGAGTGAGTACCCAAGGGGTGAGGACATTCCCTAACCACACAACCTCCTAATTCTTCTACTCCTGCTGAGAATGTACAGATTCCTCCTCCTACAGATATTCCAGTTCCACCTCCAGCATCATCCTCCGGTCCTAATGTTTATGATAGGGACCTTAGAGGAGCCATCAAGTTGTATACTCAGATAGTGTCTTCTCAGGCCCAAAGATTGAATGACACGTCTACTTCCTCTAGCCACCAAGGAGATACAACTAGTTCTAGGGTGAACATATTTCTTCAGTTGAATCCTATGGTGTTTACGGGAAGTAAGCCCGAGGAGGACCCATAGGAATTTATTAATGACATACACTAGACTCTCCGTGTTATGCGTGCCATCTCACATCCCAAACTCGGGGAGCGCGTCCGGCGCTCAACCGAGTGAATTCGTCCGAGCAAGCCCGTCAGATGCTTTCTATCCAAGATATTAACCAAACAAATGACTCTTAGTAATTGTTGATTAGGTGGCTATCTAAAGTAAGTTCCATAAGGCACTTACATATGATATATCTATAGACGCTTATGCACTTTGTCGTGTGATTAAGAGGAGTTTAAATGGTCCAAAAACTGGTGACGTCCATTATGCAAGTGATAGATCCTCTAGCATTGAAATTTATTCTGAGGGAAGATGTGATCATCATGATATGGAAATTAGATCTCATGATTATGCAATGCCATCATCATCATCATCATCCATGGCAGTCCATGGCTCTCCAATGAATGTTACAACTCCTATTCCTACTGATGATAAGTAGAATATGCAATATTTATCAAATGAAGCTTTAAGTTTCAACAACAGTCAGTTCGTTCCAAATTATGGAACTTTGCCATATCCCCCATTTAAGGTTAATATAGCATTACCGTGTGCAAGGTTGCAGCATAGGTTCACATTACCTCCATTGGAGATTCAAGGCTTCCCTCAAGTTGGTTATGCTGATACCAAGATGCCTCAATCAAGTTTTACTCAATCTACAAATCAAACGGATTTTTTCCTACTCCAGGTATGTTAAGGCTATCCCTTCTTTCTTTTGGCATGATCCATGTGACACAAACAAAACGTGCAAATGCAAAATTTTCATACATGACTCTATTCATAGAAATATTAGAGATGCTTATGTTCTTGATTCCCCATGTGTCATATTATTCTATCATCTGTTCGTGGGTCTCAAAATACGTAGGTTGGATTTAACTATTCTTCCCCTTTCATAAACGGAAATATAAAAGTGGGGATTATGTATTGGTACTTATCACACTCCACACGTTCTGGAGTGTGAATAATCTTTTGGCTGCTAAAATGCTGAGTTCATTTTCTAGTTCGTCGTTGTATCTGGAGAATATGTTCCAGACGTACAAAATCTTTCTAGCTTTTGTAATTCAGCTATATCATTCTCCTTTTCTATGGAAGTTGGAGAACCGCATCATGTATTTGGTAGTTCGAAACAAAATGGTTTAAAGGATTTTATTTCTTTTTGGATAGGTCATGTCTTTTTAATAGAATAATCCTTATATATTGAATTTTACAAGAGGGTATCTACTTACTGGAAATTTTCCACCTAAGAATACACTGAATAATTATCTGATCTATATGACACAACGAAACGAGCAAGCACGCAAGTTTTAGAAATGATTCTAATCTTAGAAGTACTAAGATTGCCTATGTTCCTAATTCCCCATATGTCCTACTACTATATTATCTATACATGGGTCTCATAACATTCCAAGAGATCATATTGACTTACTTCATTATACATTGCATTCATTTATACATGTCCATTTACCCATGACTCAGACATTACAGCATTATATACGCATCACCACCTGATCAGCTGGTATACGTTGATGATTTTGCCCACAGTGGCTGAGATGATATGATGGAATGCCCTCAGAGGCTTGATGATATTATGTACGTACAGACCTATGCGTTACATGATATATACACGAATATGCATGACCTTATAAATATTTCATGATTTAAAGAGCTATCCAGATTTACAGATTGAGTCCTTTACTCGATGTTTCTTCCATGTCCTTTATATACTGATTTACATGCCTTACATACTCAGTAAATTTTTCATACTGACATCCTTTTGTTGGGGACGTTGCATTCATACCTGCAGGTATAGACAATAAGTTCGACAAGCCCTCATAGTAGATGAGGTCAGCATTCAGCGAAGGATCGGTAAGACTCCACCTCATTCGGAGTGCAGTCGAGTCTATAAGTCATCGTGTCAGAGTTTTTCTACATACTTATGGGTAGGCCGGTACCTTATCCCATTTTATATCAAATAATCTTAGAGGCTTTGTAGACACAAGTTTATTATGTACAGTATGTCAGAGGCCTTGACGGCCCATATGTATTCATGTTTTATGAACGATGGTTCATTGATATAACATTTGCCCACTTACAATTGTACATTACGAGTTGTGTCCATGTTGGCCCGTGATAGTTATAAAAGGAATAGATGAGTTACAGAGTGATTTGCTCGGGCCACTACGATACCGGGTGCCATCCACGCCTCCCCAGGTTGGGGGCGTGACACACTCTTCACCCTATATATACGCACTCCCACACATAATTCACATAGCAAATATACCAAACAAGTCATAGTTCCCATAAGTCAAAGCTAAACATGACACTTACATCCTTTCGGAATCAAATCAACAATCAACCACAGATTTTCCCTTAAAACAAGCCTCCAAACCAACCGAGCGTAGCCAAATATTATTCAAATAATCCAAATAAAGCTTTAGAAATAACCTACGAACAAAAAAGGTTAACCCCGAGCCCACGTGGTCGAAATTCGAGATTCTGACCAAATCCCCATTACATATTCACCCTGTGCCCTGATACATGATTTGTTTTAAAATCCGACCTCAATTCGAGGTCTAAATCATAATTTTACAAAATTCCTAAATTCTACCTAAACCCCACAATTTCTACTTTGAAATTCATAGATTTGATATTAAAATTCATGGAAATGTTGTTGAAATTGATTGAAAACTAGTTAAAGTTTCATACCAATGAATTTGGGAAGAAAATCCTCTTCAAAAATCGCCTCTAAAGAGCTTAGGGCTGAAAAATTGTGTAAAATGAGCTAAGTCCCGATTTCCCCACCTTTTACCCAACTGCAAACACTTGTTCGTAATTGGGATGCTCGCAAATGCGAACAACTATCGGCAAATGCAAATAGTGACAAAATTCCTTAAAAGTCACAAATGCGACATATACCTCGCATTTGCGAAGTATCCAGCCATCAGAAATGCGGTGCAAGCTTCGCATTTGCGAAGATGTCCAAAAATCCTAGCCATCGCAAAAGCAAGGTCGCAAATGTGGACCAACTCTAGATCGCAATTGGGATTAATTATTCGCAAAAGTGAAGACCAGACCGCAACCTCACTTTATATTTGCGAGCCTGACATCACAAATACGAGCCTTGAAGTTGTGATCAGGTCTTCGTAAATGCGAGACATGCAACTCACACCAGCAGCAGACTTGCACAACTAGATCCAAAATCAACCAAAACTCATCTGAAACTCACCCGATCCCCTCGAGCTCCAATCCAATCATGCACACAAGTGTAATAATATCATATAAACTTGCTCGTTCACTCTAATAATCAAAACAACATCAAATATCATGAATCAATCATCAAAACTCAAGGATTTCAAGTTCAAAACAAAATTTTACAATCTTTCACATTACGCACTGAAACGCCCTTGGGTCATTAGGGACCCCCAACAAAGTATGCGTACAAGTCCAAAAACATCATACAAACCTACCGGAATTGTCCAAGTACCAATCAGATCTTGTTTACCATAAACGTTGTACAAGGTCAACTCATTTGGAAATCGACATATAGATACTTAGATCTATACTAAGAATTTCAAATTATTCAAATTTCTAATTATTAATTAGAATCAAATTCTTAATTTAATTATAATTATTACAAGATATCTTTATTTATATAATAACATAATAACATATACAAATAGTAAATCGAGGTACCCCTTCTATGACAAATTTGAACCTTCCATCTATTTTTGTGTCGTTAGTAGGCCTAGTCTTTCCAGCAATTGCAATAGCTTCTTTATTTCTTCATGTTCAAAAAAATAAAATTGTTTAGATCCATTGGGACCCAAACTCATCTAACATATCTAGAAATCCACACGGACTATGCACAAAAGTCAATAAATCATCAAACTAAGCTATGAGAGGGCTCAGAACATGGAAAAAGGGGCTAGTACTCAAAATGACCTATCCGGTCATCACATATTGGACCCTGGACTGGTAAAAGGTTGTGGGTATCTTCTCCTCATATCAGACTCAGATTCCTACGTAGCCTCCTCGATCGGCTGACTTCTCCATTGCACTTTCACATAAGGAAAACTCTTAGACCTCGACCTTCGAACATGCCAGTCTAGAATAGCCATCGGCTCTTCCTCATAGGTCAAATTCCCATCAAGCTGCATTGTGCTGAAGTCTAAAACATGTGACCTATCTTCATGGTATATCCAGAGCATGGAGACATGAATACCATATGTACCCCTGCTAGGCTAGGAGGCAATACAAGCCAATAAGTAACCTACCAACTCTCTCCAAGATCTCAAACGGGCCAATAAACCTCGGGCTCAAGTGCCCTTTTTCCAAAACCACATCATGCCCTTCATAGGAAAAACTCGAAGAAGAACCTTCTAACACACCATGTAAGCCACATCTCAGGCCTTACGGTCTGCATAACTCTTCTGTCTGGACTGAGCTGTACGAAGTCACTCCTGAATCACCTTAACCTTCTCCAAAGCATCACGAACCAAATCAGTGCCCAATAATCTACACTAACCAGGCTCAAACTAACTAACTGGCAAATGACATTGTCTCATATACAAGGCCTCATATGGATCCATCTAGATGTTTGATAGATAATTATTGTTCTAGGCAAACTCCGCTAGAGGTAGAAATTGGTCCCACTGACCCCTGAGTTCATAGAGCATGCCTGCAAGATGTCTTCTAATATCTTAATAGTGCGCTCGGACACTCCATCCGTCTGAGGATGAAATTCGATACTCAGCTCGACCCGCATGCCCAACTATGCTACACGACTCTCCAAAAATGCAATGTGAACTGTATGCCCTGATCAGATATGATGGAAATGGGCACACCGTGCAGGCGGATAATCTCCCGGATATAAATCTGAGCCAACCGCTCTGAAGAATAGGATGCCATCATCGAAATGAAGTGTGCGGATTTAGTCAACCAGTCCATAATAACACAAACTGCGTCATATTTACTCAAGGTCCATGGTGAGCCTACCATAAAATCCACAGTGATGTGCACCCACTTCCACTCTGGTATCTCAAATCTCTGAGTCAACCCACCCGGTTTCTGATGCTCGTACTTTGCCTCTTAACAATTCTAACAACGAGAGACATAATCAACAATATCTTTCTTTATAATCCACCACCAATAGTGTTGTTTCAAGTCACGGTACATCTTTGTGACACCTAGGTTAATGGAATAGCGTGAACTGTGAGCCTCTTCAAGGATCAGCTCCCTCAGCCCTTCAACATTCGAGACATAAATCCAACCTTGAAGCTGCATAACACCATCATCTCTAATCACAACCTCCTTGGCACCATCCCGCTATACCGTGTTTTTCAAAAGCAACAAGTCAGGATCATCAAGCTAGCGAGCCTTGATGCACTCCAACCACGATTACTATGCCACAACACAAGCAAGAACCTGGCTAGGCTCGGACACATCCAACCTCATGAACTTATTGGACAAAGCCTGAAAATCCATGGGCAGTGGCCTCTCCACTATCGATAAATATGCCAAACCGCTCATGCTCTCTGCCTTCCTACTCAATGCATCGGCCAATACATTGGCCTTACCCGGATGGTATAATATGGTGATATCATAGCCTTTCAACAACTTTAACTATTTTTTCTACCGTAAATTTAGGTCCTTCTGCTTGAACAAGTGCTGGAGACTCCGATGGTCGGTATTGACCTGACATAGAACACCGTATGCATAGTGCCTCCAGATCTTCAGTGCATGAACAATGGTTGCCAACTCTCTAAATCATGCGCATTGTATATCTTCTCATGAACCTTTAACTAACAAGATGCTTAGGAAATCACCAAATTGTCCTGCATTAATATCTCACCAAGTCCAATGCGCGATGCATCACAATACGCAATGTAACATCCTGAACCTATAGGCAAAACCAAAACTGAAGTTGTAGTTAATGCAGATTTGAGCTTTTGAAAGATCACCTCACACTCATCGTACCATCTGAAAAGAGCACCCTTCTGGGTTAACTTGGTCAATGGTGCTAAGATAGATGAAAATCCCTCAATGAACTGGCAATAATACCCCGCCAATCCTAAGAAGCTTCGTATCTTTGTAGTTGATGTAGGTCTAAGCGAGTTCTGAACTGCATCAATCTTCTTAGGATCCACCTTGATACCCTCAGAAGAGACAACATGCTCTAAAAAGGCAATCGAGTCCAACCAGAACTCACACTTCGAAAACTTATCTTATAACTGACAATTCTTCAAAGTTCGATGTATGATCCATATGTGCTGTTCACGCTCCTCTCCTCTGCATGAGTAAACCCAAATATCATCAATGAAGATGATCACGAAGGAATTTAGATAAGGCTTGAACACCTGATATATCAAATCCATAAAGGTTGCTAGGGCATTAGTCAAGCCAAATGACATAACCAAGAACACATATTGACCATACCGAGTTTGAAATTCTATTTAGAGACATTCGATGCCGGACCTCAAATCAATATTGGAAAACTCCTTGGCACCATAAAGCTAGACAAATAAGTCATTAATCCTCCGCAACGGATACTTGTTCTTGATAGTGACCTTGTTCAACTGCCAATTATCTATACATATCCTCATTGATCCTTCCTTTTTCTTTACAAACAACATCGGTGTACCCTAAGGCGAGAGACTAGGTCTAATAAATTCCTTGTCAAGCAAATCTTGCAACAGGTCCTTCAATTCATTCAATTCAACTAGAGCCATACAATATGAAGGAATAGAAATGTCTTAAGCGCCCGGAACCAAGTTAATGCAAAAGTCGGGTGTCATACCCGACAACCGCAACTAGATCCATGGAAGGAACCTCCGTACTAGAATCATGGATATAAGACAAGTACACCAAACATCCTTTCTCAACCATACGCCAAGACTTCATATATGAAATGACCCTGCTAGTGTAGTGACCAAGATCCCTCTCCATTGCACCATATGCATCCTCGGCATGGATAATGTCACGGTTTTGGATTGACAAATCAAGATAGCATGATACAGGAACAACCAATCCATACCAAGAATAACTTCAAAATCCCACCATATCTAACAACACAAGATCAATTACAGTATCGTAGCCCCTAATAGTGGCCATACAAGAGCGATAGACATGGTCCACCACAAAAGAGTCCCCAATGGGTGTAGACACGGAGTATCCAATGAATCACTAGACATATCCAAATAGGATGACACATACGAATAAGTGAAACCGAGATCAAATAAATTGATGCATCTCTATGGAAAACCTGAACAATACCTGTGATGACCGCATTCGATGACTCCGCCTCAAGTCCAGCTAGAAATGCATTGCAACACGCCTAAGCCATACCAATCTGATCTCCACCTCATGGACGGCCTCTCACTAATTGGCCTCCACCTCGAGCTATCTATCCTCCACCTCAGGCTACCTGACCCCCCTCTAGTTGGCTGAGCAGGTGGTGGAGTAAGCAGTATCGTAATCATGGCACGAGTACTCTGCTGTGGCCTATTGCTCCTCAATCTATGAAAGTACCTCCTGATATGACCTGTATCACCATACGCAAAGTAACCACACAGCTAGCATAACTTCTGAGTCAGAGACGGTCCCTGATGACCTGAATGAACATCATAGTAACTTTGTAATGGTGGTGGACTAATAAGAGCTGAAGGTGCATTGAATATTGGTTGCTCGGAACAAGACCCATACACACCATGACTACCTAAAAAACCATAAGAAACCTGAAGTGCTGACTAAATGGTCTTTGATAGGATGGCCTCTACCAAATGAATCCCTATCTCTAGATGAGGCACCATTGAAACCACTGAAATGATGAGGCCTCTTCTAAGATGTCCCCTCTCTACCTTGGGCACGAATCTTCTCGATCTGCCTAGCAATCTCAAAAACTCGAATGAACGAAATATCATCCTTGGTCTCTCTGTCTATCTGTAGCATGGTACCATAAGGAAGTTTATCTATAAAGCTCCACACCCTCTCCCTCTTAGTAGCGATCAAGATAGCTTTATTGCGGGAAAATCTACGAATCTGTTCTCATACTTATTAATGGTTATGCTACCTTGCTGAAGATGGTCAAGCTGGCTACGGAGGTCCTCTCTATGATTGTAGGAGATACACTTTTCCAAGAATAACTGTGTGAATTGAGTCCAAGTGAGAGGAGGTAAACCTACTGGTCTACCTCGAACATACTCCTGCCACCACCTCTGGGCAGAGTCAGTCATCTAAAACACTGTGAAATCAACTCCATTGGTCTCCACTATACCCATATTACAATATATCATGGTAATGGTCTAAGAAATCCCGGGGATCCTTAGAAGGTGAACCACTAAACCGAGGGGAAACAACTTTAAACTTGTCCAACCTATGCAGGTCCTCAGCTGACATCGTGGGCCTCTCCTCAGGCTGTGTTGCAACAACAAGCTGAGTAGTACAGACTGGTAGAACTTCTGGGGTATAATACTCATGACCCATCAGCTCTGGAGTGTGAGTAGCGGGAGTCAAGGCTCCTCCCCAACCTGAGAGACGGCTGGTGCCATAGGGAACACATCGGCCTGGACCACACTCTCTATAAGACCAACCAAGCGGACTAGGGCGTCCTCAAGCGCTGGGGTAGCAATGAACCTCTCTAGGACCTAAGCTAGTCCAAATGGCACGGTCGGAACAAAGATCTTGTCATTCTGCTCGGTATAAGACTCGACAACTAGTGTTGCTGCGCATGCTCTAGGCTGAGCTCTGCCTCTGCCTCTGGCTCTACCCTGGCCCCGGCACCTACCCCTTGTAGTGGCTGCAACTACTCCGGCTCCTGATCAGCTACAGATATTTTATGTGTCCTCACCATCTACAAGAGATTAAGAGAATAATGATTCAAACCTTGGCGGCAAAATAAAATTGCACAATAAAGAAAGAAAGTGAAATTTTCCTAATGCCTTATAGCCTATAAAAGATAAGTACAAAAGTCTCAGTACAACCTCAACACTCAACTAAGCTTGCTCGTGAGTCGTGAGACCTAGGAAACCTAGTGCTCTAATACTAACTTGTCACAATCCAAAATTCAACTACGGGATCATGATGACACCTAACATTCGCTTGTTAGGCAAGCCATCATTAGCTAAAGAATTAACCGGTTCAACGATTTTAAAAGCAAAATATTATTAATTAAAGGATGAAGTGCTCTTAAATACATGAAATAATTCCATAAGTAATGTTGTCTATACTAATCCCAGAAATCCGGAGTCACAAGTACTTGAGCGACTAGAATATTACAGATATAGTTAATATAAAATACAACTTTCGAAACAAGATAAACAGTATAACAAGATAAGGAAAGGGGACTTCAAGGTCTACGAATGTTGTGCAGCTCTACCTCAAGTCTATAAGATAGATCTGATCCGAGCGATCTCCATTATGTGCCTCTAGGACCAACTCTGTGATCTGCAGTGAAAAGTATAGTATGATTACCACCGACCCATGTACTCTATAAGTGCCGAGCCTAATATTTTTGACTTCCGCTATTCATGATTATTCCGTTGTTGAGACTGTTTAATACTGTGAATTAAGTTTGTTCTGCTTATTAATTGATGGCTTGCCTAGCAACCGATGTTAGGCGCTGTCATGACTCCGGTCAGATTTTTGAGTCGTGACACTATTATTGCTCCTTGTGTGACACTTGTTATTTAGTTAATTTGGAGAATTATTGTAACCCTCTAATTTTTATAGTGGAGCTTTTTAGATCATCATGATCCGTGATTTTTACCTTCGACCTGAAGGGCTTTCCACGTTAAATTTGATAATCTCTATCTTCTTTATTTTTGTATTTGCCTCTTTTTCACATATCATGAACAGGAACGTAATTTTCCTTTAAATAAAAAGTTTAACTTGATTTCACTGCATTCTTTTCTTAATTTGAATATTTCCTATTTTCACCAAGCAAAGAATTCTGCGATTTCGGCTCGAGTTTACACTTCTTATAAGAGGATACACAATGTAAGAATTCAAAGAGAAAAAATCTGCTGAACAAAGTCCAAATTTGTTAGCACGCGTTGGATGACGACTAAATTAAAGACAAAATATCCAAGATTTTCTTTTTATAATCTGAAAGTATGAATGGATTGAGCAATGGCCACCACTGCTAATTATTCTTCCATGTCAGCCACCACATGGTTTAAAGAAACATATGCATAATTCTCAGGCTGAAAAGTTCTTATCCTCTCTAATTCTCTAATCCAGTTACTGTTAGGATGAAGTCACATTGGATTATGATTGATAAACGTATTCATGATAAAGTGATGAGAACACAAAATAGAACGAAAGAGTAATTACGCATTCAAGGATTCTATAAATGGTGTGACATCATCAGATAATGTTGATGATAACCAGATAATGTTAATCACATATTTAAAGAAGAACAAAATATGAAACATACGGTCGTTTGATTTGAAGACTAAGAGCCTGTTTGGCTAAGCTTTTCAAAGGCTAAAAGTATTTTTTCCATGAAATACTTTTTTTTTTCTCAACTTACGGTATTTGGCCAAGCATTTTGAAGGAAGAAAAATATTTTTGGAAAGAAACGGAAACTGTTTCTGAGAAGCAAAAAAAAGTAACTTCAATTTTGGTTTTTTTTCTTATCAAAAATACCATTAACAAGATATAATATATGCCAAAATATCCTTACTTTTAAACCTAATACTTAGAATATTAATATATGTATTTTTTTCTTTTTTGTATAGCTTTCAAATATATTGTGACTTAAGGGGTGAATGTTCGTATATTGGTTGAATGATTTTTAGTGTATTTAAATCAT
The DNA here is from genome assembly GCF_000715075.1 of Nicotiana tabacum. Lineage (NCBI taxonomy): Eukaryota > Viridiplantae > Streptophyta > Magnoliopsida > Solanales > Solanaceae > Nicotiana > Nicotiana tabacum. The sequence goes on from NC_134095.1 coordinate 103,838,773, forward strand.
CTTAAAAGAATTATAGTACTTTTTAATTTTATTCTTATATTTTACTTAAATAAAATAAAAATATTTAATTATTGCCTTTAACAATAAATTTTTTAGATTATTTGTTTACTTATAATATTAACTATTAAGTAAACCTATTAATGTCTTTAGTTGTAATTTGATACTAAAAATATTTTTTGAAAAGCTTGGTCAAACAAAAATTATTGCTCAAAAGTATTTTTTAGTTTAATTAGCCAAACACAAACTGGTTATCTCCAAAAATATTTTTTCGAAAAGCACTTTTGGAAAAATCACTTTTCAAAATAAGCTAATTTTTTTAGCTTGACCAAACATGCTATAATTTATGCTGGGATTAGTTACACTAGGATTAGTTGGTGTTATTTCATATTCACTGTTTGATATGTTATATCAATCCTATTTATATGACACACTTTCTTTATTAATATGTTGCAATAATAATGACATATTTTTGTACTTGAAAGTAATTTAATTTAAGTTTTTTATTTTGTCGATTGTATACGGCTAAAACCAGGCCCATGGTACACTCCGATCTCCGATAGGATAAACCGAGTTCAAGGCATGATGACGAGGGACAGGAATCAAGGAAAGGGTCTCATCGAGTAAGAATTCGGGGGCATAACGCCCGCCCTAGAGAATATCGGGGTCATCATCCCGGGATCGGTCCAAACCCCGAAAGACTTCGAAGAACATTGTCAGGCAATCAAGCACGACCGACCGAAGGCCGTAATATTCGCGACCAACCGAATATCGCAGCGTGGATCTCGGCACATATCAATGAAGATCCGACAATCAGTTAAACAGAAGATTTTTATCTTTTATAGAGTTGTACCGAGAGTAGGACTCCCCTATATGAAGGAGGCCTTATCATTCATGAGACACATTGTAACACGTATTCAAAAGCAATATACTACAATTTTTAATGTTATCAAAGGCTCTTTTTCTTGTTCATCAATATCGGCCACTGTGAGCCCGGACTGAGGGTGAACGTTACACTAAGGTTGGAATGATCCCCTTCGCGTGGTTTGAATTTACTATACCTTTATTTGTTCATAGTAACTCAATTTATCGTCTTGTATCAAATTAATCTGCGTGTCCTTAAAACCACATACAAATTTAATTGTTATCCGATTTTGAGGGTAAACATCTATTAAACTCATATTGAGAAATTTTATATTCACACGAATATTATGATCTTATAAATCTTTTATCCCTTAAACTTTTAAGGCCGCAAATTATAAAAGTATTTTTTCTTAAATTATAAATCCAGTCAAACATTCTTGTATAAATTGAATATTTAAATCTATATGTGCTATTTTTTTCACAAATATATTGTACCAAAAACTGTGCGAGTTCAAGTACTAAAGTCGCGAACATTTTTGGATCTGCCGCCGTCCAGATACCACGCATTATGACACATTCCTCATTTTATTTGTTTGTATACTAAAATAGCGACTAATGAAAATTAATTGGGCCATTTGATAGAAAGAAAAAGATAAGCATACGTCAATTGATGATCAACCTGGTTCCCACCAAAGAACCTTTAATATAAATCTGAGCTGGCGGAGGTATATGACCATGCAGATATATATGGAGCAAGCTAGCACTAGCAATAGTGCACTCGTAGATTTTATATACTTAAAAATATATTATCACTTTTACTTTTTCATTAGGCAAATAGAGAGAAAAATAATTCTTTTTTTTTAATTTTACCCTTATCATTAACAATTCATTGTTCAAATCATTTTTCAAGACTTTTTGAATTGATGTCATTATTATGGATAAAATTGTAAAATACATACTTTGTATACGGTCGGAACCAGGTTCATCTATTGCGTGATAGATCGAGACCGAGGCGTGATGGATTGAAGATTGACCTCGGATTCCATCGAACATGAGTACGAAGTCAAAACATATGTCGTCAAAAATCATCGAGCCTATGACAGCTTCCAGAATCGACCCCGTTTCCGATTAAGCTCGAGGAAACATTATGGCACCAAGTAACTGAAGGCCGAAATATCCGCGATCGGTCGGATATCACGGCGGGAATCTCGTCACGTATGAATGGAACACCGATTAATTAGCAAATCATGAGATTCCTTGCCTTTTATAGGATTGTACATAAAGTAGGACTCCCCTACTATATAAAGGGGGTCTGATTCTTTGTAATACACATCCAAAAGCAATACACTATTATTTCTAGTTCTTGTTATCTTAATATTCTGTTCTCGATTGAGGCATTTTTTGACCCGAGGGTGACCAACCTTCAAGGCTAACACTGTTCAACTTGTGTGGTTTGCGTTCACTTTTCTGTCATTGATTTCAATATTAAACTGTTCTATCACTTTGTATCAAGTTAAATCACGTATCCTTAAAGCCGCGTATAAATTCAATTATTCTCCTTTTTTAGGGTAAACAGTTTGGCGCCCACCACAGGGCTAAGGTTAATAGTGGTTATTTGATACGAATTTCCATAGCACACACTATTTTTCACTTGTTCTTTGAAGTGTCTTTGATTTTCGGCTCAAGGTCAAAATGTCAAACTCACAATTAGCACCTCTACATACTGACGATGAATCTGGTCACCACGGTGAAAACAATAACATAGCGCTGGTAACAAGGTACCGCCCGTTGCGGACCCGTTGGATGCTAACTCACATGTTTCTATCGACACAAGCCTCCCTGCTGACCCCGAGAATAGCATTCGTGGTGGAGCCCGATCAGCGGCACAGAATACTCAAAACAATGAAGGAGACGAGGCTAATCTACGGATGATCTTCGGAATGTTACAGGCTCAACATGCGGCAATAGTTCAGTTACAAAACCAGAGCCACGCACCGAGCAGGATCGAGCCATACCCATCTCGTGAGATCACTCACAGGGAGGAACAGGTCGCGGAAAGGTCGAATTGGAACGAGCCGGGTAGTAACCTCGAGATCATAAAAATGCTCGAGGAACTGACAAAACGAATAGAATCAGGGGAAAAGAAAATCAAAGAAAACGACAAAAAGGTGGAAACCTATAATTGTAGGGTTGACCAGATCCCGGAGCGCCTCCGATATTGAAAAGCTTGGACTCCAAGAAGTTTGTACAGAAGCTCCAAAGCCGATCCCTAAAAAATTTCGCATGACCGAGATTCCTATGTACAATGGAACGACTGACCCAAACGAGCACGTCACTTCATACACATGCGCCATCAAAGTAAACGACATGGAGGATGATGAGATCGAGTCTGTCTTATTAAAACAATTTGGAGAGACCTTGTCAAAATGATCCATGATATGGTATCAAAATTTATCCCCTAATTCTATCGACTCATTTTCTATGCTTGTAGAATCTTTTATGAAGGCAAACGGAGCTATCAAGGTCGAAACCAGGAAATTGGACCTATTCAACGTAAGGCAAAAGGATAATGAAATACTCAGAGAGTTCGCATCTCGATTCCAAATGCAATGGATAGACTTGCCGCCGGTCACTGATGACTGGGACGTTCAAGCTTTTACCCAAGGACTCAATGTTCGAAGCTCGGTGGCTTTACAATAGTTGAAGCAACATCTGATAGAATATTCGGCTGTCACTTGGGCTGATGTGCATAATCGATATCAATCGAAGATCAGAGTCGAAGACGATCAACTTGGGGCTCCTTCCGGGTCCATTTATCCTGTTAGACCTGTCGATAGAGTCAAGAGAGATATTGATCGTGAACCAAGGTCGAACAGGGATCAATATCAGTCGTACAGTGAAGTTCGAAGAAGCAATGGGTCCCGACAGAGTTCTATACAAAATGAAAGAAGAAATGACAGAGGCCTAAGTAACCGGGGACTCATGAGCAAGAATGGTTTCAATGGGTCTATCAGACCCAAATAAGCACTGTGGTTGTAAGAATACAACTTTAACATAGATGTTGCTGCTATCGTATCGACTATCGGACGCATCAAAAATAGCAAATGGCCTCAACCTCTACAATCTAACCTAGCCCAAAGGGACCCAAACCAAATGTGCAAATATCATGGCACTCACGACCACATAACAGAAGATTGCCGACAATTGAGGGAGGAGGTAACCCGATTATTCAAGAACGGGCATCTTCGAGAATTCTTGAGCTACCGAGCCAAGAATCATTTCAGAAATAGGGACTCCAATAAACAAACCGACCAAGAAGAGCCTCAACACATCATTCACATAATCATCGGAGGGGTCGATGTTCCTCAAGGTCCGATGTTAAAGCGCACCAAAGTACTCATCACGATGGAGAAACGGACCGAAGATTACATACCAGAAGGAACTTTGTCTTTCAACGATGAGGATGCAGAAGGAATCATGCAGCCCCATAACGATGCACTAGTAATATCTGTACCCATGAATAAGTCTCGAGTTAAACGTGTGTTAATTGATCCAAGTAGCTCAGCCTATATCATTCGATTGAGGGTCGTAGAACAACTCGGCCTATAGGACCAAATCATGTCTGCATCCCGAGTGTTAAACAAATTCAACATAGCTTGTGAAACTACTAAAGGAGAACATTACCTGTAAATGCCGCCGGAACCATCCAGGAAACCAAGTTTTATGTGATCGAAGGGGACATGAGGTAAAACGCCTTATTCGGGAGACCATGGATCAACAACATGAGGGCAGTGCCTTTGACCCTTCACTAGGTGATAAAATTCCCAACACCAGAGGGGATTAAAATGATCTACAGGGAGCAACCAGCCGCAAAAGAAATGTTTGTAGTCGAAGAAGTAATTCCGGTACCAATACTGACGACATCGAAGGAACCAAGTTCGAATAGAAACAGGAGACTAAATAGCAACTATCGATACCAACCATGACTCAATCGGATAGATAAGGGATCGATGAAGATGGCAATTACAGGGTTCCCAAATCTTTTATGGTACCTGATGATTCTGATGCTACAAATTATACGGTCGAAGAGCTAGTCACATTGATCGTGTGTCTACCCGATCGGAAGGTATACCTGGGCACGGGTTTAACTCCCGAGCTAAGTAAAAACTCATTCAATTTCTCATAGATAACATATATTGTTTTGCTTGGTCCCATCTCGACATGACAGGGATCCCACTAGATATCACCATTCATAAGCTGAGCGTAGACCCGAAATTCCATCTGGTCAAGCAGAAAAGGAGGCCCCAGTCCGAGATCAAACATGCTTTCATCAAGGACGAGGTAACCAAACTCCTAAAAATAGGTTCCATTCGGGAATTCAAATACCTAGAATGGTTAGCAAAGGAAGTAGTAGTCCCTAAAAAAGGAAACAAACTGAGAATGTGTGTAGATTATAAAGATTTAAATAAGGCATGTCCCAAGGACTTTTTTCCATTTCCTAACAGCGATCGCATGAACAATGTCACGGCCGACCATGAGATCCTCAGTTTTCTCGATGCCTACTCCAGGTATAACCAAATATGAATGAACACAGATTATCAGGAAAAGACCTCCTTCATCACTATGGCACATACTGCTATAATGTAATGCCATTTGGGTTAAAAAATACCGGTGCAACTTACCAACGCCTAGTAAACCGGATATTCGAAGAACAAATAGGGAAATCCATGGAAGTTTACAGTGATGATATGTTAGTTAAGTCTATGCGAGCAGAGGACCATTTAAAGCATTTGCAGAAAACCTTCAAAATATTGAAGAAATACAACATGAAGCTGAATTCAAAAAAATGTGCGTTTGGAGTCGGATCAGGTAAATTTCTCGGGTTCATGGTATCCAACCAAGGAATCGAGATCAACCTGGACAAGATCAAAGCTATCGAGTATATCATGGTAGTAGACAACGAATGTCATTGAAAGGCTAGTCGGGCGCATTACCGCCCTGGGGCAATTCATCTCGAGGTCCACCGATAAGACTCATCAATTTTTCTCTTTACTAAAGAAGAAAAACAACTTTACATGGACTTCGGAATGTCAACGGGCCTTGGAAATACTGAAGCGATATCTACTGAGCCCACCACTGCTCCACACACCGAAGGTAGACGAACAATTATACCTATACTTGGCAGTATCGGAGATAGCAGTAAGTGAAAAGTCCTTGTTTTGGAAGAACAAGTTATGCCATTTCCAATTTATTACGTTATCAGGACCTTAGGTGAGGCCGAAACTAGATATCCTCACTTAGATAAATTGGATCTCGCTTTGCTAAGCACCTCTGGGAAATTGAAATCATATTTTCAACGCCATCCTATATGTGTTGTGACAACTTACCCATTGCAAAATATAATACATAAACCCAAACTCTCGGGACGATGGGCCAAATGGGCCGTAAAAACCAGCGAGTGCGATATTGAGTATCGACTCTGGACAACCATTAAGTCTTAAATTTTGCATATTTTGTGGTCGACTTTATGCCGAACCTAATACCCGAGGTTAAAAGAGAGTTGTTGGTAAATGCAGGGATGTCTTCGGGAATCTGGACGCTCTTTACAGACGGTGCCTCAAACGTAAAGGGGTTAGGGCTTGGCATCGTACTAAAACAACCCACATGCAATGTAGTTAGACAATCTATTACAACTATGAAATTGACTAACAACGAGGCTGAATATGAGGCCTTGATTGCAGGTCTCAAACTAGCCAAAGGCTTGGGGACGGAGATGATCGAAGTTATGTGGGACTCCCTCCTTGTGGTGAACCAAGTTAATGGAACATTCGAAGTCAGAGAAGAACGAATGCAACATTACCTTGATAAGTTGTAGGTATATTACATCGGTTCAAAGAATGGACTTTGCAGCACATACCTCGAGATCAAAATAGTTAGGGTCGTCGGTCGAAGACGACGAGCTCAACTCAGGGGCAGTCGTACAACTCATGAGATCGGTAGTAGAAAAAGGTAACGCCGAAATAAATTCCACAAGCCTAACTGGGGATTAGATAAATAAATACGTAGAGTATTTTAAGACCAAGAAACTGCCCTCAGATCCAAAAGAATCGAGGGCCCTGCGTACAAAGGCAGCCCGATTCAGCTTGTCGGAGGATAGAATCTTGTTCAGAAAAATTTTCGATGGCCCACTATAAATATATTTGGGACCGGGAGATACCGAGTACGTTCTAAGGGAAGTTCACAAAGGCACCTACGGAAATCATTCGGGTGCCGAATCATTGGTTGGAAAGGTAATCAGATCCAGCTATTACTGGATCGACATGGAAAAAGATGCGAAGGAGTTTGTACAAAACTATGGCGAATGTCAAAGACATGCTCAAATGATTTACAAACCTAGGGAATTGCTACATTCGATCCTGTCACTATGGCCATTCATTAAGTGGGGAATGGACATTGTTAGCCCTCTTCCATGGGCACCAGGTAAGGCTTAATTTATCATATTTATGACTGATTATTTTTCTAAGTAGGTCGAAGCACAAGCGTACGAGAAGATCAGGGTGAAAGAAGTCATCGACTTCATTTGAGACCACATCATATGTCGATTCGGAATGCCCTCTGAAATTTTATGTGGCAACGGGAAATAATTTATTGGCCGCAAGGTGACCAAATTTCTCGAAGATCATAAGTTTAAAAGAATGTTATCGACGCCTTATCACCTTAGCGGGAACTGACAAGACAAATCGACCAAAAAAACCATACTCCAAACCTTAATAAAAGGTTAACTGATGCCAAAGGAAAATGGAAGGAAATCCTACCCGAAGTCCTATGGGCATATCGTAAAACCTCGAAGTCCAGTACCAAGGCCACTCTGTTTTCATTGGTTTATGGCGTCGAAGCTCTAATACTTGTCGAAGTCAGTGAGATAAGTATCAGATTCCGATAAGCAACAAAGGAATCAAATGACGAGGCCATGAATACGAGCTTGGGACTGTTGGATGAAAGGCACGAAGCCACCCTTGTTTGGTTGGCTGGCCAAAAACAACGGATCAAGAGGTATTACAATAGAAGGGCCAACCTTTGATACTTTAATATTGGGGACTTAGTTCTAAGGAAGGTCACATTGAACACCCAGAATCCGAACAAAGGGAAGTTGGGTCCGAACTGGGAAGGATTGTACCAAATTCTCGATGTAACCGGGAAAGGATCCTACAAAATGATGAATGAAGAACAACTACCGAGAAATTGGAATGTAACTCACCTAAAATGATACTACTGCTAAGGTACGACCCCATTCGTTTTCTTTTATTTCATTTTGAACTAACACTTGTAGGTGACTGACAAGGAGCCATACAAGTTTTAGGTCTTAAAGCATGCATTGCACTCTTTTTTCCTTGAACCAATTTTGTCCTAAATGAGTTTTTCGGCAAGTTTTTAATGAGGCAACAATGGATCATGCTAACTTAGAATGGAAGACCGATCATGAATTGATGTTAAGGATCGCATCAACAGTATTTGAGGCTTCTCTTTATAATCAACCTCGAATATTGGGGGGCATTACCATCGAATATCGACTTTAGCAAGGAAATCACTTTGTGACGGAAGGGCCAATAGGTAGGATTTATTGTAAGAGCAAAACGGTCAAATGAACTATGCCGCATAAATTGCTTGTGCCCTAGTACAAAGCATGTAGGCATCTATAATTGTTTTACACAAGAATAAGGAGAAGTATCTTCCTTGGAATCATCTTGTCTTTCAAAATAATTCTTATTTACATCTCTTAAGGAATTCCCTTCTTCCGATCCCCTAAAGGTAAGGAGCCCAAGGGCCACTTTAACCTGAGATCGATTAGTTACTCTCTCACTCGGGAACTGTCGTCAGAAAATAAACTCGAACGGTTCAAGCTATTAGACATCGGGGGCGTAAGACCTATTAGGCAACCCCCAAATTTTAAAGGCCAGGGCCATCCTTACTAGGGGACTGTTATCTTAGGCTAGCCTGGATAATTTGGGAAAGCGAGCCCACTAGACGACACACGAACTAACAAGCTACGACCACATCAACATGGCTCGGAAACGTCCAAAACCCGTAATAAAAACAAGGCCTTCGAAAAGAAATTTTTTATAATCGGTTCTAAAGGCTTCCCTCGGTGAACTACAATCTCAGCTACTTACTTTGGGAGGAAATTTTTGGTAACACCGAAACCCCAAAATGCCTTAAAACAGTTTATTGAAAAGGCACAATTTGTTTAAACCCTTAAACATAACCTGATTATTTCGTGCTAAGGCATTTTGATCTTTGTGAATATAAATAAGAAAGCAAAGAGAAAATTCGAAAGCCGAGAAAGGGAAAGAAAGCCTTATATATATTTATAATAAAGTTCTTTTTACAAGGGCCAAACAGCCCAATAAAATTTTTTACAAAGGCCGAACAGCCTCAACGAAATTGCAAAAAATAAGAAATAAAAACATCTAAAGGCCTAAGTGGCTTGGTCCTCATCGGGGGAAGCATCTTCACCCTCGGGATCTTCCCCGCCTTCGGACTAGCTTAAACCCCCGGAGTCATCCTTGAGATAAGCCAACCTTTCAGCCTCGGCTTTGAGCTCCTTGGCGTTCTTGATCTCCACTGATAGGTCAAAACCTAAGCATGGATTTCCTCAAGGGCCTCCCTCCGAGTTTGCCACTTAGCATGCTTGGTGATGTATTTTGCTCAAACCTGATCCGCCTCACCATCGGCTTTATAAACGACAACCATCTCATCGTCATTGGCCTTAGTTACTTTTGCCTCCGACTTGGCCACTTCAAGCTCTGTGGCCAGACTTTCCCCATCAGAGATTGCCGAACTCAATTGGGACTGGAGCTCCTTGATCTTCTTGGCTTGTGCCAAGGACTTCTCCTTTATACCTCAAAACTGGACCTCAACCGAAGTCAGTTGAGCCCGGGAAATCTCCTTCTCTGAGGCCAGGCGATTCATAGTCTCTTTCCATTCTTCGGCCCCAGCCTTTACCACATCTACCTCTTCACGGAGCTGCTCGATCTTGTCGATTTTTGTTAGACCTGCGGGTTTGGACCGTTAGTCACCATTTCTGATTCATCATCACTAACTGCAAAAAAGCTTCTTACCTGCTTGGCCAAGTCGGCATGCTCTTTCTGAGCCACCTCCAACTTAGCCCAAAGGCCCTTAGCCTCATCTTCTCTTTGATCACTGAGAATCTTGGTAGTGTCTTTTTTCTCGGTGAGCTCTTAAACCTCGACCTCATACTGGTTCGCCTTTTCCTGATGGCGGAGGAACATCTCATGATGGATTACTGCGGCCTACAAACATAGAGAAAGAAGTTATAGTCACCTATAGACTAATCTAAGTATAAACCAAGAATTATCAACAAGTGTCTGAAATTACCGATTTACCTCCTGATGAGATTCATTGAACAGGCAGGGCATCTCTGCCTCGTTCATCATCTTTTCCTAATCCTCCTCGGTCACTAAGATTCGAAGGTAATTGGCCAACCACACATGCGCAGAAAGAACTCGTGCATCTTCCGGGATGGATATGACGACCGACCACTTCGGGTCAGAATTCAAACTCGGGGTTGGGAACTGATTGAGTAGTTTTGGGCTCGAGGTAGGTCCGCTCATCCCCGATGATGTACTCCTCTTTGGTACCGGTATATCACCCAACCCGGTAACATCCTCCATAGCAGTAGAGTCTACACCATCAAAAATGTTTTGAATGGAGTTTATCGCTCCTTGTGGCTCTTTGATTGGACGTTCTCTCAGCAGGGCATTGATAATCATAGACTCGATAAATAATGACAAACTGGAAAGGTCTATTACTCTAGGTATTCCCTTCAGAGCGTTATCCGCTGACCATAAAGACCCAGCTATGATCTTGTTATCAGCCTCCCTACCTCAAACCAAGGAGGCCTCGCCTCCTTCTAGTTAGAAAGCTTCGGTTGAAGCTCCCTCATCGACCGCCCCAAGTCGAGGCAATTCGGTTTTAGCTCTCACATGCTCGGGGATCATGCATACCTCCAGCGCTGACCCTACACGAGCCACCAGCTCAAAGAGTTCTTTTTCTTCTTCTTCTTCTTCTAACTCATCCCTCAGACGATGGAGTGAGTCCGAAGAGGGTACCAGAGCACTGGTACTACACTTAGTTTTATGCACCAGGCTTCTTTATGTTTTCTTCTTTTTCGAGATGAGAGAACTCGAGGCCCTCTTCCTTTTCTTCTCACCACCATGCCTTGGAGCAGGGGACTCGAGAGGTGCATCCTCGTCATTGGATGGAGGCCTCAAAGTGAGATCCTTGGGGAGACCTACAAAAGAAAACAGAACTTATGAGAACTCGACAACACGAGGAGAAAATCAAAAAATATTAAATTTAAAAAGAAAACTTACCATGAGAACGGGCCTCCCACCGCCCCTTTGACAGTACTCTCCCCGCACGCTCGGAATATGGATTCTATGACACGAGGCCTCAACCCACTCCTTGATTCAAGGAACTGCTTCCGGCATCTGAGCAATAGTTGCACCACAAAACGCTGATAAGAAGGGGGGAAAAAGGGAAACTTAATACAAAAAGGCAAGGATGTACTTATGTTTCATGTTCCATTTCTCGAGAAATGGCATGTCCTCGGTCGGAATTAAGTCCTAGGTCCTTATATAAATGAATTGGCCCAACTAGCCTCGGTCCTAGTCCTCGTCTATACTCGAGAATGGGGCCCTACTGGCCCGACCGACAAGTTTTATTAATCCCCCTCGGTAGAGTCGGGGACTGTACAGGCGCATAAAATGGTCGAGGGTGAAGGAACACCCCTCAATTTTGCGTACAAAGACGCGGAGGAGAATTACTATCCTCCAAAAAGAAGGATGGATTTGAACGGAGGCCACCTCGTACCTTTTACGAAAGATTATGATGACCAGGCCCAAGGGGCCCAACATGACGGGATAAGTGTAAACACTTAAAAAATCCTCCACGTGTGTAGTAATCATTTCCTTAGGCGCATCAACCACCATGTGATTATCAACCAAGTTCCAATCCTCATTGACCTTGGAGAGAAAACTATCGGTGATCTAACATATGTATCTCGAGATCGGCTCGCATCGACCCAGCACCGAGGAATTCTTTTCGACCTTGAAATCAGCACCGGTCGAGCACCCACAAGGAATAAACTCCTCGAGAGGAGGCTCCGCCACTGGTTCGTCGCCGGCCGACTGTGATAATGAAGTAGTTTCCTTTTGTAGAACTATTTAGATGTTTTCGCCATTTTTTTTCTAAATAGAGGTAAATAAGAGGAAGTGGGAAGATTACTCTTAATGGTTTGCAAAAAGCTCAAGAAATTTGGGTACGAGAGTTGGAGAGTGAAGAGATTCTTAAAGAACAAGAGTAGAAAAAGCTAGGAAGGTAAAGTTTCAATGAATGAATGAGGAGGTAATTATAATTTCCAAACGATGGTTCAAAAACCTGTAATGGCCGACTGACAACTGACACACATTTAATGTCATTAAGATGTGGCTAGACATTCCGTCAATTTTGTCATTTTTTGGCGCAATGTATCAGGACGAAGATCGAGGGGTCATATCATTTCTCTTCATTTACTCTCCAAAAAATAAGAGGACTATCTATATACGGTCGGGACCGGGTTCATCTATTGCGTGACAAATCGAGACCGAGGCATGATGGATTGTAGATTAACCTCAGGTTCCAGTGAACATGAGTACGAAGTAAAAACATACGTCAGCAAAAACCATTGAGCCCCTGGAAGCTTCCACAATCGACCCTGATTTCAATTAATCTCGAGGAAACATTATTGCACCAAGTAACTGTAGGTTGAAATATATGTGACCGGTCTGATATCACGGCGGGAATCTCAGCACGTATCAATGGAGTACAAATTAATTAACAAATCATGAGATTCCTTAACTTTTATAGGATTGTACCTAAAGTAGTATTCCCCTACTATATAAAGGGGGTCTGATTCTTTGTAATACACATTGTAATACGCATCCAAAAGAAATACACTATTATTTCTAGTTCTTGTTATCTTGTTATTTTGTTCTCGATTGAGGCATTTCTTGACTCGAGGGTGACCAACCTTCATAACTAACACTGTTCAATTTGTGTGGTTTGCATTCACTTTTCTGTCATTGATTTCAATATTAAACTGTTTCTCACTTTGTATCAAGTTAAATCATGTATCCTTAACACTGCGTATAAATTTAGTTGCTATCCATTTTTTAGGGTAAACATACTTCATTTATTTTTTTCAAAAAGGAGTGCAAAGTAAAAAATGGATCGCTAAAAATGAACGGTGGAGTTACATGACATCCTAACATAAGAGTTATTAGAAAAAAATGGTCAGGGTTAAAAAGCATTAAAAATTCTCAAAATGAAATAAAATCTTTTTAAAGAAACCGTTATGACACAAATTTGACACCTGAGTCGCGATACAAAATCCTATGGGTTACTTCCCATTCGACCAATCCTCTAGTTAAATATATGGACCTGACCGAATGTTTTGAGACCTATTTCCTTATTTGATGCTACCCATATGTGTATTTGGTGATTTCTGACTTGTGGGGATTAGTGGTTTGGTCTTCACGGGGTTTAGGAGTGAATTGGAACTCTTAGCTTTATTTTTAAGCCTTAAATTGGAAGAGTTGAAAGCAAAGTTTGATTTTTGGATTAAAACATCGGATTGGTGATTTGATGGTTTCAATAGGTTCATATGGTGATTTTGGACTTAGGCGTATGTTCGAATTTTGATTTGGCGGTCCCTAGACGTTTTCAGCCTATTTGACGAAAGTTGAAAATTTAAAAAATTGGTGAGTTCTTAAGTTTGGCCGATAGTTGACTTTGATGATATCAGACTTCGATTGTTGTTCCGAAACTTGGAAGAGGTTCATTTTTTTTTGGAGCTTGTGTGCGAGGTTTGGTTGCGATTCGAATTGGTTAGGCATGAATCATACGCTAAATTTGAAGAAGTTCTTGAACTTAAGAGGTGTGAAACTTGTGGATTGATGCTTGATTTTTTATTGTAGATGTTAGATGGATATAATTTTGTTGATGTTTCGAATGGGACCCGAGGGGCTAGCGTTTGTTTCAAATTGGTATATAATTTTTTGCTATGTTTGGGATTTACTGGTGCTGTAGTCATGGCATTTGCGACGTTCTACTTGCAAATACAAGGTCCACATTTGCAGACTTGAGATCGCATTTGCAATAGGGGGCTGGAAAGTCCATCTTTGCAATTGCCAAGCTGGTGTTGCATTTGCGACAATCACACATGTGATTGGAGTGTCGCATTTGTGAGGGTAGTATCGGATTTGGGAGATTTTATGTCGCATTTGCGACTTCTATTGGTGAGGGGTTTAGCTCGCAATTGCGAGGGTCTTTGCAAGCACCAGGTAACAAATGCAATATCTGTTGCTGGTTTATTAATTGGAATTTTAGCTAATTCTCTCATAGACTTGGAGATGAGTAATTTTGCTTGGAGATATTTATACAAGACTTTGGGGTAAGTAATTTATACTTATTTTTTATATTATTTCAAGAATCTACATGATTATTAACACCTAAACATTAAATTTTAGGATGAAATTTTGGGGTTTTTCCCTACAACTTTAAAAAGTGAATATTGAGGTTTGAGCTATGATTTGGACTTGGATTTGAAAACCAAGTCTGTATTTGGACTCGTGGGGTTATGGATTGTTAGGATCAACCCTATTGGCTCGGGTTTTAACCATGTGTTGACTTTTTGAGAATTGATTAAATATTGAAGTTTTATTTTCTGTAATTGATTCCTATAACTTTGTTTGATGTTATTAAGTCATACTGACTAGGTTCGAGCTGTTTAGAGGTTATGTCTAAGGGAAAGGAAATTTTGGAAAGTTTATTTGGGCTTGTTAAGGTAAGTATCTTATCTAATCTTGTGTGAGAGAATACCGCTTAGGATTTGAACTTATTTGTCTAATTGAAAATTGTGGAAAGCGATGTAGCAAGGTAACGAGATTATTTGGCTTACCTAGGATTTGATCTTATATGATGTTATGGTATCCATGTATTTGGCTTACTTAGTCTTTGAAGTTAGGTGTCATCACGACCTTTGATGGGATTTTGGGTCATGACAAAGTTTCTTTAGAGCACTAGTTCATAGATTCTACGGGTCAATGAGCAAGTCTAGTAGAGTCTTGCAGAATGGTACAGAGACATTTGTACCTTTCTTCGAGAGGCTGCAAGACTATTAGAAAAACTTCTCTTTCTTTCATTCCCTATAGTGCGGATTTGTTTATCTCGAATTTTGAATCTTTGCTCTTGTATTCTCTCACAGATGATGATTACACATTCTTCTTAAGTAGCTTAGTAGGCGTTGGTACCCTAGGTTAGAGCCACGAAAGATCAGGGCCCAGGAAGAGGCTGAGGTGGAGCATGCATTGTAGTTAGGGGACCTGCTATATCAGCCAAAGTGGATCTATCGGTTGCTCCCGTTGAGGATTAGATTCATGATTATGTTGAGCTGAAGGGACCAGCTCAGGTTCCCTAGGGTTTATTTGCTATGCCATCCGTTCAGGATGCCTTGTTTTAAGCATGTTTGAGAGTTTGACCCAGGAGGGAATGATCTCGACTACGTCTGCTAATTTAAAGGCTTGGGGAGGAGATCAGACTCCCATAACACGCACACCCAATCATGTGGCTCGTGGTTATATGACACCTTGGGTTCTGCCGGTGTGGCCAGTCATTGCAGTTCAGCCGAGATTATGCTAGCCTTGACTACTGTGGAGCAGAAGATGATGGAAATTTTCTTAACACTTTGAGTCCCCAATGCAATAGAGATCCTACTGAGGATGCACACGATTTTCTTGGTTAGTGTCAATGGAGTCATCGCACTTTGGGTCATGTGGACATGAACATGGTTGACTTTAATACCTTCTAATTGTCTGGGTCAACATACAAATGGTTGCAGATTTATGAATCGAGTAGATCCGTTGGCACAACACCACTCACATGGTCTCATTTCTCAGTTGTCTTCTTAGAGGAGTTTAGTTCATATACTCGTAGGGATGAGCTACTTAGTGAATTTGAGAATTTAGGCCAAGAGGGTATCACTGTGACCAAGTATGGGATGAGGTTCACAGAATTGTTACGGTATTTAGCTTTTATTATTCATACTAAGAAGAAGAGAGTTTGTAGATTTTTTGAAGGACTCAGCTAAAGTATTAGGTTTAGGATGGCATGAGAGATAGAGAGTAGGACTACCATTAATTAGGCTATATATATATCAAGTATACATTACCAAACTAGAGACTGAGGACAGGGTGGTTAATAAGTAGTACTATGTAGTGGTGACTACTCAGGGGGCAAGGGTTATCATGATAGATGCTATTCCAGTAGACCAGTTTACTCAGTACTTCAGATTCCATGTGGTGCTCCAGCTAGCCATAGATTTCAAAGCATTTGTCAAGGAAAGTCATCATTCATTGCACCTATCACACGTGGTTCTTATAGTTGTTATTCTAGCCGTCCGGGGTAGGCTCAATACCAGCAGCCATGTCAGCGGAGAGCTTGTTTTGGGTATGGTGAATTGAGGTACATAAGGACAAGTGTACCTTAGTAGGGTAACCAAAATATGATCCCTTAGCTAGTAGCTACACCACCTGCACAACCAGCTAGAGGTGGAGGACAAGTGGGTAGAGGTTGTCTTAGAAGTGGATGGCATACCCATTGTTATGCTTTCTCTAGTAGGCCTGAGGAGGTTCCACCAAACGTAGTCATTACATGTATTGTTTTGTTATGCAATTGAAATGCTTTAGTGTTATTTGATTTGGGTTCTACTTATTCCCATGTGTCATCCTATTTTGCGTCATATTTAGATATGCCTTGTGATTCTATGGATATTCGTATTTATGTATCTACACCTGGTGGAGATTCTATTGTGGCTGATCGTCTGTATCATTCTTATGTGGTGAATATTGGAGGTTATGAGACTAGAGTTGATCTTCTGTGTGTTCATATGGATGATTTTGAGTTGATTTTAAATATGGAATAGTAACAGCTAGGCTGAACGTTTTGTGTATTTTAGCCACGTTCCCCTATTTGTGCTTCCCATATTTCTATTTGGTGTTATGCGACTTGTGGGGATGGTTGGTCTGATTTTGGGGAGGTTTTGGAGTGAATTCGAACACTTAGTTGCATGAGTGAGCTTAAGTTGTAAGAGATAACTAAGGTTTGACTTTTGCATAAATGACCTCGGATTGGTATTTTGATTGTTCGAATAGGTTCGTATTGTTATTTTGCACTTAATCGTATGTCTGAATTCGAATTTGGAGGCTTCTAGATTGATTTTTCCTTAGATGTTGAATGTAAGCAATTTGAAGATTTGGTCCATAAGTGTCAAGCAAGCCTGTTAGATACTTTCTACCCAACTCACCTATAATCAAAAGAAGACATATTTTCATTAATTAGACAGTAGGGAGATCATGTATACAATACCAAAATCATTTCATTAGTTGCTTCACTTTGTATCTCGAAATACACGCACTTTCATGGTCTGAAGTAGAACAAGTGATTCTCACATAACATGAATTGTTTGACTTTCCCCAATACCGACATACAACCCACACTATATCTATGGAGACTTTAATAATTACAAATAGTACAATATTAGCATCGGCAACAAGGCTCCGACTATACCTCAAAATATGATAATATGATAAAAAAAGATGTAAAACCCCGGAATGAAGTGGGGTTCACCAAGTCTGCTGGGAGGAGGGTGTACTGCTATCACTGATCAATGATGCCTATTGTGAAACCACATGCGTCCATTAAAGATGCAGCACCCCCGACAAAAGGGGCGTTAGTACTGTCGAATAGTACTAGTATATATAACTAAACACCATCTCAATAGAATGAATAGTAATACATGGGAGAATAATCATGAAATCAATTGAAGCCTCAAACAACATCAAAACATCAAAGTTAAGAACCACATATGTTTTAAAGTAAATCTCCATGTTTTTAGGTTGGAAGATCTTTAGTACCGATATACCATCATTCACAATAGCATCGTACTTTTACACAGAGTTCGATCGTGGCCCAATTGGATATGCTGCCTCATTCAAGACATGAACCACAATCACAATTTCAATTACATATTTCCAGCATAGTCATCACCATTTGTGCGGCATGGCGTCCGATCATGGCCGGCTAGGCCGTCTCACCCGAGACATTACCCTTTTCTATCAATCATCTCACTTCATTCTTCTTTCACATCTCTTTTTAATTCATTGGCACTAGTGGCCACAATTGTAAATTCATTCTTGGCACTTTGCCGTATTTCATAATTCAAGTTCCTTTTTCCATATTCAAACATCATTATCATCATGAACAACAATAAGGCTTTCCATTCAAGACTATAATTACACATGTGAACGATTGAGAATCTTAGGCACATAGAGACTTTTCACAAAATTTGGCATAACAAACTTCATTTGAACTTGACTTGAAGTCTTAACATTTTTAGCACACATCCCATATTTTAAACACATCCTCAAATGATAAGATAACATGCTAAAAGCATTTGGAATATATATTGAACATATATCTTTCAACACAAGCGTATTCGAAATAGTCAATTCAATAATGATTAATCTAGGACTTACACCAATTACATGAACACCGTGGGATTCAATTCTAAGAAGAAGGGGTTTAGCCAATAGGCCTTAATTGAGCTTCTTTAAACTCTAAAATGTTCCGGAATTCTTAGCAACTTCAATCTATTTTAGAAATATAACAAATTGAACTAGAATTAGGAAGATGATCTTGCTTCTAGCTTATTTGAGCATTTTATCAATAACTAGGTGTGCATTAAGTTTTCAAGACCCTTTCTATGGAGGATTCCATCATCCCACAACCCATTATTTGCCATTTTTAGCTCACAATCTTCCTACACCCTTTGTTAACACATGCATGGAAAATAAACAACTCTCGTGCCCAAGAATTAACTTGCTAATTACCCATTTTTAGTTAAATTTCGGAATTAAGGGCTATGGTGTAGAATCTTACCTTTAGGATGAAGACCTAGTAAGTTTTACTTGATAATCTTCCAATGTTTGAGAAAGAATTGGTGGATGGATCTTAGGAACTCCCTTTCTCACTCAAACACTCCCTTTCTCTAAAAGTGCATGTTTTTTCTTTCTAAAATGATCCCCAAGGGTGTTATATTAGAATGAGTTCAGGTTCAAAAATTAGAAAAATAGGTGCCCCGACACATGTCTAAGGTCGCATGCTTCTCTATTTCGCAAAATGGCCTGCATAATGGCCCTCCAGAACTGGCTTTTTCTGCTTCACTCTGTGATTAGTCTGCGGTCCGCAGACCTATTTTGTGGCTGCATAATGCGCTGCAGAACATCCCTCCAACAAATATTTCATGCTAAATATGCGGTCGGTGTGCGGCCCGCGAAATCGTTGTGCGGCCTCATAATGGACTGCGAATTGATCCAAAATTTTTTCTTTGTAACTGGGCCTATCCACCTATCAGAAAACCCCAGGAACACATCCTCACAACATATTCATGATCTGATGATGTAACATAACACAAAACACTAACTGTGGCCTCATAAGCAACATATAATCCAAAAGGTACACATTTACATCAACTGAACAAGTGATACGAAATTCATAGGCAATAATTTCATAAAAAGGATTACACAACTATTCAAACAAGTAAGGATACTTATTCTTCATCTCTTTCTCGGCCTCCCAAGTAGCCTCTTCAACTTGTTGGTTTCACTATAGCACTTTCACGAAAGCAATTTCTTTATTCCTCAACTTTCGGACTTGCCTATCAAGAATACAACTGGAATTTCTTCATATGACAGTTCTTCATTAGCTTCAATAATCTCAACTAGCACGATAAGCTACGGATCTCCGACTACTTTCTTCAATATAGACACATGAAATACCTGGTGCACTAATGACATCTCAGGTGGTAGCTCAAGCTTGTATGCCACCTGACCAATCCTTTGAATGATTCTGTACATTCCGATATACCTCATACTCAATTTTCCTTTCTTTCCAAACCGCATTATACCCTTCATGGGGGAGACTTTAATGAATACCCAATCATCTTCTTTGAACTCCAAATCCCTACGACAAACATCCAAGCAGGACTTCTGACAACTCTGAGCAGTTTTCAACTACTCCTTAATGATCTTAACCTTTTCCATAGCCTGATGCATGAGGTCTGGTCCTATCAATCCAGCTTTCTTAATCTCGAACCACCCAATGAGAGATATACATCCCTTATCATATAATACCTCGAATGGTGCCATCTGAATACTAGCATGATAATTGTTCTTGTAGGTGAATTCTATGAGTGGAAAATGATTATCCCAGTTACCGTTGAAGTTAAGAACATAAGCACGCAATATATCCTCAAGCGTCTGAATGGTCCCCTCTGCTTGCCCATCGGTATGTGGATGGAAAGCTATACTAAGATTCACCTGGGTACCCAACCCTTGCTGAAATTTCTTCCAAAAGTTAGTTGTGAACTTTTCTCCCCGATACATAATGATAGAAACTGGAGTTTTGTGCAACCTGACTATTTCCTTGATATACAACTAAGCATGTTATTCCCCTGTGTCGGTAGATTTAACCAGCAAGAAGTGTGATGATTCGTGAGTCGATCCACAATTACCCAAATTGAGTCAAACTTGCACGGAGTTCATGGTAATCCCACTTCAAAGTCCATGTTAATCATTTCCCACTTCCACATTGAAATTTCTATGTTCTGTGCCAACCCACAGGGCCTTTGTTGCTCGGCCTTCACTTGCTGACAATTTGGTCATTTTGCCACAAAGTCCGCTACATACCTCTTCATGTCATTCCACCAGTAGACTTCCTTGAGATCATGATACATCTTCATAGAACCCGGATGCACGAAATACATAGAACTGTGAGCTTCAGCCATGTTTTTTTTTTCGAAGACCATCTACATTTGGAACACATAGTCTCCCTTGGTAGTGTAGTGTACCATCATCCATGCCAAAAAAACGTTGTGGTCTTATATTTATGAATCCCCTCCTTCAACTGCACCAACAATGAATCATTGCATAGCTTCTCTTGACCTCCACCACAAGCAATGATTCAGCCCTATTTTGCACAATCACCCCACCTTCACTAGAGTATGCAAGATGAACTCCCAATATAGCCAAACAATGAACCTCCCTGGTCAACGACCTTTGATATGTCTCCAAGTGAGCCAAACTATCCATATATTTTTGGCTAAGAGCATCCGCCACAACATTGGCTTTTCTTGGGTGATAGAATATCGATGCCGTAATCTTTGAGTAACTCTTGCCATCTTCTCTCCCTCAAATTCAATTTCTTCTATTTTAAAATATATTGAAGGCTCTTGTGGTCCGTGAATACATCCACATGGACTCCATACAAATAATGACGTTAAATCTTCAATGCAAAAACTACCCGCGCATGTTCTAAATCTTGTGTTAGATAGTTCTTTTCATGATTCTTGACTTTCCTGGAAGCATAAGCTATAACCTTGGCATGTTGCATTAATACATACCAAAGCCCGATCCTTGAAGCATCGCAATATGCCACATGTACCCTCTGGCAGGGTCAACATGGGTGCCATAGTAATTCTTGATTTCAACTCCTAGAAGCCCTTTCACAAGTATCAGATAATTGGAACTTAACCGCTTTATGTGCAAATTTAGTCAACGGAGAGGGAAGAGTAGAGAACTCCTCCACAAACTTCCTATAATACCATGGTAAGACCAAGAAATTGTGAATCTCTACTGGAGTTGTCGGTCTAGGACAATTCTTCAATGCTGCAATCTTTTGAGGATCAACCCTAATTCCTTCTCTAGAGATGACATGACCCAAGAATGTAATAGATTCAAGCCAAAATTCACATTTTGAAAACTTCGCATACAATTGGTGCCGATGAAGAGTCTGCAGAACTGCCCTGAGATGATCGCCATGGTCCTCTCGACTTCATGAATACACAAGAATATCGTCAATGAACATTATCATAGATATGTCAAGAAAAAGCTTGAAGACTCGATTCATAAGATCCATGAAAGCCACCGGGGCATTTGTTAGCCTAAAAGACATTACCAAAAATTCAAAGTGACCATACCAGGTCCTAAAAGTTGTTTTTGGAAATATCCTGCTCCCTGATCTTCAATTGGTGATACCCGGACTGCAAATCAATTTTTGAGAAGTACCTAGAACCCTGTAATTGATCAAACAAATCATTTATCCTTAGTAGTGGGTTCTTATTTTTTATTGTAATTTTGTTGATCTGCTAGTAGTCAATACATTTCCGTAGCGACCCATCTTTCTTTCTTACAAAGAGAATCAGTGCGCCCCAAGGTGACACACTCGGTCGGATCAAGCCCTTCTCTAACAAATCCTTCAATTGTTCCTTTCGCTCCTCCAATTCTGTCGATGCCATTCTGTAAAGGTGGAATAGTTTTAGTCTACGTATCTGGCATCACATCACTTCCAAAATCAATCTCCCTGTCTGGAGGGATCCCAGGGAACTCATCCGAAAATTCATTCACAACAGGCGCAGACTCAAGTGTAGGTGTCTCAACATCGGTGTCCGTGACCTGGACCAAATGATAGATACACTCCTTGTTATCATCTTTGTGGCCTTAAGGTAAGGAATAAACCTACCTTTGGCCACCACATTAGCCCCCTTCCATTTAACAAATGGCTCATTTAAAAATTCAAACCTCATAGTTCTAGTTCGACAATCAAGCTTGGTAAAACATGAATAAAGACAATCCATCCCCATTATTACATCAAAATCAACCATCCCCAATTAATGAGATCGACTATGATATCCCAATAACGTGCCGTGACAACACAATCTGTATAAACCTGCGCGGCCATAATAGACTCACCAACTAGAGTATATACAGAGGGCGGCTCATCATGTTGTTCCGGTTCTATCCCAAATTCCATAGCAACATAAGGAGTGACATAGAAAAGTGGAGCTGGGATCAATAAGAGCATATACATCATGATATTGGAAAGTCAATATACCCATGACAACATCTGGAGAAGCCTCAAAACTCTGGTGACCCCTCATGTCATTATAACTGAACTTTTAGTGACCACATTTTTGTTTGTCGTTAAAGTTGATTTTTAGTTCGATATAAACAAGGGGATAAGATCTGGTACTTAAAAAGCATAATATCTGGTCGTTAAACTACACAAATTAATAATAAAAAAAAGGGCACTAAGATTTCCCTCTTATTGTTTTCAACCCTCTATGCGCCCACCCACACCCCTAAACCCCCAACCGCTAAATAAAAGAAAAATACCCTCACGTTCTCTCTATTGTAGTTTTCCCTAATTCACCACCTCCTCCCCCCCCCCGATGAAAGATAAAAAATCTCGTATTCTGCAGTGATCACAAAACTTATGGTTATAGAGCTTAGAGCACTTGACGAAAAATCATAGATGGATTGGACTCTCCTGTAGCTGATCTGTCGCTTTTGTTAAAGTGCTCTTAGGGTTTCTCCTTCTCATCAAGGTAAGTTTCTGTTAATATCTAAACTTTTAATTATAATTGTTGTAGAATTGGGTATTATTTTACTTCTCGGATTATCTCTATTTGTGATAGTATTATTGTTCCAATTATGTCTCTTTGTGATAGTATTTATCAAGTATATTGGTGTTCTACTTAGAATTACCTATTTTTCAATTATATAATTACTTTCACTGATCAGTTTGCAGGAGTAAATCCTTTGATTTGTTGTTTGTCTTTTTTTATATTAAAACTTTTATTACTTTAAACTTATTAGGTTTTCCGAAGATGTTCTTGCTGGTAGTCTCACTATAAATTCACTGTATTTATCTCGAGAAAGGAAAAAATTATTTTAGAATTTGGGAGTAATATTCTTCGTTAACCGTATGAGTATTTATGTAATAGTGTGCTTAATATTGTCAATAAAAAAGTAATAGGATCTTAGAAATATGAGAAAAATCATACTTTGATACAACTCTGATGACTCGAAATGGTGTTGGAAAGAGATAAAAATAATGTGGTATTAGTATAATACACTGTTGACACTCGATAGTATTTTGTATTCTCACAAAATTTTGTAAGTGTACAAGTTTATAATTCAAGGAACTTCTGTTAGCAAAACTTAATGTAATGTAGTGTTGAAATTGGACATAATAATTTCATTAAGTGCTCATTCTAATAATTGTGCTTTTATTTTTTGCTTCACCATAAAACAGTTTGTATACGATTA
Source organism: Nicotiana tabacum (assembly GCF_000715075.1). Lineage (NCBI taxonomy): Eukaryota > Viridiplantae > Streptophyta > Magnoliopsida > Solanales > Solanaceae > Nicotiana > Nicotiana tabacum. The sequence continues at coordinate 103,862,919 of NC_134095.1, forward strand.
ATTGTGTATATATTCTTTACAGATATGTTATGTTAATGACCAATATAAAGGCATAGAGCTGATGAAGAAAGATATGAGCATATGTTTATCTTTGATATTGCACTAAACAAAAAGGATATGGCTCGTTCCTCTAGACCTGTTTAAGAAGTGAAAATCTTCTTGTTTAATGTGCTTTGTGAGTTTTGCATCAACAACTGCATCCAGTTTTGATTATAAAACTCTTGAAGGAAATGATGTTCTATTATATTCAGACTTGGTAGCCTGCTATTATGTTGATAGTGAAAAGAATGATTTCCATCCCGGTTCCTATCCAAGGTACATTCCTTTTGTATTATTCTGGAATATTATACATATAACTGAAGATGTCTGGCATGTATAGGTGAGATAAGATTTTATGGCTAATGCGTTTTTTCCTTTAATAGCTTATCTTCTCTTGTTCTCCATCCATCTTCTGATTCATCCTTTATTCATCTTCCTCTGTATCATTTACATATTTTCTGGAAGGGGAAGTAATGATATTTGAATCTCGGAACATGTACAGTGATACTAGTAGTTGTTAAGAAACAATAATTGAGTCCCGGCTTGATCAGATGAGTACTCAAAACAGTATCTTTTATATGTTCATATGCTTTGGACTCTATTAATGACGGAGGATCAGTACTTATTCCCATTGGACGGTCTGGAGTCATGTTGAAGCTATTGGAACATGTATCACTTTCGCTAGAATCTTCAAATTTGAAGGTATGGTGTAAAAATTGCACATGTATTCAACACGTTACCTGGATATAATCATCTGAAATGAAAAAACTCTTAAAGAAAGGAAACTTGCTTTAGTATATAATAATAAAATATTTTATAAGAATATTAAATCATGAGGGTGTTATATATAGTGTTAAAAATTTATTTAATTTGGAGTTTACTTTTTGTGTTGTATTGTGATTCATCTTATAGCAATCTCTGTATTATGATCCTGGGTAAGTAAATATCCCGTGGAAAGATTTTCAGCATGTTTATTCTTTCTGATGACTGTTCATTATTGGCTACACAATAGGCTATTCAGGAAATTATTTGCTACTCCAGTAATTCTTTTTGAATGTTCTTGTTTTCAAAATATACAAACTTCAGTTGTTTTTCTATTTTGACTTTGGGGGTGTGTTGAAGAGAATCATTAAGAATAATATAGAATATTCTTAATAATTATGTTAGTCAAGTGTATACTATCTTAATCATTGTTTCATAATTAAGAATCTCAAGTGTTAGGAAACAATCAAAGAAAGAATCTCAAGTTTTAGGAAACAATCGATGAAAGAATCTCAAGAGTTAGGAAACTTGCCTTTATTTCATGTAGCTCAAAACTCCTATATAATGAGTACATATTGTTAGCCAAATACTTCAAAATTCAAAAAAAATAGTTTTCTCTTCTCTTCTCTTTATCTTAATAATTTATTAGAATTTGAGTCTTCATTTACTCGGAAAATTGAAGGATTTTTGGGAATTTACTGAAACATGAGTATACTTCTTTTTCGATCGATATGAAACTTGAGTACACTTTCAATGATGAGAGGTCAATAGCATTTCCCCTCATCCCTTCTAATGTTGTTTGTTGGCATTGCTGTTAGAGATATAGATTCATAGTTATACTAATTTTAATCCTGATGGTAGGAAGGAATGAATATCGAGAGATTCTTCTTTCCAAGATATTATACACAATCGTGTATTGGAACTACCAATTTTCACTACTTTTGTAACTATTCTACATCTTCTTGATGCCATCAATGAAACCAATTACTTCATAAATAAATAAAAATATATTATACACAATCGTGGACTATTGCCTTCTGTTATTAAAGTTATATTTTGAGTCCATCTGATCAATACACATGGACAAGAATCTTCCAATTCTCAAGTTTGCTCCCTTTCATATCTAATTTTAGTACACTTAGTTGCGGATACCTAAATTTGCTTTAGCTGAAATATGTTTTTATGTACATAATAGGTTCCAATATATTTTGTTTCTTCTGCAGCATATTGGCATTTTTCAGTATCATACCTGAATGGTTGTCCAGTCAACGTCAAGAAAGAGTACTACATTAACTGATCATCACTATGAATCTTGTGGATTTAATCCTTTTGCTGTTAAAACAGAAAATTGAGATAGTAGATATAATCCGTTTCTTCTTGTTTTATGTGTGGATCCACAGCTCTATTCTGGGCAACCTCTATTCACTAGTATTCAGCTGTCAAAGAAGAAAAAGTTCTTGGTATCTCCTGCAATTCATTCATCGGAATTCCTATAAGATATATTCTGTCTCCTCATGTCAAAAAAATGAGCATAGTAACCTGCTTAATAACCTTACATTATACACTATTTTGGCTTTGTTACACCTTTTCTATCCTTTTATATCTTTTGACTTCACTGTTATCTTGATAGTCATGCTTTTGTTTTCTGCTTTCACCATTAAACAGTTTGCATACGATTAATAATGTATATATTATTTATAAATATGTTATGTTAGTGAGTACCTTTGCTATTGTAGTATATAGTAGAGAAAATATCTTTAGGGATGAGGTTTTATTTTGAACAGATGTTTTTGGGACAACCACTTTGCAATGTTTGGTTGTAATTGTATTGTGAAGTTGTCTTATGAAATAAAATATCTCTGAAGACGTTCTTCTTGATTCTATTATTTCGAGGCATTAAAGAGATTGGATGAGTAAGATACAATAGAAATTGGGGGGGGGGGGGTATCTTTTGTTGCTACAAATTTTCTTTTATCTATTAAGAAAAGAAAAACCTACTTTGCCTAAAGTATTTCCTGTTTCAGTTCAATCCCATTGCAACCACCAACTACAAATTGTTATCTCTGATTTTTCCTTTCTGCTATTTTATTCTCATATTTATTTCTTTATATTTTTTATTTTTACATCTGAAAATCTGTTTGTTTTTCAGTTTTAAGCTTTTTGAGTTAGAGAGAAGAAAATTTAGCAAATTACTGCTTACTTATTGGTTCTATTTGATGAAAAACATTCTGCCATGTGTTAATACTTTATAGAAAATTTATCTGGTTATCCACCAGTCTAAAATAGAAGTAAGAGTGGAGTTAATAGAAGTCTAATGTTTTTATGGAAAGATGAGGGAGATAAGGTGATGCCAAAACCAGTTATGGCCTAAGGGTGTTACTTTATAATAGAAGAATAGAAAATAAAAAGAAATGCTAAGCTATGTATTTTTATAACTGGTTATTGGTTATTGTTGAAATTGGAGAAAACTCTATATCTTTCATGATCTCTTTTCTTCCTTCAAATTGTGTTCTTTAAGTAATGGTCAGAACTTCTAGTTTCGAGATGCTTTCTAGGAATCTTTTGTTGTCATCGGAATGCAAGATCCTTAGTATTGAAAGTTATCGAAACTGAGATTGCATTTATTTGTGAGTAAACTAGGCAACTCATGGGTAGAGAATTTGTATCTTTTATAAACTCAAGTGGAATGAAATTGCCTGTACTTCTGACCTTTTCTGGAACTAATTTTTATTTTAATTAAACTATTAGTTAACTCTATATATGTTCTTTTACACCAGCTTTACATAGGCATCAGTAAGCATTAAAGCAAGTCCTTAATTTGAATTGTAGGATCTATGACGGAGTTCTTGTCAGCTAATCATTTGTTATTGATTCTGCAGATATAGAGTCATGAATGATGGAAAATTTTCACCTACTAAGTAGACAATGTAGAAGTTGGTTGCTAGTATCGCACTATCAAGAAGATTGTTCAACTATAATACAATTTAATTCTCTTCTTATGAGTTGCAAAAAACTTGTCGTGCAATTCAAATGGATGTATTTTTGTAATGTGATGTTTTAGTTCTTTGTAATTAACAATGATATTTTATATGAGTATTAGCAATTTTTTGTGTATCTAAATTTGAAATTATGATTACCATTTGGTAACATCAGGGAAAAAATATAAATATTATCTAATTATATTTATTAAAATCTAAGATTTGGTGAAGGAAACTTTGGTCATTGAAGTATTGTTATTGAAAGAAGCATACAATTAGTGAAAGGAATTTCGGTTGCTAAAAGCATTTTATAACGACTGAAAATGATAATTATCAAAGGGAAATTTGGTCGTTAAAAGAAGGTATAACGAGCGGATTTCTTGTTGTCGATAAAGGATCATTAACGATCGGACTAGAATCCGGTCGTTTACTTTTAACGTCGGAGCCTTTAACGACCGGTGACGACCGAAATTTGTTTGGTCGTAATTGACTAATAACGACCGAATTTAGTCTTTTAACGACTGAATCTCCCTTTGTTAAAGACCTTTTTTCTTGTAGTGACATGTGACAACATCTGGAGAAGCCTCTACACTCTAGCAACCACTCATGGCATAGAAATAGCTAGTTCCTCCCGAACTCTGTGCACCACCCCTAGCTGTACCACGTCTTGCGGGTGCTGGAATGCCTCGAGCTGGAGAGGGTGTTGAGGATGTAGCAGCTACAAAACTTGATAGTTGTGTTGTGCCCCTGCTCGCATCCTAGCGGGACGAACGACATTTTCTCTAAATATGAACTCTCAATCCGCACATGTAGCATATGGGTAGGTCTATGTTACAGATCCCCAAGTGCATCTTCCCACATCTGGGGCATCGGGGCCTCCGCTATTGCTAGAATCTCCCTCCTGACCGGCCTTGCTGGTGGGGTACCTAGTTGCCCTGACTGGGCCTAAAATGACTCCACTGTTGCTAACTAGGCCCTAATGGCGGTGCACTAACTGAAGACTAAGCAAAAGACTAGGATGTCCTTTATGACCCTCCCCTGAATGATGACCTACCACCACCATATGAATCTCCAAGGTTGTCCGTGGACTGGGCCTTACTGCTACCCTCTCGCTCCATTTTGTTCTTCAACTTACGATTTTCTATAGCTTGAGAAAATGCTATCATTTTCCCATAGTTCATATCTGAATTCAAGGAAGCTGCAGCGGCCTCATTGATAACCAAAGGGTTATGGCCCTGCACAAACCGGCAGACTCTAGCCTCCATAGTGGGCAACATGTTAATAGCATACTTGGACAGGCGCGTGAACTCCATGTGGTACTACCACACACTCTCGCTAACTTGCTTTAGGTTCTCAAACTCAGCGCCAGGGGCTGCTTTTGTCTCGGCAAGCAAGAAATGATCCATGAAGGCATCAGCAAACTCACTCCACCTCGCTGGAGGGATCTTCTCCTCACGGGTGTCCTCTCACAGCTCATTCTAAGAATAGGCCATCCCTTTCAACCGGCAGGCGCCCAACTTCACTCCCTCTGTCTTAGTAGCACGCATAACTCGTAGAGTCTTGTGCATCTTATCAATGAAATCCTGGGGGTATTCTTTGGGATTAGTACCCGTGAACATTGGAGGATCTAAATGAAGGAACTTGTCTACCCTAGAACTAGTAGAATCCCCTTGCTAGCTCGATGAAGTAGGTGCAACATTTGATCTCTGGGTCTGGAAAGCCACTATCTGAGCTAACATCTGTATGGCTCCCCTAAGATCCTCATTAGAAACACCGGGACCAGAAGTTCGGGCTGGAGGTGGGACCGAAATATCAATTGGATGGATTGTTGCACCCTTAGTGGATGTAGGAATTGGTGTTGTCTAGTCAGGTGTAGTGGAATCAGGTAGTTTGGTAGTCGGGGCAATATCCTCACCCCTAGGGTACTCACCCCTATCATCTAGTAAAGAATCAACTACCACTCCTTGGGCAGTTCTTACTTTCTTCCTAGGTGCCATGTACAGAAAATTAGAGCAATACACGAGTCAGATGAGGAACAGTCTCATATTCAGCTCTATCGCACGATATTGAACATCAAAGAAGGGTATTATTCCTAAATGTCCATGTATCCCCCTAATTATAGATTTTGTTGACAACACACCGATAACAAGGGATCTACTAGACACGGCTCTGAGACATCCTAGGACACTCTAAAACCTTAGGCTCTGATACCAAGTTTGTCACGCCCCAAACTCGGGAAGCGCGACTGACGCTCAACTGAGTGAACCTGGTCAAGCAAGCCTGTTAGATACTTTCTAACCAACTCACTCATGATCAAGAGAAGACATATTTTCATTAATTAGACAGTAGGGGGATCATGTATACAATACAAAATCATCACATTAGTTACTTCACTTTTAATGTCTCAAAATACATGCACTTTTAATAGTCTGAAGTGGAACAAGTGATTCACACATAACATGAATTGTTTGACTTTCCCCAACACCGACATACAACCCACACTATGTCTATGTAGCCTCCAATAATTACAAAGAGTACAATAGTAGTACCGGCAATAAGGTTATGTTATTCCTCAAAATTTGAAAATATGATAAATAAAAGATGTATAACCCCGGAATGAAGTCGGGCTCACCGAGTCTGCTAGGAGGAAGGTGTATTGCTACCACTGATCAATGTTGTCTACTGTGGAACCACCTGCATCCATTAAAGATACAGCGCCCCCGGCAAAAAGGACATTAGTAATGTCGAATAGTACTAGTACATATAACTAAACACCATCTTAATAGAATGAATAGTAATACACGGGAGAATCATGAAATCAATAGAAGCCTCAAACTATACCAAAACATCAAGTTAAGAACCACATACGTTTTCAAGTAAATTTTAATGTTTTTAGGTTTGGAGATCTTTAGTACTGATATACCATCAGTCACAATACCACCGTACTTTTACACGGATTTTGATCACGGCCCGATCGGCTAGGCTGCCTCATTTGAGACATCAACCACAATCACAATTTCAATTACAAATTTCCAGCACAATCACCATCATGTGTGCGGCATGGCGTCCGATCACGGCCCGATCAGCTAGGCCATCTCACCCGGGACATTACCCTTTTCTATCAATCATCTCACTTCATTTATCTTTCATTTTTTTTAATTTTATTGGCACTAGTGGCCACAATTGTAAAGTCATTCTTGGAACTTGGCTGTATTTCATAATACAAGTTCCTTTATCCACATTCAAACATCATTATCATCCAACAACAATAAGGTGTTCCATTCAAGACTTTAAATACACATGTGAGACATTGAAAACCTTAGGCACATAGAGACGTTTCACACAATTTGGCATAACAACCTTCATTCGAACTTGACTTGAAGTCTTAACATTTTTAACACACATACCATACTTTGAACGCATCCTCAAATGATAAGATAACATGATAAAGGTATTTTGAATACATATTGAACATATATCTTTCAACACAAGCATATTCAAAATAGCCAATTCTATAATTATCAATTTGGGACTTACACCAATTACATAAACACTGTGGGCTTCAGTTCTAAGAAGAAGTGGTTTAGCCAACATACCTTAATTGAGCTTCCTTAAACTCTAAAATATTCTAGAATTCTTAGCAACTTCAATTTATTTTAAAAATATAACAAATTAAACTAAAATTAGGAAAATGATCATGATTCTATCTCATTTGAGCATTTTATCAATCACTAGGTGTGCATTAAGGCTTCAAGACCCTTTCTATAGAGGATTCCATCATCCCACAAACCCATTCTTTACCATTTTTAGCTCATAATCTTCATACACCCTTTGTTAACATATGCATGCAAAATAAGCAACTCCCATGCCTAGGAATTAACTTGTCAATTACCTATTTTTAGTTAAATTTTGGAATTAAGGGCTAGGGTGTAGAATCTTACCTTTAGGATGAAGACCTAGTGAGTTTTACTTGATAATCTTCCAATGTTTGAGCAAGAATTGGTAGATGGAGCTTAGGAACCCCTTTTCTCACTCTATGTCACTCCCTCTCTCTAAAAGTGTATGTTTTATCTTTCTAAAATGATCCCCAAGGGTGTTATATTAGAATGGGGTCTGATTCAAAAATTAAAAAAATAGGTGCCCTGATACAAGTCTGAGGTTGCATGCTTCTGCGGTCCGCAAAATGGGCCGCATAATGGCCCTCTGGAACTGGCTTTTTCTACTTCACACTACGACCAGTCTGCGGTACACTGACATGTTCTGTGGTCATATAATGCACCGTAGACCTCCTTCTGACAAATTTTCCATGCTAAATTTGTGACTGATGTGTCGCCCGCAAAATCATTGTTCGGTCACATAATGGACCTCAAAGTGGTCCAAACTTTTTTCTCATGTTTCTGCTTCACTCTGCGGCCCGTAGAGTGATTCTACGACCGCATAGTGGGCCACAGAAGTTCCTTGTTCTTCCAACATTTTCCTTTAACTCCTCAGCTCATTGTTCAACCCAAGAAGTCCGTAGTGCGGCAAGCTTGCGAGCCGCAAAGAATCTCTATTATCTTTAACACATAAGTCGATCTGGGTACCACGAAATCCAAGATTTTTAGGTAAACATTTATGGGGCCTTACAATAAGTTTGATCAGGGATTGACTTTTATGTTGTCAGATTTAGATTTTAGTTTCGAAAGTTGGAATAGGTTTGATTTGTCATTTGGGACTAGTGTACAAAATTTGGATTCATTCCAAATGGGTTAGGCTTGAATAAGATGCTTGTTTCGTAGTTTTAATATTCTTGCACTTAAGAATAGTTTTATTTGCTCTATGGCATTTGATTCATTGTTGTGGGGTTATTGTATGTGTTTGTAGGATTTGAATTGGTCCAGGTAGTATTTATGGACTTGTTGGTTCGATTGGACGGGGTCTTGGGGGGTCGAGTTATTTTTGGACAACCTAGAGCATTTTGGAAAGTTGCATATTTTGTTGGTGTCAAGTCTTCATCACAAAAGTAGGGATTAGGGTCACGATTGCGAAGTGTAATTGAACTTGGGGAGGTTCTTTCATCGCATTCCTGACAGGGAAGTTGTATTCCGAGAGGGTAATTTGAAGTTAGATAGTTGTCATTATTCATGTTCGCAGTTAGTGTCCGCGTTCGTAGAGAAGCTGAGATCTGGGGGTCATTGGCCTACACATTCGTGAGGATCTGGGAACGTTAACGCAGGGTCAGGTTGGTTATTCATCTCATTCACGAAGTGGTGTCCAAAAACACGAAGGTTTATTTTGAGGCGGTCTATTTTTGTGCTCTGCGAGTGCAAGGCAGATGCTGCGTTTGCGGAGGGCACACATGGGGAGACCTTTTAAGAGATGAACTTCGAGACTTTTACCGATTTTATCATATTTTGAGATTGGGAGCTCGGATTGGAGAGATTTTTGAAGCGATTTCCACCCATTTAGATTGCGTAAGTGTTCTTTACTGAGATTTGATTATTATTCATGATTCTATATTTGAATTTGGCATTTGATTGGCACTAGTTGCTTGAGTTATTAGTGTTCGCTACATGCTATGTGTGGTGCACATGCGAGGGTTGAACCATGTGTGTGTACTGTGGTTTTATCCATGCTCGAGGTAGTACTTAGGCTAATTTATGCCACCAATTTACTATTAAGCTTATTGATATCATGCTTATTTTGTGTGTACCCCTTTGTGAGCTAATTGAATCATGTTAGAGGTTATGTGTCAGTTACTATCTTATTCAGACATGATAAATGTTATTTTTGTGGCGTAAACACCTAATTTGAGCTATGGCAGTACACTTCCCATATGACTACACCTTAGTATTTCACTTACATTAGTTCTATGAGTATGTGATTTGATATCCATTGTCTATGTACATGTATTCTTGTATATTCTATCTGTGGGATATGGATTGGATTGGTAGCACATTAGTAGTCCGTGCGGGTTTGAGATATGACAATTTGTGAGTGGTCCATGCGGCTGTTATATTTGGCACGTGAGCTATCTGTGTACCGTGTGGACAAGGATCCACTCCCCTAGGGTCACCCTCTCATGTTTCTCTTTTGATGGTGTACACACAGTGTGATAAAAACTAATCAGTGTTTGGTTATTGCAACTCTCCTCTATTTGCAAATACCTTGGATGTATACATGTTATATTCGCATATCTTCTATGTATACTAGATCTGGAATGTATACGTGCCTTGTTATGCATATCTTCTCTATATGTTGTTTGGTTTGTTTAGTAAGAGCACAGTACATATCTTCTCCATATTTCTACCTGTGCACATAAGATTTGATCATATATGCATAACTTCTCTATATGTTGGGTTGTTAACTGATACATGACTTGGCATATTATCTCTTTATGCACAAATGTGATTTTATATATGTTTTAATGATGGTACCGTTGTTGTGTACTTGTGAAATTAATGTAGTAAGCAGGTTATTAGTGAGTATCATTGGTGATTCTTGCCACTATTACCTCATCGAGGTTAGCAATGTTAATTTTTGAGTACATGGGGTCAGTTGTATTCATACTACGCTCTGTACTTAATTAAATAGATCTACGGGTTAGACCTAGTCGAGACTTGGCCATGATTGTTGTGACCTGCGGAGAGACGAGATAGAGTTGCTTTCTGACAGCAGTCCTTGATCTATCTTTTCGATTTAGTTATTGTTGTTGTTATTCAAACCATAATTCCATATCGTATTTTAAGACTTGTGTTGCTATTTTAGATCTCATGTGTCACGACCCGGCCTAGGGTCGCGATAGATAACCGACACTAAGTGCCAATCATCACTAAACTTGATTATAATCTACTAATAATAAATATAAATAAATTGAACTAGCATAAGCATAGCTGATAAGAACTTTACAATCTGCAAAGACGACAAGGCGAACACAAGATGACATATAAAAACATACTAACTGCACAGGTAAATATCTACAGGCCTCTAGGAATGATGAAGTGAATATGTACTGGATGGGACAGGGCCCCGCCAAATCCAAACTAGCTGACTGTATACATACCAAAGGTAAGTAACTCCGGGAGTAAGTGGAGTGACTCTAACAACTGGTGGATGGCCTACTGATATGGTTCAAGCGCTGATCAATCTGTACCTACGCGACATGAAATGCAATGCCCCGAAGGGACGTGAGTAGATATGTATAAAGTATGTAGGGTGGAAAGAATATGTAAAGTGTACTAAAGAATGACTGTAAGCTAGAAATATGAATATAAATTAAAAGCTAAACAACAGTCTGAACTAGCAACTGATCTGGAATTGAATAGAAGATTAAGCTGAAACTGTGTTGAAACTGAACTACTATCTGAACTGGTACCTGTGAGGTATTACGTGCTATACCCTCCAATCAGGTAACTATACATCTTAACTAGCCTCATGTATAGACATGCAATACAAATTGTAGCTATATACGCGTATATAACATGCCTGACTGGCGTTATGGGCTATATCCCCCAGCAGATAAATACATAATCAATAGGCCCGACTGGTATTATGGGCTATCTCCCCCTAACAGATAATAAATAGGCCTTGCTGGTATTATGAGATATACCCTCCCCAGTATAATCAATGTAAGCATGTATGAGACATAACACATGTTGCAGCATCATATGGACTCAAGAGATCATGAAGGAAAACATAAACAGAATCACAAATGTAATTTGATGCTCGTCGTCCATAAGTTGGACCATGGAGCATATCCCCATTTTAGGGATAAAATGAGTATGTAAATGAGATACTACTACTAATTAACTCATTAGGATCTTTGTAGAATCAATTTAGAACCAAAGGAACTCAAAATTTGTCCGATTCTTTGAATTTCCAACACTTTCTACTGAGTTTTTCCTATAGCTGGATTATCCCAAAAAAACAACAAGCATCACAATATATACGGAAATGAATACCTGGACAAGATGATAACATCAAACTAAAGGAGATCATGTTACCCACAATAGTGTCAAACGATCGACAAAACGAAATTATGAACATAATGTCGTCTCATAATAAATAAATTGTGACATGAAAGTCTAAAAATGATTTAGGAATAATCTAATCATCAACACATGATAATTAAGCTTATATAATATTAAATGAAGCTATTAGAATCATATAGGGATGAGGTTTACATAATAACATCAATGGAACAAAACAAACGGAAGATTGCATGGCATATGCCAAATGGGCGATTCACCCTTTTTCTTTTTGTTGTGTTTTGAAGTTGCAACCTAAACTAGTTTCTTCCATACTTCACATAATAATATACAAGGATGCAATAAATTCTGATATTTTCTCTTGAACAACTCTTAAAAGATCAAGAAGAAAGGATAGAACTATCTAAACTAAATCATGCCGAAAACGAAAGGAAAACCCTACATACCTCTTGTGTTCTTGCTTCCAAACCTTGTTCCCTTTAAACCACATCCTTCCTTATACTTGTATAGATAAAATACAAAGGTGAAAATCTTGCTTAGCCATGAAGCTCTTTCCAAAACTCGAAACGGCAAAGTATTGCCTATATCGGAACGATCACGTTGATGTGTTCGCTTCTTGATTTTAAGTTGCGGATTATGGACTTACGTCAAAACCCTAAAATACTTCTTGGATAGCTATGGAAGCTCTTCTTGGGCATGAATTTTCTGGAAAATGAGGAAAAGAAGACTAAGCCTTCTATTTATAGTAAGGTTGAAAAGTCAACCATATATGTGCTTCACCGGCCCTTCTTCCGGCGCTCATACCACTTTACTCGGATGTCGTATAAACTAACAGTCTAGAGATTTGGAAACTAAATTCGAAGACCTTCAATTTGGCATATAATATGTTCCCAAAAGACCTCATATAACACACGAAATGTATTGCTCAAAAATCTTCATTACAAGGCAAATCCTTAGTCAGTTTTTCCGCAACTTAAATTCGATTTTTCCCAAACTTTATATTCTATATCCAAACATCATATATAGTTATATTATTACTTAAAATCATTTAAATTATGCTTAGCAAGTAATTTATACAATATACGACATCACAAAAGTACGGGGTGCAATAACAATCTCCCCCCTTAAGAACATTCGTCTTTGAATGTGGACTAAGGTATACGGAAGCATTAAACAAAGATCTGTTACATACCTGGAGTAGTGAAGAGATGAAGATATCTGGCTGTCATATCCTTCTCAGCTTCCAAGGCATCTCTTCTACATTATTGCTCCGCGATAGCACTTTCACTGAAGGAATACCTTTCATCCTCAGCCGACGAACCTGCTGATCTAAAATAACAACATGTACCTCCTTATAAGTCAATTGCTCGGTGATCTGTACATCATCAACTGATATAACTCTAGAAGGATCTCCAACACACTTCTGAAGAATGGATACATGAAATACTTGATGTACCTCCTGATTTGAACCTGTTGGGACTCAACTTTATTGGCTATAAATAGAGAGGCTCAACCTCATTTTTCACCACCGAAATCTGAAAATCTCTCCCCTCTATCTTTTGCATTCTATAGTTGTTTTTCAAAGCAAAAATGTAAGCATTTTATGTGATTTGCTCCGCAATTTGAGTTCGCCGAAGTTCTGTGATTTGAAGTGCTGCTATCATAGAATAGTTATTCCGTTTTATCCTGGGAGGAATTAATCCGAAACGCTGGGCAACTGTGAGGAGATTAAGTTCCTTAAGGACACACAAGAAACTTGTGGCTTGAAATTTTCTGTTTTTGTTTTCTTAAACTAATGTCTTTTGATTCTCTGATTTTTAATACACAATACTAATAGAAACCTTAAGAACATAACTTTAATAAAATAAAGTAAGATTGTCACCTCTTTGTTCAACATTTATAAGAATCTATCAGATGAATTTATGGTCTGTTTTCATAAGAAGGAGCTTGAAACTATTCATTCCTGGTTATGTAACATCTAGGTAACTACTACTTTGTGACAATCTTGTACATTTTGGTTGTGAAATAGTTGTTATGTAAAGTAGGATTGGCTAATTCTTTTCCCTTACTCCTTGAAAGTCAGTTCATTTGAGGAACCAAACTTTCCTTTGACTTTTCTAATGAGCTTAGATCATCTAGTTAATATTTGCTGATTATTTATCTGGTTTGGCTTTTGTGCTCTGCAGGAGTGTTCTATTTGTGCATGCAAACCATAGAAAGGACTCATATGCCAAACAGATTGTGGAAAAGAGTTAAAGAGCCTAGAAATTATGAACAGGCTCTTGAAATCATCAATAAACATTTGGTAATGGAAGTAACTTCTTAATCATATACCTTTATATTATTGTTTTTCTAAAAAGGAGAACTACCCTCCCTCATTCTCTATCCCTTACTGGAATATTACAGATGTACTAGCCAAAGTTTCTTGTGCACAATACAAAGCAGCGATTAACTAAAATGACTCAGATGCGAATACGGATGAAAAAGCCCGCCTTAAAGATAAGGTTTGAACCTCCCTCAATCTCATGAATTTGGTTCTTGATCAAATTTGTTCCTAGAAACCTAAATCTATGCACTCTTGTTAGTTTATTTTTCTAAGAGTGTTTTCGGATTCTTTTTCACTATAACTAATCAACAGAATCAGAGATTGATGCTCGAGAATCACAGACTATATGATTAAGAAGTTCTATTTGTGCATGCAAACCATAGAAAGGACTCATATGCCAAACAGATTGTGGAAAAGAGTTAAAGAGCCTAGAAATTATGAACAGGCTCTTGAAATCATCAATAAACATTTGGTAATGGAAGTAACTTCTTAATCATATACCTTTATATTATTGTTTTTCTAAAAAGGAGAACTACCCTCCCTCATTCTCTATCCCTTACTGGAATATTACAGATGTACTAGCCAAAGTTTCTTGTGCACAATACAAAGCAGCGATTAACTAAAATGACTCAGATGCGAATACGGATGAAAAAGCCCGCCTTAAAGATAAGGTTTGAACCTCCCTCAATCTCATGAATTTGGTTCTTGATCAAATTTGTTCCTAGAAACCTAAATCTATGCACTCTTGTTAGTTTATTTTTCTAAGAGTGTTTTCGGATTCTTTTTCACTATAACTAGTCAACAGAATCAGAGATTGATGCTCGAGAATCACAGACTATATTTACACTACGGCCAACCTGCCTCCCATCTTTATTATCGCATCAACCTTCCTCAACAGCACTACCTAGACTAACGACTTCCTCCTGTGTTGTCTGTGACCTCACCATCCTCCTGTCCTCCCTATCCTTATAACTCCCTCCTCAACCACTTTTGTTTTTGTGCAGCAACTTCCTCCCTTGTAAGTTAATCTAGGGGTGGCAAATGGGCGGGTTGGGTTGAATTTAAACGGATTAAGATGGGTTAGGTCAAGATGTGTAAATTGAAAAATATTTTGTGGGGGTGGCAAATGGGCGGGTTGGGTTGAATTTAAACGGATTAAGATGGGTTAGGTCAAGATGTGTAAATTGAAAAATATTTGCGGGGGGGGGGGGGGGGGGGGGGGGGGGAAGAGAGGGATTGGGGTGGGTGGATGTTGCAGAAAAATAAAAAATTGCGCGAAAGGGGGTGGGGGTAGGGTGTAGGGTGGTGCAGAAAATAAAAAAAAATAGAAAACTAAAAATACAAAAAAAATGTAAAAAAAAATTTTGAGGGGGTTTGCGCCGGGAGGGTAGGGTGGGTGGGTGGTGCAGGAAAAAAAATAAAAAATTGAAAATACAACAAAAAACGAAAAGAAAAATTTTTTTTAAGTGGTTTTGCGCGGGGTAGGGTGTGTGGGTGGTGCAGAAAAATAAAAAAATAGAAAATTAAAAATACAAAAAAAAGTAGAAATTTTTTTTTGTGGGGGTTTGCGTGGAGAGGGGGTAGGGTGGGTGGGTGGTGCAGAAAAATAAAAGAACCGAAAATTGAAAATACAAAAAAAAAAAAGGTAAAATTGGGGTAACTAAATAAATTTCTAGATAAGTTGGGTTGAGATCCCTTTGTTTTGGGTGAATTTCATAGGTTGTATTTGGACTACTTAAATAGGTCAGAATGTGTTATAAAAAATAAGAGCAAACTTCATTTATGGCGAGTCGCTAGAAACTAATATCAGCCGCTGGCCACAAAATTGCAGTATGCATTTTATAGCCCAAAACTAATTAAAAGGCTAGTCACCGACCCAACTATCACGGAAGCACAATCCCATCCTTCATCTAGAAACCACTCTTCTCCAATTCCAACCCAAGTTCCAAAATAGAAATATGAAATCTAAGATAGAAATATTATACATACATAAAGCCAGGAGCGTTGGCACGACTCAGGAACTCCAAAATCACTGTTAAATCAAGACCAAACGATGCTTATTCTCCAATTGCAATGTGCTAGCAAATACCCAATACAGAACAGACCTCTTAGCACCAACCATAGAGGGCTTAATTTCGTGTTTCAATTTGAAGATTGCTAACCACCGTCACTATATAAATTGTATCACTTCTTCTGGTTTCTTCTTCTCTTACTATAACCCCAAAAAAATTAGAAATTCCAAACAAAAAAACCAAAAACAAAAAACAAAAAGGGGTAAAGAGCTAAGCAAACCTCGCCCATTGATGTTTTTGGATATGGACAGAGGTAGCTGATAAGCTTAAAGACATAAAGAGAGCGAGAGATTGAATTGTTTCTCTCTCTTTAAGTTTTTTTGTTGTTTTGTGTGTGTACTGTTTGGTGTTATTCTCAAGAAAGTTCAAAAGAGAAATGGTGAGCATGGGCTACAGAGAGATCAACGAGGCACTCACTAGTTTTTGTCCTGTAAAAAAAGCACAACTGGTGTGGCTTTTATATAGGTGACACGTGTGACGAACATATAATTTGTTGTTTCAGGTGGGTTTTTTTAATTTACGTGGCCTTAGGATTAATGTAAGTAATGCAGTTACGTTAAATTGGTGCAACCAGAAATTAATGTGCTTAGTAGATTGTATTTACATCAATGAAGTGTTCTGTTTTTCCTTATTTACGCTTATTTGTCTTGCCTGTGAATTAATTTCAGTTTTAATGAGGTAACGTGTTATTTGACGATTATTTCAATTACACAATTGTGTTTACTAATTGTGATCAATCACTACATAATATATATATATATATATATATATATATATATATATATATATATATATATATATATATATATATATATATATATATATAATAGACTGTCACTATACAAAAAATATACCAAATAAACTGTCACTATACAAAAAATATATAAAATAGATTGATACTATACAAAAAAATATACAAAATAGATGTCATTATACAAAATAGACTGTCGCTATACAAAAAATATACAAAATAGATGTAACTATACAAAATATATACAAAAATACATGATACACTCTAAATGCACGGTGTGCACACATTACACATACAAAATATGTATATAATTGATATACACTATGTTTACATATTAGAAAATACACATGTATATACAATTTTGATACATTGTTCAGACAGATTATATAGTCACGATACAAAATACACTTGGGGTAACAAATATATACACTTTAAATACACAAGCACATTAGAAATAGGCTCAATATACACTAAGGATACACTGTCGAACTTAGAATACAATATTTATACATTGCAAAATAATATATATACAAAACTATATATACTGCACTTCGCCTATCATTAAATCTAATATTAAATAGTATTGAAAAAAGTAAAAGTAAGAGAGAGGAAAAAAGGTGTTAGAATTAAAAGAATTGAAGAAAATAAGTAAAAAAAATATAGAAAGAGTAAAAAGTCAAGTGTGATGCGTAAGAAAGAGAAAACAATTTGGTGTTGTGAAGGAAAAATATCTAAGGAAGATAAAAAGTAAGAAAGAGAAACAATTTGGTGTTGGGAAGGAAAAATATATAGGGAAGATAAAAAAGCTAGTACCAAAATTTACTTTTGTCTTTTGTCTTTTTGTCTGTTGGTTTTATTCGATGGGCTACAATTTGATATTAGTTTTATTCGATTGGACATTTCGGGTTACGTGTAAAACTTTGGGCTAATACTTTTTTTCAACGGCCATACAAGGTAGTTTTCTCAAAAAATAATGGGTTAACTTGGATTCACCCCAAATTGACCCATGAGCTAAAATATTTGTAGTTCAACCCATTAATCTTTGGGCGGGTTGGATGGGCTTGGGCACAAATTGCCACCCTAGGTTAATCTATGACAAGATTAAGAGTTGGTAATGTAAAAATTGCACGGGGCGCCCTATTTGATCGTCCCCATTTAACCTATACCCATGTTTTAAAAAAAATTAACTTGTACCCACTTTTTAAACAACTTCAACCCCCTTTTCTCCTCCTCCTTCTCCTCCTTCGTTTTCTTCTTCTTCTTCTTTCTTCTACTGTTGTTGGTGCTTCTATGAAACTTCAGTTTATGAGATGATTTTCATAAATATGTTTATCAGATTATTTAAAAATAAATTATAAATAATTGTGTAAGTTAGTAGACAATAATGTGTGAATATTTTCACGTACGTAAGTTAATAGACAATGATAATTCTGTTCTTTTCACATTTATTGTTTTCAAAATTTATGATTTAGATACTGTTGGCAATCTGATTATTTATCTAGTATGTTAGAAAACCTTTTCAAAAACTTCAGCTTATATAGTGCTGAAGTTTTTACAAATGAACTAAATAACTTCAACATCTTCTGCTGAAGTTTTTGAAAAAGCTTTATGACAAAACTAATGAATCCAGAACAAGAAAAACTTCAGTTTGTGATGAACCAAAAGGTCATCATTTGTTTTAGAAATGAATTATGCATTCCAGGTCTTAGAAACCTCTTTCAGCATCACCTCGATTTGCGTGCATAGTCCGGGCACGTAGCCGGATAGACATTATGTGAAAATTTGTGAAAAATGATGAATTTTGATTGTAAAATGAATTAATTTGACTACGGTCAACATTTTTGGTAAACAGACCTGGACCCATGATTTGACGGTCACGGGGGGTCCATAGGAAAATATGAGACTTGGGCGTATGCCCAAAATTGAATTCCGAGGTCCCAAGCCCGAGAAATGAATTTTTGAAAGAAATTGTTTTGCTGAATTAATTATGATTTTTGAAAGAGAAATGTGTTTGAAACCATTGGTATCGGGCCCGTATTTTGGTACCGGAGCCCAGTACAGGTCTTATATATGATTTGAGTCAAGCCTGTTAAAATTGATAAGAAGTGGATTTGAAATGACGGGAATCCGACCTTATTTGAGAAATTTGGCAAGTTTGAAGTTCTTAAGAAATTTCATGATTTTGATGCAAAATTCATAGTTGTTGATGTTATTTTAGTTATTTGAATGCGCAAGCAAGTCCGTATGATATTTTTAGGTTGGTGTGCATGTTTAGCTTGGAGCCCCTAGGGCTCGGGTGAGTTTTGGATAGCCACAGAGTGAAATTTTAACTTAGGGAATTGCTGGTATGCTATAGGCCTGCAGGCTTCGCAGCGAAGCCTGTCTCGCAAATGCGAGCAATGTGTCGCAAATGCGAGATGTGGCATGGACTGCCTTCTTCGCAAATGCGAACTTCGAAGAAGTTTGGGTTCACAATTGCGAACCCTGGTTGCAATTCCCATATTTACAACCTGCAATCTTATAACTTAGCTGAAAATCTTTTATTTTTCACAATCTTTCAAAACCAAATACTCTTGGGCGATTTTTCAAAGACAACTCTTCTTCCAAATCGATTGTAAGTCAATTTTAACTTATTTTCTTCAATCATTAACATCGTTTTACATGATTTTAACTCAAAATCGATAATTTTCATGGGGGAAATTGGGTGTTTTGGGTAGAACCTAGGTTTTTCAAAAAGTGGGGATTTGGACCTCGATTTGAGGTCCGATTTCAAAACAAATTATATATTTGGGTTCGTGGGGGAATGGGTAATCGAATTTTGACCATGTGGGCCTAGGGGCAATTTTTGAATTTTTGGGTAAAACTTTGGAAAACATATTTTCATGCATTGGAGTTGATTCATTTAGCGTTTATTGATGTAATTAAGTAACTTGTGGCTAGATACGAGCGAATTGGTGGTGGAATCACGAGGTAAAGCGATAGCAGAGGCTTGAATTGTGTTCGTGGCATCGAGGTAAGTGTTTGGTCTAACCTTAGCTTGAGGGATTAGGAGTCGTGTCTTATTTGCTATGTGCTAATTGTGGAGTACGACGTATAGGGATGGTGACGAGCATCTATACGTCGGTGTCAAGCATGCCCGTGAGTCTTGTATTGTAATTGTTATGACTCCGTTGTGATTTATTGTGTTTCACATGTTATTATCATTATTGTTCCCTTGCCGGGATGTTATTATCATTACTGTTCCCATACCCGGATATTATTATCATTATTGTTACCTTGTCAGGATGTTATTGTGATGACCCGGTCAGTCGTCCCATGAGTTACCGCTCCGTTTTCCCATTTCTACTTCTTTATGCTTCGTTATCCGTGTTTTATGTGGTCGAGTTGATGGTTTGCGTTTGGTGTGGTTTTGGTAAGAAATGAGACGCTTAGTCTCTTTTAAGAAGGATTAAGTTGGAAAAGTCAACCGGATGTTGACTTATGTGTTAGAAGGTTCGAAAGTGAGTTCCGATGGTTCGGTTAGCTTCGAGAGGTGATTTGTGACTTAGGAGCGTGATCGGAATGGATTTTGGAGTTGTAGAGAAGATTTAGGCTTAAATTGGCGAAGTTGATATTTTGGCGGTTCCGGTTGATAGGCGAGATTTTGATATAGGGGTCGGAATGGAATTCCGAGAGGGACAGTAGCTTTGTTGTGTCATTTGGGATGTGTGTGCAAAATTTTAGGTCATTCGAACGAGATTTCATAGACTTTTTGATCGAAAGCATAATTTAAGAGTTCTTGGAGTTCTTAGGCTTGAATCCCCTGTTAAATTGGTGATTTGATGTTGTTGTGAGCGTCCCGAGGTTTTGAACAAGTTTGAACGATGTCATGGGATGTGTTGGTACAATTGGTTTGAAGTTCCGGGAGTTTCGGGTAGGTTCCGAGATGTTTTAGGCCGAAAAGCATAGCTGTAGCAGGTCCAGAAGGGTTGCAGGCCTCGAAACTCACCCGCGCGGACCGCACAAAAAGGAGTATGGCCGCGGTATGTGCGGCGCGGACCGCACAAAATGAAGTGCGGTCGCGGTGGTTTTGTGCGGACCGCGGAGCTTTTGCGCGGACCGCGGTGGCTGAAATCTGAGGAGTACTCTATAAATACGAGGTTTTGGGATTTATTTAATATTTTGACCTAGAGAGCTTGGATTTTGGAAATTTTTTGAAGGTTTTTCAAGAAATCCATCGGGGTAAGTGATTTAAACTCAGATTTGGCTAGAATACATAAATTTATCACTGAATTCATCATTTAATTCGTGATATGGGATGGAATTTGAGAAAAAAATTGTGAAACCTTTCAAAAATATAAAATGATGATTTGAAGGACCTAATGGTATCGGAATTGGATAATTTTGGTATGGTTAGACTCGTGAGGGTATGAGGATTCTGAAAATATAAATTTTACCCGATTTTGAGATGTGGGCCCGGGGCTCGGGTTTTGCTAATTTCGGGATTTTTGGTATTTTTTGAATGTTTTCGCTTGGGCTTTGTTCCCTTAGCATATTCTGATGTATTCGTGCTGATTTTGGATAGATTTGACGCTCGTGAAGACCGATCTGAGGGGCAAAGGCATCATGAGCTAGAGATTTAGCCGGTTCGAGGTGAGTAATGATTGTAAATGATGTCCTGAGGGTTCAAAAACCCCGGATTGCACATCGTAGTTCTATATTGAGGCTAGATACGCACCGGATGATGAGCGTGGGGTATTTTACTACTGGGGATTGTAAATCAGTCCGTCCCGATTGATGATTTTATTGCGTATTTGACTGAAATTCATTTGATATCAACATGATTTGGGCTGATTGCCATATTTGGGCTTCGTGCCAACTATTTGAACCCTTCGGGAATTTTTATCACTGTTTCCTCACTGCTTGACTTATTATTTGAACTCAGTCCTATTGATATCTACTATTTTACAAACTCAGCCACTTTTACTCAGATTTGAAACTTAAATGATATTTCTACATCATGTTTTGGGCTGAGAACTACTGTTTTACTAATGTCCAAGGGGCTTGTGATGATTTTTGGACTGAGTGAGGCTGAGGGCCATATATGAGGATATGATGAGTGATATGCGGCCGAGGGCCTGAGATACTTTATATGCCACGAGGTGGCTTGAGTGATGTGAGGCTGAGTGCCGAGTGATGTGAGGCCGAGTTCCGAGTGATGATGCCACGAGGTGGCTTGATATAGCGCTTGGCTCTTAAGGGGCCCCTCCGGAGTCTGCACACCCACAGTGAGCGCGAGTATCCATTATGTACTGAGAGTGAGCCCGAGGGGCTGATACTGTTCTGAGTGATTGATACTGAGCCCGAGGGGCTGATACTGTACTGAGAGTGAGTCCGAGGGCTGATACTGTTCTGAGTGATTGATACTGTGCCCGAGGGGCAGATTCTACTTGTTATTTACCTGTTAAATTACCTATTTTACTTGTTTTAAAAAGGAATATCATTTGATTTCTTTACTGATTTACTGCTTTAAGTGATTTTACTACTTGATGTGGAATTGATTTGTGCCTTTATGTGTTTTCATACTTTCAGCCATTATTTATAATTATTACTCACTGAGTCGGAGTACTCACATTACTCCCTGCACCATGTGTGCAGATTCAGGCATCGCAGAGTTCGCTTCTGAGTGCGGATTTTCCCATTTCAGGCAGCTACGAGGTAGCTGTTGGCGTTCGCAGCCCTGTGCCTCCCTTATCTTATCATTTTCATGTTTTTAGAACTATTGTATCGGCATTAGTGTTCAGTAGACTTATATCCGGATTTCTTAGTTGCTCAAGACTTGTGACACCCCAGTTTGGGCTGTGTCGGGATGGTTTCCACTGTTGTTATCGTTAAATTTTCGCAATCTATGAATATTATATTATGTTTATTACTATTTATGATATTTAATTTCTTAAAGAGGTGTTCCATTTTGGTCTGGCTGGCCTTGTTTTCACGAGAGGCTCCATCACGATCGGGTTCGGGAATTGGGTCGTGACAAGTTGGTATCAGAGCCTACGTTATATAGGTCTCATGAGTCATGAGTGGGTTTAGTAGAGTCTCGCGGATCGATACGGAGACGTCTGTATTTATCCTCGAGAGGCTGTAGAATCTTTTTAGAAAAAACTTCATATTCTTGGAACTCATGTCGTGCGAACTCGTTGGTCCGAGTACTAAAGTTCTGTTATTCCATTCTCTCATAGATAGTGAGGACGCGAGCTACCGGACGAGGTGGACGACCACCAGTGCCACCCACTGAGGCCACCAGAGGCCGTGGACGCGGTCGTGGTCGCGGCAGAGGCAGAGCAGCAAGGGCAACATCTGTAGATCCACCAGCTGCTCTAGATCCGGATCAGGCTCCAGCTATGGATGCTCCAGCAGCACCAGTTCAGGCACCAGCTGTGCCCATCGTGATTCAGGATCTTCAGGAGGCCTTGGCACAGTCAGTTTGCACTAGCTTGGCTCAGGCAGTCTTAGCCACTACAGCAGCAGCTACTTCACAGGCCGGGGGAGGCAATCAGACCCCTACTGCTCGCACACCTGAGCATGTAGTGCAGGGACTACAGACACCGGGGGTACCTCCAGCTCAGCTGGTTGCACCAGCTCAGGAGTTTGTTGTGCCAGTTATGCCGGATGATGAGCAGCGTCGTCTTGAGAGGTTTGGTAGACTCCAGCCTCCGTCATTTAGTGGTGTTGAGGGCGAGGATGCCCAGGGTTTTCTTGATAAGTGTCAGTGGATGCTCCATACAACAGGGATTCTTGAGACTAGTGGTATGGCATTTACCACCTTTCAGTTTACTGGGCTGCCTTCACTTGGTGGGAGGCGTATGAGAGGTGTAGGCCAGTTGGAGCAGCGCCCCTTACTTGGCATGAGTTCTCCACTCTCTTCTTGGAGGAGTATATACCGTAGTCCCGCAGAGAGGAGCCGCGTAGACAGTTTGAGTGGTTGCGACAGGGGGGATATGACTGTGTCACAGTATGAGTGGAGGTTTTCTGAGTTGGCTCGTCATGCCATCTGGATGGTTCCAATAGATCGTGAGAGGATCAGGAGATTTGTTGATGGCCTTAACTATTATCTCTGTATTCTTATGACCCGAGAGAGGGTGTTGGGTGCTACGTTCGAGGAGGTGGTCGATATCACACGCGATATTGAGACGGTTCACTGTTAGGATCGAGAGGAGAGGGAGGCCAAGAGGCCTCGAGGATCTGGCAGTTACAGTGGTGCTCCTTCGAGGGGCCAATTTCAGCATCGTAGAGGCCTTTCTTTTAGGCCTGCTCAGTTAGCTCGCCCAAGTTATCGTGGGGCATCTTTGGGTCATGGTTATCACGGTACCCAGCAGGGCCAATCATCACTTAGTGCCCTTTCAGCCTAGAGTTCATCTCGTGCCCTATCAGCTTAAGGTTCTTCTATGCCGAGTGCATCAGTTGGTCACTCCGGTGCGAGGGGTTCCCTTCAGTCCCCTTCTCCAGCACCTGGGAGTTGTTTTGAGTGTGGAGAGTTTGGATATGTGTGGAGGTAGTGTCCTCGTCGTATTGCTAGTTCATCTCAACAGAGGGGTCAGCCCTCGACTTCTGCTCCAGTTACCTCACTACCTGCCCAGCCAGCTAGGGGTGGAGGTCAGGCAGCCAGGGGTTTCCCCAGAGGGGGAGGTCAATCAGGGGGCGGTCAGGCCCATTTCTATGCACTTCCAGGCAAGCCAGATGTTATTGCTTCAGATGCTGTCATTACAGGTATTGTTTTAGTCTTCCACAGAGATGCCTCTGTATTATTTGATCCCAGTTACACCTTTTCTTATGTGTCATCACACTTTGCTCATTATTTGGGTACGCCCCGTGAGTTTTTTGCTTTACCTGTTCATGTATCTACCCGATGGGCGATACTGTTGTTGTAGACCGTGTGTACCGGTTATGTGTGGTGACTATTGGGGGTCTGGAGACCCGAGTAGATCTATTGCTATTGAGCATGGTAGATTTTGATGTCATTTTAGGCATGGATTGGCTATCTCTGTGTCGTGCTATTTTGGACTGTCATGCTAAGACAGTCATTTTGGCTATGCCGCGTGTACCACAGATCGAGTGGCGTGGTGTGACTGATTATGTTCATAGTAGAGTTATATCTTTCTTGAAGGCCCAACGAATGGTTGGGAAGGGTTGTCTTTCATATCTAGCGTTTGTGAGGGATGTTGGAGCTGAGACTCCTAGTATCGATTCTATCCCAGTTGTGAGGGATTTTCCCGATGTGTTTCCTACAGACCTACTGGGCATGCCACCGGACAAGGATATTGATTTTGGTATTGACCTGGTGTCGGGCACTCAGCCCATTTCTATTCCACCATATCGTATGGCACCAACAGAGTTGAAGGAATTGAAAGAACAGCTTCAGGAACTCCTAGATAAGGGGTTCATTCGGCGTAGTGTGTCACCTTGGGGTGCACCGATTTTGTTTGTGAAGAAGAAGGATGGCACGATGAGAATGTGCATTGATTATAGGCTATTAAACAAAGTAACAATTAAGAACAAGTATCCTTTGCCTCGCATTGATGATTTATTTGATCAGCTTCAGGGAGCAAGGGTGTTCTCTAAGATTGATCTCCGTTCGGGCTATCACTAGTTGAAGATCAGGGATTCAGATATTCGTAAGACTGCTTTCAGGACTAGATATGGTCACTATGAGTTTCTTGTCATGTCTTTCGGGCTGACCAATGCCCCAACAGCGATCATGCATTTGATGAACAGAGTATTTTGACCTTATCTGGATTTGTCGTTATTGTATTCATTGACGATATTCTGTTGTACTCGCATAGTTAGGAGGAGCACGTGGAGCATTTGAGAGTTGTATTGTAGAGATTGAGGGAGGAGAAGCTTTATGCAAAAGTTCTCCAAGTGTGAGTTCTGGCTCAATTTAATGGCTTTCTTGGGGCACATAGTGCCAAGTGAGGGTATTCAGGTTGATTCGAAGAAGATAGAGGCGGTTTAGAGTTGGCCCAGACCGTCCTCAGCCATAGAGATTCACATATTTCTTTGTTTGGCGGGGTATTATCGTCGGTTCGTTAAGGGATTCTCATCTATTGCATCACCCTTGGCCAAACTTGACTCAGAAGGGTATTCCATTTGTATGGTCGGACGAGTGTGAGAAGAGCTTTTAGAAACTCAAGACAGCCTTGACCACAGCTCCAGTGTTGGTTTTGCCATCAGCTTCAGGTTTATATACCGTGTATTGTGATGCTTTGAGAGTTGGGATTGGTTGTGTATTAATGCAGGAGGGTAGAGTTATTGCTTATGCTTCTCGTCAGTTGAAGCCCCATGAGAAGAACTACCTTATTCATGATTTGGAGTTGGCTACCATAGTTCATACATTAAAGATCTGGAGGCATTATTTGTATGGTGTATCTTGTGAGGTATTCACCGATCATCGCAGTCTTCAGCATTTGTTCAAGCAAAAGGATCTTAATTTTAGGCAGCGGAGATGGTTGGAATTGCTTAACGATTATGATATCACTATATTGTACCATCCAAGAAAGGCCAATGTGGTGGTCGATGCGTTGAGCCGAAAGGCAGTGAGTATGGGGAGTTTGGCATATATTCCATTTGGGGAGAGGCCCCTTGCAGTTGATGTTCAGGCCTTGGCCAATCGGTTCGTAAGATTGGATATTTCGGAGCCCAGTCGGGTGTTGGCATGTGTGGTTTCTCGGACTTCCTTATATGATCGCATTAGAGAGCGCCAGTATGATGATCCGCATTTGCTTGTCCTTAAGGACAGATTTCAGCATGATGATGCCAGAGATGTGACCATCGGATATGATGGTGTGTTGAGGATGCAGGGCTGGATTTGTGTGACCAATGTGGATGGGCTTAGAGAGTTGATTCTGGAGGAGGCCCATAGCTCGCGGTATTCTATCCATCCGGGTGCTGCGAAGATGTACCAGGATTTGAGGCAGCACTATTGGTGGAGAAGAATGAAGAAAGATATTGTAGGATTTGTAGCTCGGTGTCTCAACTGTCAGCAGGTAAAATATGAGCATTAGAGACCGGGTGGCTTGCTTCAGCAGATGGTTATTCCCGAGTGGAAGTGGGAGAGGATCACTATGGACTTTGTGGTTGGACTTCCTCGCACTTTGAAGAAGTTTGATGTTATTTGGGTGATTGTGGATCGGCTGACCAAGTCCGCGCACTTCATCCCTGTGTGTACTACCTATTCTTCAGAGCGGTTGGCAGGGATTTACATCCGGGAGATTGTTCGGTTGCATGGTGTTCCGGTTTCCATCATCTCAAATAGAAGTACTCAGTTTACTTTCCAGTTTTGGAAATCTGTTCAGCGAGAGTTGGGTACTCAGGTGGAGTTGAGCACAGCTTTTCATCCTCAGACGGACAGATAGTCCGAGCGTACGATTCAGATATTGGAGGACATGTTGCGTGCTTGTGTTATTTACTTTGAAGGTTCATGGGATGAGTTTCTACCGCTTGCAGAGTTTGCTTACAACAACAGCTACTAGTCTAGTATTTAGATGGCTCCGTATGAGGCTTTGTATGGGAGATAGTGTAGATCTCCAGTTTGTTGGTTCGAGCCCGGCGAGGCTAGACTATTGGGGACAGATTTGGTTCAAGATGCCTTAGAGAAGGTGAAGGTGATTCAGGAGAGGCTTCGTACAGCGCAGTCGCGCTAGAAGAGTTATGCGGACTGGAAGGTTCGAGATGTATCCTACATGCTCGGTGAGAAGGTCTTGCTGAAGGTTTCGCCCATGAAGGGTGTTATGAGGTTTGGGAAGAAAGGGAAGTTGAGTCTGCGGTACATTAGGCCTTTTGAGGTGCTTCAGAGGATTGGGGAGGTGGCTTATGTGCTTGCTTTGCCACCCAGCCTATCAAGTCTGCATCTAGTATTTCATGTTTCTATGCTCCGAAAGTATATTGGGGATTTGTCTCATGTTTTGGACTTCAGCACGATTCAGTTGGATGATGATTTGACCTATGATGTGGAGCCAGTAGCTATTTTGGGTCGTCAGGTTCGGAAGTTGAGGTCAAAGAATATAGCTTCAGTGAAAGTGCAGTGGAGAGGTCAGCCCGTGGAGGAGGCCACCTGGGAGGCCGAGCGGGAGATACAGAGCAGATACCCTCACCTGTTTGAGGCTTCAGGTATGTTTCTTGACTCGTTCGAGGACGAACATTTGTTTAAGTTGGGGAGGATGTGACGACTCGATCAGTCGTCTCATGAGTTACCTCTTCGTTTTTCCATTTCTTCTTCTTTATGCTTCGTTATCCGTGTTTTATGTGGTCGAGTTGATTAGTTTGCGTTTGGTGTGGTTTTGGTAAGAAATGAGACACTTAGTCTCTTTTAAGAAGGCTTAAGTTGGAAAAGTCAACCGGATGTTGACTTATGTGTTAGAAGGTTCGAAAGTAAGTTCCAATGGATCGATTAGCTTCGGGAGGTGATTTGTGACTTAGGAGCGCGATCGGAATGGGTTTTGGAGTTGTAGAGAAGATTTAGGCTTAAATTGGCGAAGTTGATATTTTGGCGGTTCCAGTTGATAGGAGAGATTTTAATATAGGGGTCGGAATGGAATTCCGAGAGGGACAGTAGCTTCGTTGTGTCATTTGGGATGTGTGTGCAAAATTTTAGGTCATTCGGACGAGATATGATAGACTTTTTGATCAAAAGCATAATTTAAGAGTTCTTGGAGTTCTTAGGCTTGAATCCCCTGTTAAATTGGTGATTTGATGTTGTTGTGAGCGTCCCGAGGTTTTGAACAAGTTTGAACGATGTCATGGGATGCGTTGGTACAATTGGTTTGAAGTTCTGGGAGTTTCAGGGTAGGTTCCGAGATGTTTTAGGCCGAAAAGCATAGCTGTAGTAGGTCCAGAAGGGTTGCAGGCCTCGGAACTCACCCGCGCGGACCGCACAAAAAGAAGTGAGGCCGCGGTATGTGCGGCGCGGACCACACAAAATGAAGTGCGGCCGCTGTGGTTTTGTGCGGGCCACAGTGGTTTTGTGCGGTCCGCGGTGGTTTTGTGCGGACCGCAGAGCTTTTGCGTGGACCGCGGTGGTTCTGTGCGAACCGCGGAGGCTGAAATCTGAGGGGTACTCTATAAATACGAGGTTTTAGGATTTATTTAATATTTTGACCTAGAGATCTCGGATTTTGGCGATTTTTCAAAGATTTTTCAAGAAATTTATCAGGGTATGTGATTTTGACTCAGATTTGGCTAGAATACATGAATCTATCACTGAATTCATCATTTAATTCGTGATTTGGGATGGAATTTGGGAAGAAAATTGTGAAACCTTTAAAAAATATAAAATGATGATTTGAAGGACCAAATGGTATCGGAATTGGATAATTTTGGTATGTTAGACTCGTGAGGGTATGAAGATTCTGAAAAGGTAAATTTTACCCGATTCCGAGACGTGGGTCCGGGGCTCGGGTTTTACTAATTTCGGGATTTTTGGTATTTTTCGAATGCTTTCGCTTGGGCTTTGTTCCCTTAGGATATTGTGATGTATTCGTTCTGATTTTGGATAGATTCGACGCTCGTAGAGGCCGATTTGAGGGGCAAAGGCGTCGCGAGCTAGAGATTTAGCCGATTCGAGGTGAGTAATGATTGCAAATGATGTCTTGAGGGTTCGAAAACCTCGGATTGCACATCTTAGTGCTATATTGAGGCTAGATACGTGCTGGATGATGAGCGTGGAGTCTTTTACTACTGGGTATTGTGACTTGGTCCGTCCTGATTGATGATTTTACCACGTTTTGACTGAAATTCATTTGATATCATCATGATTTGGGCTAATTGTCATATTTGGGCTTCGTGCCAACTATTTGAACCCTTCGAGGATTTTCGTCACTGTTTCCTCACTGCTTGACTTATTATTTGAAATTAGTCCTGTTAATATCTACTGTTTTACAAACTCAGTCACTTTTACTCAGATTTGAAACTTAAATGATATTTCTACATCATGTTTTTGGCTGAGAACTACTATTTTACTAATGCCCAAGGGTCTTGTGATGATTTTTTGACTGAGTGAGGCCGAGGGCCATATGTGAGGATATGCTGAGTGATATGCGGTCGAGGGCTTGAGATACTTTATATGCCACGAGGTGGCTTGAGTGATGTGAGGCCGAGTGCCGAGTTATGTGAGGCCTAGTGCCGAGTGATGATGCCACGAGGTGGCTTGATATAGCGGTTGGGCCATAAGGGGCCCCTCCGGAGTCTACACACCCACAGTGAGCGTGGGTACCCATTATGTACTAAGAGTGAGCCCGAGGGGCTGATACTGTTCAGAGTGATTGATACTGAGACCGAGGGACTGATACTGTACTGAGATTGAGCCTGAGGGGGTGATACTATTCTGAGCGATTGATACTGTGCCCGAGGGGCAGATTCTACTTGTTATTTACCTGTTAAATTACTTGTTTTACTTATTTTAAAAAGGAATATCATTTGATTTCTTCACTGATTTACTGCTTTAAGTGATTTTACTACTTGATATGGAATTGCTTTGTGCCTTTACGTGTTTTCATACTTTCAGCCATTATTTATAATTATTACTCACTAAGTTAGAGTACTCACATTACTCACTGCACCATGTGTGCAGATTCAGGCATCGCAGAGTCCGCTCCTGAGTGCTGATTCTCCCAGTTCAGGCAGTGATTCGGAGACTACGAGGTAGATGTTGGCATTCGTAGCCCCGTGCCTCCCTTATCTTATCATTTTCATGTTTTAAGAACTATTGTATCGGAATTAGTGTTCAGTAGACTTGTATCTTGATTTCTTAGTTGCTCATGACCTGTGACACCCCGGTTTGGGCTGTGTCGGGATGGTTTCCACTGTTGTTATCGTTAACTTTTCGCAATCTATGAATATTATATTATGTTTATTACTGTTTATGATAATTAACTGCTTAAAGAGGTATTCTGTTTTGGACTGGCTGGTCTTGTCTTCACGAGAGGCCCCATCACGATCGGGTTCGGGAATTGGATCATGATAGTTATTGTCATATTATTGTTCCCTTGTCGGGATATTGTTTTGATGTTATTGTTCCCTTGCCGGGACCCTTTTGTGATTGGTATTGATAAAAGAAATGGGAGAGGGTTGCACGCCTGTAACAAGATATGTGAAATGGGAGCGGGTTGCACGCCTGCAACAAGATATATGAAATGGAAGTGGGTTGCACGCCTACAACAAGATATGTGAAATGGGAGCGGGTTGCACACCTGCAACAAGATATGTATAATGAGAGCGGGTTCCATGCCTGCAACAAGATATGTGGAATGGGAGCGGGTTGCACGCCTACAACAAGATATGTGAAATAGGAGCGGGTTGCACGCCTACAACGAGATATGTGAAATGGGAGCAGGTTGCATGCTTGCAACGAGACATGTGAAATGGGAGCGGATTGCCTGCCTGCAACGAGATATGTGAAATGGGACCGGGTTGTGCGCCTGCAACGAGATACATGAAATGGGATCGGGTTGCACCCCTACAACGAGATGTGAAATAAAAGTGAACTCTGCATTTGTTTTCCCTATCCGTATTAGTAATTGGATTTTGGTTTCTTTATATTCTCTTGATATTCTGTTGTTTTCTGTTATTCCCTTAAAGCATGCTTCCCCTGCCCAATTTT
This sequence comes from Nicotiana tabacum, assembly GCF_000715075.1. Classification (NCBI taxonomy): domain Eukaryota; kingdom Viridiplantae; phylum Streptophyta; class Magnoliopsida; order Solanales; family Solanaceae; genus Nicotiana; species Nicotiana tabacum. Next base: position 103,894,449 of record NC_134095.1, read on the forward strand.
AATTTATTTTTGTATTTCTTTTCCGCTGTATATATTTGAACTGCACAGGTTTATTTGGTAGTCTGGTCCTAGCCTCGTCACTACTTCGCCGAGGTTAGGCTAGACACTTACTAGCACATGGGGTCGGTTGTGCTGATACTACACTCTGCACTCTTTTGTGCAGATCCCAGTGTTGTAGACTTCGGACTGCAGTGATGTTGCTGCCTTCAGGCGACCCGAGGTAGTCCTGTAGGCATCCGCGGGCCTTGGCGTCACCTCTTATCTTTCCTTTATCATGTTTCCTTTACTCATTTCAAAAACAGTGTATATTTTATCTTTTAGACTTTATATGTAGTATTCTTCGACCATCTATGAAGCTGTGACACCAAGTTCTGGGTAGAGTTGTATTTAGACTTCCGCAGTTGTATTACGATTAATTATCAGATTTTGTCTTCCGCTTAATTATTTTCGCTATTTGCATGGTATCTATTCATCACTGATAATTGTTTAAAACTAGAAAAGGTTAAGTAATTAGAATAATTTGGCTTGCCTAGCTTTCATGAGTAGGCGCCATCACGACTCTCGAGGGTGGGAAATCCGGGTCGTGACAAGTTGGTATCAGAGCTCTAGGTTACATGGGTCTCACAGTTCACAGACAAGCTTAGTAGAGTCTGAGGGATCGGTACGAGAGACGTCTGTATTTATCCCCAGAGGCTACAGAGTTAGGAAAAACCTCCCATTTATTCTTTCCTGTCGTGCAGTTTGGTTTCTCAAAGCTAATCAAATTTCTACTCTGTTCTTTCGTGGATGGCAAAAACACACGCTTCCTCATCCACTGACTAGCAGCCTGAGCCCCCAGTAGTAGCTCCCACGAGCGATAGAGGGCGAGGTCGAGGCCGTGCTAGAGGCCGAGGTAGGGGCAGAGCTTAGCCCAGAGTAGCAACACTAGCGGAGGAACCTCAGGTTGACTTTGATGATGAGGTTCCAGCCCCAGTAGTTCCGGTAGACGTAGCTCAGGTCCAAGAGGGGTTTATTGCTACCCTCGTACTCCAGGACGCTCTGTTCTGTCTAGTGGGCCTTATGGAGAGTGTCACCCGGGCAAGCTTTCTTATTGTAGCCCCAGCCGTCTCTCAGGCTGGAGGAGGAGCTTAGAATCCTGCTACTCGCACTCCGGAGTAAGTAGCTCCCCAGTTTCAGACTCCAGCGGTTCAGCCAGTTGGAGCAGTTCAGCCGGGTGTGGTAGCTCAGACCGGTGATGGAGCAGCTATGTTTGCCGATGCTTTGTGGAGGTTGGACAGGTTCACCAAGCTCTTCACTACTACATTCAACGGTGCATCTTCTGAGAATCTCCATGATTATCTAGACAGCTGTCATGACGTTCTCAGGAGCATGGGGATAGTGGAGACCAATAGGGTCGATTTTGCTACTTTTCGGTTGTCTGGATCTGCCAAGACTTGGTGGAGAGATTATTGTTTGGCTAGACAAGTCGGATCACCAGCTTTGACTTGGGAGCAGTTTACTCAGATATTTCTGGAGAAGTTTCTCCCTATTACTCAGAGAGAGATCTATCGGAGGCAGTTTGAGCGTCTCCAGCAGGGTTCTATGACTGTTACTCAGTATGAGACCAAATTCATCGACTTGGCCCGTCATGCTCTTATCACACTTTCCAACGACAGAGAGAGGGTGAGGAGGTTCATTGAGGGACTTATTCAGCCAATTTGACTTCAGATGGCCAAGGAGACTGGGAGTGAGATTTCTTTCCAGGAGGTGGCCAATGTGGCCAGGAGAGTTGAGATAGTTCTATCGCAGGGAGGTGGTCAGGGGTTTGACAAAAGGCCTCGTCATTCAGGCCGATTCAGTGGTATCTCATTAGGAGGCAGGGATTCATATGGTAGAGGCCATCCTTCTAGGCCTTTTCAGTCAGCACTTCAGGTTTCTCACGGTGCTTCAGGCGGCCGTGGTTCTCATAAGCAGTATTCTAATTAGCAGTCTTACAATGCACCACCAGCTCCTATTAGTGCCCCGCCGCTTTAGAGTTTCTAGGGTCGTCAGCCCTAATAGCCGAGGGCTTGTTTTACTTGTGGCGACATGAGGCACATTGCTAGATATTTCCCTCGAGCACCTAGCAGTTCTCAGCAGCAGGGTTCCCGTGCCATGGTTCAGGCCCCTAGTGTTCCACAGCCCGCCCAGCCAGCTAGAGGTGGGGGTAGAGGTGCTAGAGGTGAAGGTAGAGGTATTAGAGGTGGATCTTAGACCGCTAGGGGTGGAGGCTAGCTAGCAGCGGGCCATCTTAGAGATGTAGTTTAGGGTGGTGGGGCCCAGCCCCAATGTTATGCTCTTCTAGCCAGGCCCAAGGTTGAGGCTTCTGATGCAGCTATCACATGTACTATTTTGGTTTGTAGTAGAGATGCTTCAGTTTTATTTGATCCAGGATCTACATACTCCTATGTGTCGTCTTATTTTGCACTGTATCTGATCATGCCTAGTGATTCTTTGAGTGCTCTGTTTATGTGTCTACACCGGCGGGTGATTCTATTGCGGTAGATTGAGTCCATCGTTCATGTATAGTTTTGATTGGGAGTCTTGAGACTCGTGTAGATTTTCTTCTATTGGACATGGTTGATTTTGATGTCATATTGGGGATGGACTGGTTATCACCTTACCATGCTATCTTGGACTGTCATGCCAAGACTGTGACCTTAGGCTTGCCGGGTTTACCTCTTTTAGAGTAGAGAGGGACTCCTGGTCATTCTACCCGTAGTGTTATCTCTTATATGAAGGCTCGACGTATGGTCGAGAACGGGTGTTTGGCCTATTTGGCCTATGTTCGTGATTCTAGTGCTAAGGTCCCTTCTATTGATTTTGTGCTTGTTGTTCGTAAGTTTCCTGAGGTATTCCCTTCAGACCTGTCGGTTATGTCCCCAGACAGGGATATTGACTTTTGCATTGAGTTGGCTCCGGGCACTCAGTCCATTTCTATCTTGTCGTATCGTATGGCCCTGCCTGAGTTGAAATAGTTAAAGGATTAGTTGCAAGACTTGCTTGAAAAAGGTTTCATTAGGCTGAGTGTTTCGCCTTGGGGTGCGCCGATGTTGTTTGTTAAGAAGAAGGACGGATCGATGAGAATGTGTATTGATTACCGGCAGTTGAACAAGGTTACAATCAAGAATAAGTATTCATTGCCGAGGATTGATGATTTGTTTGATCAGCTTCAAGGTGCCAAGGTATTTTCGAAGATTGACTTGAGATTCTGGCTACCATCAGTTGAGGATTAGGGCATCCAATGTCCCTAAGACAGTTTTCGCACTCGGTACGGACATTATGAGTTCTTGGTGATATTATTCGAGTTGACAAATGCCCCAGCAACTTATATGGAGTTGATGAACGGAGTGTTCAGGCCTTACTTGGATTTGTTCGTGATAGTCTTCATTGATGATATTCTATTCTCGTAGTCGGGAGGAGCACGAGCAGCATCTTAGAGTGGTTCTTCAAACTTTGAGGGATAGCCAGTTATATGCTAAGTTTTCGAAGTGTGAGTTCTGCCTGAGTTCAGTTGCATTCCTAGGTCATGTTGTGTCAGCAAAGGGTATTCATGTTGATCCGAAGAAGATTGAAGTAGTCATGAACTGGCCTAGACCAGCATCAACTATGGAGATCCAGAGTTTCTTGGGATTGGTAGGCTACTATTGTGGGTTTGTGTAGGGATTTTCATCTATCGCAGCCCCGATGACCAGGTTGACCCAGAAGGGTGGCCAGTTCAGATGGTCGGACGAGTGTGAGGCGAGCTTTCAGAAGCTCAAGACATCTCTGACTATGGCACAGGTTCAGGGCCTTATATAGTTTATTGTGATACATCTCGTATTGGACTTGGTGCAGTGTTGATACAGGATGGCAAGGTTATTGCATATGCTTCACGACAGTTGAAGATTCATGAGAAGAACTATCCGGTTCATGATTTGGAGTTAGCAGCCATTGTTCATGCGTTGAAGATTTGGAGGCATTGTCTGTATGGTGTGGCATGTGAGGTGTTCGCGGATCATAAGAGTCTGCGGTATTTGTTCAAGAAAAAGGAGCTAAATTTGAGGCAGAAAAGGTAGTTGGAGCTATTAAAGGACTATAATGTCACCATCTTATATCACCTGGGAAAGCCAATGTGGTGGTCGATGCTTTGAGTAGAAAGTCAGCTGGTATGGGCAGTCTTGCTTATATTCCGGTCGGTGAGAGACCGCTTGCTTTGGATGTTCATTCTTTGGCCAATCAGTTTGTGAGATTGGATGTTTCTGAGCCTAGTCGTGTGTTAGCTTGCACGGCCGCTCGTTCCTTTTTATTGGAGAGTATCTGTGATTGGTCGTATGATGATCCCCATTTGTGTGTCCTTAGAGACACGGTGCCACACAGAGGTGCCAAGCAGGTTACCTTAGGAGATGATGGAGTTTTGAGGTTGCAGGGTTGAGCTTGTGTGCCTAATGTGGATGGGCTTCGAGAGTTGATTTTAGAGGAAGTCCATAGTTCTCAGTACTCTATTTATCCCGACGCTGCTAAGAGGTATCAGGATTTGCGGCAGCATTATTGGTGGAGAAGAATGAAGAAGGATATCATTGCTTATGTGGCTCGGTGTTTGAATTGTCAGCAGGTTAAGTACGAGCATCAGAGGTCCGGTGGTTTGTTCCAGAAGATTGGGATTCCTGAGTGGAAGTGGGAGTGTATCACTATGGACTTTGTTGTTGGACTCAGAGGAAGTTCGACGCAGTGTAAGTTATTATTGATAGGTTGACCAAGTCAGCACATTTCATTCATGTGGCAGTCTCCTATTCATCCGAGAGGTTAGCTGAGATCTATATCCGGGAGATTGTTCGTCTTCATGGTGTGACCATTTCTATCATTTCGGACTGAGGTACGCATTTTACCTCACATATCTGGAGGGCAGTTCAGCGAAAGTTGGGCACATGGATTAAGTTGAGCACATCGTTTCATCCTTAGACGGACGGGCAGTCCGAGCGGACTATTCAGATTTTGGAGGATATGCTCTGAGCTTGTGTCATTGACTTTGGAGGCTCGTGGGATCAGTTTTTTCCTTTAGCGGAGTTTGCCTATAACAACAGCTACCAGTCGAGTATCCAGATGGCTCCTTAAGAGGCTTTGTATGGTAGGCGGTGCTGGTCGCCAGTTGGATGGTTTGAGCCGGGAGAGGCTTGATGGTTAGGTACGGATCTAGTACAGGATGACTTGGACAAGGTCAGGATTATTAAGGATAGGCTTCGTACAGATCAGTCCAAGCAAAAGAGTTATACCGACCACAAGGTTCATGATTTGGCATTCATGGTCGGTGAGCGAGTATTGCTTCGAGTGTCGCCTATGAAGGGCATGATGAGATTTGGTAAGAAGGGTAAGCTTAGCCTTAGGTTCATTGGCCCGTTTGAGATTCTTGATCGAGTGGGAGAGGTGGCTTACAGACTTGCGTTGCCGCCGAGTTTATCAACCGTGCATCCAGTGTTTTATGTGTCCATGCTTCAGAAATATCACGGCGATCCATCCCACGTGTTAGATTTCAGCACTGTCCAGTTGGACAAGGACTTTATGAGGAGGAGCTGGTAGCTATTCTAGACCAGCAGATTCGTCAGTTGAGATCTAAGAGTTTTTCTTCTGTTCATGTTCTGTGGAGAGGTCAGCCCGCCGAGGCATTGACCTGGCAGTCCGAGTTCAATATGCAAAGCCATTAACCCCATCTTTTTACCGACTCAGGTACTTCCTTCTTATGTCCGTTCGAGAATGAACGGTTGTTTTAGAGGTGGAGAATGTGATGACCCAAAAGGTCATCACTTGTTTTAAAAATGAATTATGCGTTCCGAGGTCTTAGAAACCTCTTTCAGCATCACCTCGATTTGTCTGCACAGTTCGGGCGTGTAGCCGAATAGACATTATGTGAAAATTTGTGAAAAATGATGAATTTTGATTGTAAAATGAATTAATTTGTCTTTAGTCAATATTTTGGGTAAACGGACCCGGACCCGTGATTTGACGGTTCCGGAGGATCCGTAGGAAAATATGGGACTTAGGCGTATGCCCGGAATCGAATTCCAAGGTCCCAAGCCCGAGAAATGAATTTTTGAAAGAAATTATTTTGCTGAATTAATTATGAGTTTTTAAAAGAGAAATGTGTTTGAAACCATTGGTATCGGGCCCGTACTTTGGTTCCGGAGCCCGATACAACTCTTATATAAGATTTGAGTCTAACATGTGAAAATTGGTAAGAAACGGATTTGAAATGACGTGAATCGGACCTTATTTGAGAAATTTGGCAAGTTTGAAGTTCTTAAGAAATTTCATGATTTTGATGCAAAATTCATAGTTGTTGATGTTATTTTAGTGATTTGAATGCGCGAGTGAGTCCGTATGATGTTCTTAGGTTGGTGTGCATGTTTGGTTTGGAGGACCGAAGGTTCGGGTGAGTTTTGGATAGGCTACAGAGTGAAATTTTAACTTAGGGTATTTGCTGGGATGCTACAGGTCTGCAGGCTTCGCATTTGCGAAGCCTGACTCGGAAATGCGAGCACTGTGTCGCAAATGCGAGATGTGGCCTGCACTGCCTTTTTCGCAAATGCGACATCAGAAATGTGATAACTGCCTGGAATCCCCCTTGGTCGCAAATGCGAGACTTCAGTCGCAAATGCAACTTCGCAAATGCGATATTTCTTTCGCAAATGCGAACTTGGCAGAAGTTTGGGTTCGCAATTGCGACCCATGGTCAAAATTCCCATATCTGCAACCTGCAATTTTATAATTTAGCCGAAAATCTTTTGTTTTTCACACTCTTTCAAAACGAAAACACTCTTGGGCGATTTTTCAAAGACAACTCTTCTTCCAAATCGATTGTAAGTCAATTTTAACTCGTTTTCTTCAATCATTAACATCTTTTCACATGATTTCAACTCAAAATCAATGATTTTCATGGGGGAAATTGTGTGTTTTGGGTAGAACCTAGGTTTTTCAAAAATTGGGGATTTAGACCTCAATTTGAGGTCCAATTTCAAAACAAATTATATATTTGGGTTCGTGGGGGAATGGGTAATCGGGTTTTGGTTCGAACCTTAGGTTTTGACCATGTGGGCCCGGGGACAATTTTTGATTTTTTGGGTAAAACTTTGGAAAACTCATTTTCATGCATTGGAGTTGATTCATTTAGCGTTTATTGATGTAATTAAGTAACTTGTGGCTAGATACGAGCGAATTGGTGGTGGAATCATGAGGTAAAGCGATAGTAGAGGCTTGAATTGTGTTCGTGGCATCGAGGTAAGTGTTTGGTCTAACCTTAGCTTGAGGGATTAGGAGTCGCGTCTTATTTGCTACGTGTTAATTGTGGAGTACGATGTATAGGCATGGTGACGAGTATCTATAAGTTGGTGTCAAGCATGCCCATGAGTCTTGTATTGTAATTGTTATGACTCCATTGTGGTTTATTGCACTTTACATGTTATTATCATTATTGTTCTCTTTCCGGGATGTTATTATCATTACTATTTCCTTGTCGGGATATTATTATCATTATTTTTCCCTTGCCGGAATGTTATTGTCATATTATTGTTCCCTTTCCAGGATGTTGTTTTGATGTTATTGTTCCCATGCCGAGACCCTTTTTGTGATTGGTGTTGATAAAAGAAATGGGAGCGGGTTGCACTCCTGAAACAAGATATTTGAAATGGGAGCGGGTTGCACGCCTACAACGAGATATGTGAAATAGGAGCGGGTTGCACGCCTGCAACGAGATATGTGAAATGGGAGCGGGTTGCACGCCTGCAACAAGATATGTGAAATATGAGCAGATTGCATGCCTACAACGAGATATGTGAATTTAGAGCGGGTTGCACGCCTGCAACGAGATATGTGAAATGGGAGCGGGTTGCATACCTGCAACGAGATATATGAAATGGGAGCGGGTTGCACGCCTGCAACGAGATATATGAAATGGGATCAGGTTGTACGCCTGCAATGAGATACATGAAATGGGATCGGGTTGCACGCCTGCAACGAGATGTGAAATGAAAGTGAACTCTATATTTGTTTTCCCTATCCGTGTTAGTAATTGGATTTTGGTTTCTTTATATTCTCTTGATATTTTGTTTTTATCTGTTATTCCCCCAAAACATGTTTCCCCTGCCCAATTTTAATTGCAATTATCTGCATCGATTCCGCTGTTTATGATATAACTGGACATGTTTATTTGGTAGTCTTGTCCTATCCTCGTCACTACTTCACCGAGGTTAGGCCAGACACTTACCAACACATGGGATCGGTTGTGCTGATACTACACTCTACACTCTTTTGTGCAGATCCCAGTGTTATAAATTTCGGATCGTAGTGAGGTTGCTGTCTTCAATCCAACAGGCGACCCGAGGTAGTCCTGTAGGTGTCCACGGGCCTTGGCGTCACCTCCTATCTTTCCTTTATCCTGTTTCCTTTACTCATTTCAGAAACAGTGTATATTTTATCTTTCAGAATTTGTATGTAGTATTCTTAGACCGTTTGTGAAGCTGTAACACCAAATTCTGGGTAGAGTTGTATTTAGACTTCCGCAGTTGTATTTAGACTTCCGCAGTTGTATTATGGTTAATTATCAGATTTTGTCTTGCGCTTAATTATTTTCGCTATTTGCATGGTATCTATTCATCACTGATAATGGTTTAAAACTGTAAAAGGTTAAGTAATTTGAATAATTTGGCTTGCCTAGCTTTCATGAGTAGGCGCCATCACGGCTCTCGAGAATGGAAAATCCGGATCGTGACAAGTTTTTTGTGCTGGAGTTTTTACAATTGAACTAAATAATTTCAGCAGCTTCTGGTGAAGTTTTGAAAAAGCTTATCCAGGACAAAAAAACTTCAACTTATTTAGTGCTGATGTTTTTATGAATGAACTAAATAACTCAGCATCTTCTGCTAAAGTTTTTGAAAAAGCTTAATGACAAAACTAATGAATCCAGGACAAAAAAACATTAGCTTATTTAGAGCAATTACAAACAAAAATTTCAGCAAATAGAGAACAAAACTTCAGCTATTATGCTTAAGTTCAGCAATTACAAACAAAAATTTCAGCAAATAGAGAACAAAACTTCAGCTACTATGCTTAAGTTAAGCAATTACAAACATAAAGTTCAGCACACTTGGTTCAACACACTTGCTACTTCAGGCCTGTCTACTAGAATGCTGAAGTTTTGTGTGATTGTCTTTGCTACTTCAGCCCCGTATGCTGAAGTTACGTGAAAAAACGGGTACGCTTGCAATTTTTTTTTGCAAAAGGGGCATAAGTAAACGTGACCCAAAAAGCGGATATAAATGCAAATGCCCGTTGGTAATTTAGGTGGTTGTCTGATGGATTCGTCGACACAAATGTTTATTTTAGGGCATACATTAGAGAACAAATCGGAATTTACTAGAAAAGGAATCTTTTGTCAGAATTCCTAGGGAATTAAGTACTCCCACTTGTTCCTATTTGGAGGGGACTCAAAGTTTGACTTTTTCGAGAGTTCATATACCTCCTAGCTATAATGCAGCAGCAGTGTTGGTTAATGCTGGTCAAGCCTTCTTTTATTCCTTTCATTACAGCATGATTGCATCTTTAAGTGCATGATGTTCCTCCAAGCAGTCTTGAAATACCTACATCTGAAGAACAAAAGGATCCTTGAGTTCATCTTCATCAGTATCTCTTCATTGAACTTCAGATTAATCATTTGAGGCAGCATAGTGCCGGTTTTGATATTGTGAACTTCAGAATAATCATTTTTTCTAATGTTACCAACGGACTTTATATTAGTTCGATTGCCTCGGTCTTTGCCCTTCAAGAATAGACCTTCGTCTTGAAGGTTAAACTTAATATACTTATTTTTGCATTTCTCATATGTTCATAATTTTGCATGCAAACAGGGAGAAGATAATGACCACACCTAGGAAAGAACAAAAGAGAGAGTCTAGGAGGCAGGAAAAAGGCTGAAAAAGCAGCTCTTCTGGATAAAGTGAGCACATGCTTGGAAGTATTTGTTATTTGTTTATGTTAAATCTTTGTTGCTTTATCTCTGTTTAGTAGGTTATCTGGGCTTATGCCACTTTATTATGCAGAGTATTGAGAAGGAACTGCTACAACGCCTAACCAAATGAGGAGTGGTCTGGGAGGGAAGTGTGCACGCAAATCTTACCCCTATCTTGTAAGGATAGAGAAGCATACGGAAGCAGCTCGAAGATAAATATGAGGAGGTCTTATCCAAAATCCTGTTAAATCAACTTCTCTATAAATTTTGCCTATTAAATTTTCCCTAACTCCTCTGATTGCCTCCCTGCCTTTTTCTTTTAAGGCCCAGTGGAAACAATTAGGTGGCCTTTGTTTCGAAAACAAGGTAAAACTTTTTGGAACGGCTACCCAGAGGTGTTTTTCAATTGCAAAAACTAAAACAAAGTTCCTATAATAGTGTTTGACTGACAAAATATTGGAAAATTATGAAATAGGAGTGGGGTGGATTGGGGTGGATGAAATGGAGGCTAGCGTCTGGTGTCCTGTGTGACAGGAAGGTGCCTCCGGAACTTAGAGGAAAGTTCTATAGAATGGTGGTTAGACCGGCCATGTAGTATGGTGCAGAGTGCTAGCCAGTGAAGAATTCTCATATCCAGAAAATGAAAGCTGCAGATATGAGGATGCTTAGATGGATGTGCGGACATATTAAGCTAGATAAGATTAGGAATAACGATATTCGGGCGAAGGTGGGTATGTCTCCCATCAAAGACAAGATGCGGGAAGCTAGGCTTAGATGGTTCGGGCACGTGAAGAGGAGAAGTCTGGATGCACCGGTGAGGAGGTGTGAACGGCTGGCCTTAACGGGTATAAGGAGAGGTAGAGGGCCGCCTAAGAAATATTGGGGAGAGGTGATCAGGAAGGACATGGTGCGGATGTAGATTTCCGAGGACATGGCCGTTGATAGGAAGTTATGGAGGTCGAGCACTAGGGTTGTAGGTTAAGAGATAGAAGGCTAGTGTGATAGTGTCTTGTTTTAGGCAGCTAGGGGCTCCAGTTGTGTTCTTAGTACTTCTTTAGGGTCGAAAGTTAGGCTATAGTATGTTTATCGGCCCTGTATGTACATATTATTCTCTTGTGTATGTAGTATTGTGCCTTTGTTGATGCTTAGTGTTAATACTTTGCTCTCTATTTTCTAGTTATTGCGTTGCTGGTGTTATCTATTAGGATTCGTTTGCTGCTACTGATACATTGTCTCTTTCCTTCTTGTGCCGAGGGTCTACCGGAAATAGCCCCTCTACTCCTCCGGAGTAGGGGTAAGGTCTGCGTACACACTATCCTCCCCAGATCTCACATGTGGGATCTCACTGGATTGTTGTTGTTGTAGTTGTTGTGAGATTTCCAGAAAAAATTTCAGCACGTTCTGCGTACAGAATCATCTTAGATTAACTTTTTGACGGACATAGTTAGATGTATCAGTATGCTCATTCTTTTGTTAATGATTGAAATAAGCAGGAAGCTCAAGTAGAAATAGCTCAGATGACGATAATGGTAAAGCTTTAAATGGATGTGTTTGAATTAATGACATGCTTATGAAAAGAAAAATTCAGATTGGTGACACCTTACTCCCCCTTTTAACTAAGATACGGTGCATAAATTTAACTGGAATTAGCAAAAATCCTCAATAGATCCATCTAACCAAGAAAAGGGAATGAATGTGGATGTGTATTGTTTGTGCTTTTTGATGTTCCTGGTAGAAGTTCTCCAGCTATCCATGTAGAAAATGCAAGTTCATATCAGTTGTATTGTGTCATACGTAATCTTTTTAGCTTTGAGAGAAGCATTTGTATTGGTATGAGAAAGCTGCTTTCGAAGACATAGTAATGACAAACTGCAATTTCCATGTGCTTATTTGGCATTTGCAATGGATGATGATGATTAATCTGTTTGCATACGGTTAAAATCGGGCTTGTCCGATTTTGCTATTTGATCGAGACCAGGAGATCACATCGAGCACCAGTCTCACAATGGATCGGGCTATAACACGAAGACGAAGTGTCGAGTTCAAGAATCGAGATGTCTGTCGGACTGAGGCCAACAGCAATTGAGACTAAGTATGACTGACTTCGAGTGAAGTGCAATAACGGAAAGGCGAGATATACATAAGCGGTCGAAGGTCACAGCGAAAATCCCGGAACAGATCGAATCAAGGGCGGTTATTTGTACCAATCATGGGATTTACTTCCGTAATTAGGATTGTACCATAATTAGGATTTCTCTAGTATATAAAGGAGAGTCCCCATCATTTGTAAGGCACTTTTCATTCATACAGATCAAAACAATATAATATTCTCATTAACTCACGTTCTTTTCTTTATCAACTTGCTATTCTTTAATTGTTCTTGCTCTATCTAGCTCGAGGGTTCATTAGCTCGAGAGCATTGACCAAATGCTAGTTTGCTTTGTATTAATGTCAATTTGCATCACTAATCTTTACGTTATCAATTGATATTAAGTGAAATCATGTATCCTTAAAACTACATTATAAGCTTAATTATTACTCAATTTTTAGGGTAAACAGTTTGGCGCCCACCGTGGGACTAAGGATAAATGTGATTGCTTAATACTAACCTTCATAACACATACTGCTTTTACACTTGTTCTCGTAAGTGTTTTTGATTTCAGGAATCAACATGTCAAACTCTCAAACAGCACCCACTCACACTAATATCGGCCTTGGTCTTCATAGCAAAAACGAACATGTAGTCTCCCCAGGAAACGGAGTGCCTCCAATCAATCTCGACGCACCACAGGCCATAGATCCGGTTGATGTCAATTCTCATGTCGCCATTCATGGAGATTTAGGCGCCGACCCTAAAAATAGTATCCGCAGAGACGCCCGGGCAGCTGATCAGGACTCACAAAATGGTGAAGAAAGCGGAATTAGCCTTCGAATAATATTTGACATGCTACAAACTCAGCAGGCCGCGATAACGCAACTCCAAAATCAGAATCGAGCCCCAAGCAGAATCAAACTCGATACATCACAAGAAGTTGCTCATAGGGTCGAACCTGGGCATGAGAAATTGAACGATAATGGATTGGGAACTGATCCCAGCATCATGAAGATGCTCGAGGAGCTCACTAAATGGGTCGAAGTGGGAGAAAAGAAAATTGAGGTTAATGATAAAAAGGTTGAAACGTACAACTCCCGGGTTGATCAAATACTGGGGGAACCCCCGATTCTGAAGGGTTTGGATTCGAAAAAGTTCGTACAGAATCCTTTCCCACCAAGTGCGGCTCCGAAGCCTATTCCAAAGAAACTCCGCATGCCAGAAATTTTCAAGTACAGTGGAACCACTGGTCCTAACGAGCATGTCACTTCTTATACATGCACAATAAAAGGAAATGACTTAGAAGACGATGAAATTGAATCTGTTCTGTTGAAAAAATTTGGAGAAACTTTATTGAAGGGGGCAATGATATGGTACCACAATTTACCGCCCAATTCTATTGATTCTTTCGCCATGCTTGCCGATTTGTTCGTAAAGGCACACATCGGAGCAGTAAAGGTCGCGACTAGGAAGTTGGATCTCTTCAAAGTGAGACAAAAGGATAATGAAATGTTAAAGGAATTCATATCTCGATTTCAGATAGAGCGCATAGACCTACCCCCGGTTACCAATGAATCGGTTGTCCAAGCCTCTACTCAGGGTTTGAACAAGCAATGTTTGGTAGCGTCATGCCAAGTAAAGCATAATTTGATTGAATATCCAGCGGTGACCTAGGATGATGTGCATAATCGATACCAATCAAAGATCAGAGTTGAGGATGATCAGTTGAGAGCCCCATTCGGTTCTGTTTACCCAAATAGATCCGAAGGCAAGATTGAAAGAGAGATCGACAGAGAGCCCCAATCAAACAAATGTCGGCACCAACCATATAGCGCAAATCGTAAAAATAATGGACCAGGACCTAATCCCGTTCGAAATGATCGACGGAATTTTCGAGGTCAAAATTTTCGAGGGCTCATGAGTAAGAGTGGCTTCGATAAACATGTCGAGCCTAGGGAAGCACCACGGTTATCGGAATACAACTTCAGTGTCGATGCTTCAGGTATTGTATCAGCTATTGGACGAATCAAGGATATTACGTGGCCCAGACCCTTGCAGACTGATCCAGCTCAAAGGAATCCAAATAAAATGTGCAAGTACCATGGAACCCATGGTCAGAAAACAGAAGACGACAGACAATTAAGGGATGAGGTATCTTGTTTATTCAATGAAAATCATCTTCGCGAGTTCTTGAGTTATCGAGCAAAAAATCATTTCAGAGACAAGGATTCAAATAGGAAAAATGAACAGGAGGAACCGCAGCACGTGATTCATATGATCGTCGGTAGGGTCTAAGGGGGAAAGGGTGTTACAACCCATATCCACACGCGTTAGTTCATTCCATATATTAGTTAACATAAATCCAAGAAGGAATTACCTTTGAGATGATAAGAAGTTAATCCTATTGGTCTTAAGTGATACAAGGGTGTATAAGGGTGATTAACAAGTATTAGAAGTTAAACGAATCAAGGATGTTGTAACTCGTATTTTCAGGTAAACCTAGAGGTTCTTAATACACTCAAGAGGTCATATATTAAGGTATTTGAATCATATAATATCCGTATCATAAGTCTTGAAGTCAAACGAGTTATGAAACAAAAGTCGATAAACATTGTCTCAACTTAGGTTCATAATTTTACTTAAACATTAGGTTATATATTTCTAAGCTTTTATCCTAATTTACAAGGAATTACGGGGTGATCTACCCACAAAATTAAAGATCTATGAGTCTAGTTTCCAACGCATTAAACCGTTTGTCAATACGATCTCGGAGTAGAGAAATATTCATATTTTCGCAAGCCTACGCAGATTGGTAGATGACAAGTAGGTGCATCACCTACTTGCCAAAATGATAGGACAAAATTAAAAGACCTAAGTCGACCAAGAGAGGACTTTTAAGGGTTATGAACTCAGTTATTTCATCCATATTTCAGACCCTCAAAACCAAAGTTAACCCCTGCAACTCCTCCCCAAAAATATCACACAAACCCTAATCGATTTTCCCTCTCTTTCAAGTTCTATTTGAAGGTAAAACCTAGAGTTTGAAGAACCAAGGGAAGGGCTGAGTTATCCAACAAGTAAGGTAAGTTACAGCCATCTTTCATACATTTTTCTCTGCTGTGAATTCATGGTAATTCGTTCTATACATGTAAAAACTCACGGGACGGTGATCGGAAACCGTGAGTTCGAGTTATTCACTTGTAGCGGACTGTTTTGTGGTGCTATTGGGCTGCGTGCTTTACTACTATTTTGTGGAGTTTTGAAGGTGGAAGGGTGTGGAGGAACACCATATATTTATAGGGTTGTGGGCTGATAGTTATTCGTAACATTTCCGGGTCGTTTGACACGACTACGGTGGTCATCGTATGTATGATGCAATTAGGTTGTGCGTGGACTGTTTTGGGAGGCTTAATATGTTTATTATTGATGTTGTTTGGGCTGTTTGGTGATTGTTTTGAATGGTGTGAAGTCATATATATAGGGGAGGTGCTGTCCGTTTCAACGTAAAATAGGTTGTGGTCGATACATAATAGTTATGATGCTTAAATGATAACGATAGTATCATTTCTCTTATTGTAGACTAAGGAGTTGTGACAGTTGCATAGCTTGTGATTGGGGCAGTATATACAAGGTATGTGAGGCTATCCCTTTTCTTCTTTTGCACGACTTCGATTGTACATAATGTAATGAACGAGCTTTCAAAGATACTCTACTCTTAGACTTGTTAAGGCACTTTATGGACTAAAACAAGCACTCAAACAATGACATGCGAAATTTGACTAGAAAATATTGTCAAATGGTTTCAGACTAGTGTATTTACATTAAGAATACTCTAAGATATGTTGTTATTATTTGTTTATATATGAATTATATGTTGATAGAAAAGGCACATGAAATATGTAAAATATGGGGGCATTTAGCTTATGCATAACAAAAGCTAATGTTAGATTTGATGCATATATTATCTAGATGATATGATTCTTCGAACCCCACGAATCCTTAGGGATATTGATATAGTAGTCGGTGAATTCATTACTTGTTCAGTCTTAGTGATGACTAGTGATGAAACTACAATTCGAAAGTTGTTTATGTGCCTTTCCAAAAATGATTTGTTCTTTCTTGAACATTTATAATGTTTAGCTCTTTTATGAGAGGGTGTCACCTGGAAGTCTGCAACTTTTCATGAAAAATGCGTTTACATGTTTTGTATAAACATGACCGTTCATGAACAAATATATTAATACGTTGGTCTATAATGAGGTGAACCAACCGATGAACATGACCAAGATCCATTCCAAGTTGGATTTGTTTCATGAATGAAGGTGCTATAATTTGCATATCATATGCTTGAACGTATGAATAAATAGCATACAAATGCTTGAAAATGGTTGAATGATTGTGAAATGTGCTATATATTAAAAGGTTGTGGCCACAACTGATGCCAATCATTCCAACTATTATTATAATATACTATTACTACTATGTATAGTCAATAATCTGATATGCAATCGAAAGTTGAGACGTATTACTCTATGACATAAGAAAGTTTCCATTGGACTTTCATGACAATAAAACGAGTTTGGGAAAGAGAGGAAAATATAAAACAAGTTTTGAAGTATTTGAAATATACTCCAAATTATGCTTTGCAATACAATAAGTATCCCGCGATAATAGAGGGGTATAGTGATGCAAATTAGATCACCGGTTTAACCAATTCTAAACCATCGGTGGCGGAGCGATGGATTGGAAATCGTCCAAATAAATTTGCATTGACCGATCTATAGTGGAGGCTGAGTTTATAGCCTTAGACAAGGTCGGTGAAGAAGCTGAATGGCTTCGGAATTTCTTGGAAAATATTCTATTTTTGGCCCAAACCTTTGGCACCTATATGTATACATTGCAATAGTCAAGTGGCAACAGGCAGGGCAAGGAGCATTATGTATAACGAAAAATCTCGTCATATTCGACGGAGATACAATACCGTTAGACAACTACTCTCTAGTGGTGTTATCACGATTGACTACGTAAAGTCAAGAGATAACGTGTCAGATCCATTTACCAAAGGCCTATCTAGAGAGGCAGTTGAAATATCATTGAAGGGAATGGGGCTAAGGCCTAGGAAAAGTCATCATGGCGGTAACTCTACCTAGCAAACTGGAGATCCCAAGAGCTAAGTTCAAAGAGATCAAACAAAGTTATGAATGACGGTTCAACATTGTCAAATAACTCAACCCATTCTCGTGATGAAGACAATGTTCAGAAATCAATGTAAAGCATTAAGGCTTTTTGATGAGTCAATAAAGCTTAAAGCTTTTTAATGATTTTTTATGTCTGGCAGGATATGACCAGATAGTGTGTCTATAGGATTACACGTTTAAAAATCACCTATGTGAGTGTTAAATGTAAGCCGCTTTAAGAGGAATGAAAGTAAAGACTCATTCTCTAAGCACTCATGAAACCAGACGGTGTTCATGGCTGAAACGAACACAACCGTGAGAACCAAAGACGGTTAAGGATTGATTGGGTGACTTATATTTGTCTAGGTATACACCAAAGCTCGACAGTTCAAAGATATTACATCTACCGATTGACCGAGTATATCCGACATAAGTTCACTACGGAAAGTTCAAAGGAAAACCTACTTCTCCAGATGCGATTAATCATTACTTGTAAATCACACAGTATTTTCATGCATGGTTTTCCACATATGTCCATTCCCTATTCATGTGGGGGATTGTTGCGTTTTTTAAAGGGTATGAATGAGAAATGGAAGAGGCACCTTTTGGATTGCACCTCTCCATCTCACTTTCCTTTGTCTATAAATTTAGAGGCTTGACCTCATTTTTAAGATAAGAAAAATCTGAAATGTTCTCCTCTCTTTCCCACATTGTTGCATTATTTTCTAAATAAACATAAGTGTCAAGCGTGATTTGCTCCGTTTGTTGAGTTCGCTGAAATTCTGTGATTTGAAGTGCCGCTATCACAGAATAATTATTTCGTCCTATCCTGGTAGGAATTAATCCGTATATCTTGGGCAACAGTAAGGGGATTAAATTCCTTAAGGACACACTGTGCATTCAGTGGGCTCAGAATTATTTTACGATTTGTTTATTGAATTTGTTTGCTTCTCTAATTTTCTGGTTTCAAATTCAGATTTCCAACAAAGTTCAAATCTCTGTTTCAGCGACAAGCTCATATTTATTCCACATTGTATTTTATGTTCCAGTTCAGCATTTTATGTTACCTTTTTTTACCATCACCTATTGTTACCTTGCTATTTTCTATTTTGTCTTCTTTTTATGTTTCTCTTTGTGATTTTTTTCTCTGCTTATAACCACAATAGCTTTTCTTATTAAACTGTATTTTACTTCAAGATAAAAAAACCTTTCCGTTAAGTAGTTCTCTCTTTCATAATTTCTGTTAAAGCATGAGAGTGTTTTGTTAACATTATTTGTAGTTTTTTAATTTAATGTAGTTTAATTTATATATGTTGAAACTGCTAATTTTATTATACTAAAATTTTTAGTTTGGTGTATAATCTCTTTTACTTTAATCGTCTGTATCAATTAGTTTAGATCATAACTCTCTTTTTTTACTTTTTTTTTGTTTGCAGATACTTATTATGTTAAACTTCTTAAGAGTGTATAAGATTTTTAAGTTGGTTAAATATTTTTTATTAAAATTAATAAATTTATAAATTTATTGAAGTAAAATTTGTTAATATATATAGATAAAATTCTAAAAATTAAAAGTAAATAGTTTTATTTTTTAACAAAAATTTCAAACTTTGATTAAAAAGGGTGTCATGAGTATTTTGAGGTCACATGATGACTAAAACTGAGTAGCGAGCAAATTTTATTTACATGTGCCGATCATATAAGTGGTTACTATACTCTTTGACTGAATCTCCTTATATAAAATTCAGGGTCCGCCACTACTATTCACTTTGTAGGAACTGTTGGGTCCATGCCCATGTTATCTAGCCAAAGGCCCAATGAAGTAATCCTATTCTCTTTTGATTTACGTTCTTATTCGGAAATAGATTTGATTTTTATTCCCATTTATAATTTGTTTTGGCTTTAAGAGAAAGCATCACTCATTATCTATAAATAAGACAGCCTTCGAGAATTGTTTTATGCTCATTAATACAAGTCTTTGAAAGACTTAAGCACATAAGAGTGGGTTTTGAGAGAGCTTTCATCAAGAGAGAAGATAGAAGAAAAATATTTGTTTTGCTGCAGATTTTTATTCCGATCAGCCAATTTCAAATCACGTTTTCCGATTCATTAACCGTTGGATCGGGTTGACATTTTGACTGAATGTTCGTAACATCTTAGTCTTTGACTTGAACGATGAAGATCGGATTTTGTGGCTTGTAGCATCTGTTTCGAGCCCCGAATAGCAGCTCAAGTTTTGTGACTTCTCCTCCTTCTTCAATTGATTTTTCGTTGCTCTTGTTGTTGTTGTTGCTCCGTGTTTGGCACTTGTTGTGTAACTAATTTGGAGAATTTCTGTAACCCTCTTATTGTTATAGTAGAATTTTTTGGATCTTTGTGATCCCGTAGTTTTTATCTTTGATTTGAAGGGTTTTCCACGTTAAAATTTGGTGTTCATTATCTTCTTTATTTTCTGGATTGCCTCTTCCTCGACATAACAATAGTATCTGAGTCTTGGCTATTTATCTGGGTTGTTGCAGAATGGAGGCGAATATGAGCAAGATGGTATATTTAAATGGGATATATTATAATATTTGGAGAAGCAAGATGAAAGATTTGTTGTTCGTGAAGAAGATGCATCTACTCGTTTTAGCAGCTCATAAACTCGAGACTATATCTGATGATGATGATTGGGATTTCGAGCACCAACAAGTATGTGGATATGTATGACAATGGGTTGAAGATAATGTTCACAACCATATTGTGAATGATACATATGCGAGATCATTGTGGGAAAAGTTAGAGATTTTTATGCTTCAAAACGGGAATAATAAATTGTTTCTGCTAAAGCAATTGATGACCTTTAAATACAAGGAAGGCAGCCCTATCCTTGATCACATAAATGATTTTCAAGGCGTCCTTGATCATTTATCTGTAATGGGAGTTAATTTTGATGATGAGATACACGAACTTTGGCTTCTTAATACTCTGCCAGACTCTTGGGAAACTCTTCGTGTTTCTTTGACAAATTCAACTCCTGGAGGTAAGGTGACCATGAAATATGCCAAGAGTGGTGTGTTGAACAAGGAAGTAAGGAGAAAATCTCAGGGTTCGTCCTCACAAGCAGATATCTTGATTACAGAACAACGGGGGAGAGATAGAACAAGAAGCTCGAGGAATAGAGGTAAAAGTAGAAGTAAGTCAAGGTCCAAATACCATAATATTACATGCAATCACTATAGAAAGAAAAGGACACCTTGTTTTTTCGCTCCTAACAAGTGATATATTAGAGCAAGGGTCAAGACATGTTCATCTTGGCGGGTTCAGTTCTAGCCGTAACATATTTGACGATAATCATGATTTTTGTCTAAAAAATTTGACTGGTGTGCTACGCACATTGAGACAAATTTGTGGTGGATATTTGGAGATGCGATCTGTTGAAGGCTATATGAAGAAGATGCATCAAGTTTATTTTGTCAGAAAATTCTAGCCAAGGGGGAGAATTGTTAGGTGTTGTCCTGATTTCTTGTCATATTTGGTTTTCCTATCTCATGAAGGAAAGGACAATATATTTACCATAATTGGATTTTTCTTTTCCTAGAAGGAAAATATAATTCTTCCATATTTGGCTAGTCCCTTTTCTTATAGAAAAATATTTGGAGTTCTATAAATTGAAGATCTATCATTCTCATATGGTAGCATCCA
Source organism: Nicotiana tabacum (assembly GCF_000715075.1). Classification (NCBI taxonomy): domain Eukaryota; kingdom Viridiplantae; phylum Streptophyta; class Magnoliopsida; order Solanales; family Solanaceae; genus Nicotiana; species Nicotiana tabacum. The sequence continues at coordinate 103,915,396 of NC_134095.1, forward strand.
CAACATAGCCATAAGCGGCGTGAGAGTCTTGTTTAGGGAAAGAATTTTACGGGACAAGCGTTAGTGTATCACTTGTGTTTGCCTCTCGTGAGGCTGTTCTCTCGATATTTGTACTTTTTTTATTATATTGGATTACTCATCTCCGCCGTGAACGTAAGACAATTGACCGAACCACGTTATATGTTTGTATCTCTTTTGGTATATTTCTCTTTGTTGTATGATTTATCGTCATTCAAGGTTTGCTTTACTATCTTCCGCATGACACCTGATTTTTTCGGTCCTAACAAGTGGTATCAGAGCGAGGTTCAAGACAGGTTCATCTTAGCGAGTTTAGTTTTAGCTGTAACCTATTTGACGGTAATCGTGATTTTTGTTTGAGAAATTTGACCGGAGTGCTATGCACGTTGAGACAAACTTTGTGGTGGAGATTTGGAGATGCGACCTGTTGAAGGCTATGTGAAGAAAGTGGATCAAATTTATTTTGGTCAGAAAATTCAGGAAAATGGGGGAAAATTGTTAGGTGTTGTCCTGATTTTCTTGCCATATTTGGTTCTCCTATTTCTTGAAGGAAGGACAACATATTTACCATAATTGAATTTTCTTTTTTGTAGAACGAAATTATAAATCTCTCATATTTGGATAGTCCTTTTTTCTTGTAGGAAAAGGGTTGTACTTATATAAATTGAGGATCCTTCCTTTCATTCATTAGCATCGACAATGTAGCCATATGAGGTTAGAGAGTCGTGTTTATGGGGAAAACTTTATGGAACAAGTGTTAGTGTATCACTTGTGTCTGCCTCTTCGTGAGGTTGTTCTCTCAATATTTTGTACTCTTTTTTTATATAGTGGATTGCTTATCTTCGCCGTGGACGTAGGTCAATTGACTGAACCAAGTTGACCGAACCACATTACGTGTATGTGTCTCTTTTGGTATATTTCTTGTTTGTTATCTAATTTATCGTCGCTGAAGGTTTGCTTTGCTAGCTTCCGCATGACACCTGATTTTTCTGTCCTAACATGAACATATAGAAGAAACTTACCACAATATCATATTTCACATAAATTTCCAACTTTGATTAATAAAGGGTGTCAATGACTATTTTGAGGTACTAAAACTAAGTGTCGGCGATTATACAAGTGGTTACTATACTCTTTGACTGAACCCCTTATATAAAATTCTGGGTCCGCCATAACTTTCACTTTGTAAGAACATATAGAAGAAACTTACCACAATATCATATGTTTAATTGACCTCACCTCCTCACCAATAAACGGGGCAGGTCAATACATAGAACATTAAACCGAAGAACTGCAGAATCATCTTATCAAGTTTATCTTTACATACAAACATATGACAGCAACATAACACATAAGGGAGCCCAATATGTAGCTTATATTTAAGTTCAGCTCAAACCATGAAGAACCATTTGAGGATCCAATTGCCCACTACAATAGCTTGAAGAGACAGCAACAATCTCTTGACAGCATTTCCATTCTTGATGAGGTTTTAGCTCAATTGGCTTTTCAAAGGCTGCGGAATCTACTAACATCATAATCTTGTAGTCCTCCACTCCAAAATCAGGAATAGCCTTAGGTATTTTGTCCCATGGATTCCAAAGAACTGTCAGTCAAAATGAAGATTCAATATAAACTACAGAGGGAATACAATGCCCAAAAGACACAAAAATAAATAACTAGTTAACAGATTTTGCAGACCTGTATCTGGTAGGCCTTCCTTTCGCAGAACGAAAGTTCTCTTTTTCTCATGGTCTATAATGGCAACTTTTGGTGGTGTACTCAAGTAAACACGATGGACCTGACACACAGTTAGCAATATTCAGTAATGAGAAATCCTAGTTTCTCACCAAATGCTACACACGAGAAGAAATTTAGATTAACAAGCCAGCAATGCTTTAACTTTTATAGACTTTAACGCGAGAGAAATTTAAGATCAAGCAAAGCATAGCCTATCAGTCAAATAAAGAGAAATATACCTCACGGTCAAATGTAATAGCATCAGCTTGTTCAGTAAATCTCTGCTTTTGCAACAGAAGATCCAAGTAGTCAAGTGTCTCTAGACCTTCAATGCGCACCTCACTACAATCGACTTAGTAAAATGTTAACATGCCGTTTAAGCCTAATTGTAAAGATTATATGATGACCATGAATACAGCAACATAAGTTACTTCTCAGACCTGATATCAGATACTGACAAGTAATTTCTTAGGCCAAACGTAAAGGAAAGGGATTTATTATCAGTATTCCTCACAGAGGGTATCAGCTTCAGCCTTCCAGGACCCAATGATACATGAAGCCGGAGTTCAAAACTGCATGAGACCACCATACATCACCATAAAATGCAGTGATCCTCCTAAAAAAGTTTCATTATTTGGTAACCACAACCATCAGCTGAGCATACCTACAAGGCCAAGTTTTCAAATCTTTCCCAACGGGCTGAAAGATGAGGTCAATAGATGACTGGCTTCCAGAGGAAGGTAGATGCAAAGGGCTACTATCTAATGACCACAGATTCTGGCACACCAATCCATGCTGCAGAACTCGCCCTGTAGCACCAAGCTGCATAGACAAACTAAAGCTCTTTAATGAATGCTTAGAATCAAGAAACAAGATTAATTAAAAATATTGGCAAGTGATCTCACCTGTGAAATTGAAACAGATATCCCGCCCCTATATGCATTTGGAGATTTTGCAAGAGCCTAAAGAATGAAAAGGCACCAACATGTAAGATAACGTTATCACAGACCTCAGCGGCCACTTAGATAAATATCTCACTGATTAATGAAGCTTACGATATTCATACGTATACAAAATGGTGTAGTAGTTCTTGCCATCTTCTGACAAAACTAAATAGACAACCATTTTGCGTTTGCTATAAAAAAAACCACTATTTAGCAAGCAACATGGTGTGAGAACTAAGGTAATGCAGGCCACTTTGTAGTCGATGTTAGAAAGAAATACATACAGGCTACAAAATCTAGGCCTAGAACACTTGAATGCAGCTGAAATGAACACACAAAGAACTATATGTGAACTGTAAATATAGGTTATGACAACGAGAAAGAAGCATATGCAGAAAACACATCGGCTTTGTTTTCTCCTCGCAAGCTACAAGTATAAGCATGTATATCTTGGTGACTCCTTCACAATTTGTTTTCGTCCTCACACATAATTGCTTAAAAAATATAGAACGAAAAGACAATTGAATATGACCATCCATGTTGCATACCTTGGTACTTCTGAACAGTAGTTCTTCTCCTCGTTCATTCTTCCATGAGACAACTTGACCACCATACAAGAGTACCTATTTTTAAATTATTAAAATGGAGTTACATATACCAAATCATATAGAGAATCCATCTGGTTCATGATTCAACCAGCCAGCTAATATGACTTGATGTTATACTTCAGCCAGTACCATCTACGGCACGCACTAGCCATAAGCCTGAGTGTCACCTCTAGTTCAAATGTTCCAAAACCAATACAGACTAGCTGGTTAAACTAAAAGCCCTGCTATGCCACATTTTAAGCTTTCTAGAAACTTGAACAAGATATTCAAGGGAAAAAAGAACATGAAAAGTTTGAGGAAATGTGTTCTTAAACCAAACTAAATATTTCAAGCCTACCTCAAACAGGAAAGTTGTTCAGGAAAATACCAAAGAAGCTGAGATTAAAGTTTCGGAAGCTGTTAATATGCAATTGCTTCTATATGTTACCTTTTGCATCCAAATCTAGTGGGAATAAACAGGGGCTAATGAAGAAGCAAATAGGAACTAAAGAAGAATAAAGCATAGTAGCTAGACTAGCCGGAGTTCATGGAATAGGTGGTCCTTTAGTATGCACTTCATAGTCAGAGACATAATACAAGAGAATTTATATAAACCTTAACCAATATTACTGGTCCCTTGAGATTAATTTCTTTGAATGAAAATGGAACTTTTTATTTATTTATAGAAAACTAAGAACGCTTCATTCAGCGTGGTTATTATCGAGGACATGCTGATGTCCATAAGCCCTAGCGTGAAAAATTCAGATTATTACGATCTGAACCCCCTATATCCATTTATAACGAAAACTTATCCGATGGCGGGATATGTACCCATCTGGCATAATAATTTGGGAAAAGCAGAATTGGATTAAATTCTTAATCCACGATGGCGGGATATGTACCCACCTGGCATAATAATTTGGGAAAAGCAGAATTGGATTAAATTCTTAATCCACAAAAATATATCATGAATTTCAGAAATATCAAAGTGTAAAGTTGTTGCAACAAGAGAAAGACCTCCGCTGAGGAGCCACCAGGATCAGACAACAACACACGGGGAAAGCCATTGGAGTCATCTACAACATCAAAAGGCATCTGCTTTATTGGACTGAAAAACCTCCACCTTATAATTCTCTTCACCCAACAATCCAGCTACGATAAACAAGAAACAACATGTAAGGAATTCGAAAAACAAAAAGAACTTGGCCTCAAAAGTACCTGATCACGGCATTAAAATAAAATGGGAAGACGAAAAGTACCTTGCTTTTTAGCTGTCTTTATCACAATTGATATCAAGTTTGACCCCATTTGTACAAAAATGGCTGTTTATATACAGAGAACTCTGAGTCATCATCGAGTAGGAACAAAGAAACAAAGTCTGTGTCATCATCTTGTTGGAAGAGAAAGAGACTTTAGAGGAAGTTGAAGAGTTAAAGGTAACAGGAGATTCAAGGAAAGAAGACCCAATGAAGTTGAATTGCTATGCAGTTTGCGTCACTTTCAGATAAGGATGGGAATCTTTCATTCTTCCATTTTCAGGTTTGATTGTTTTGGGGGAAAAAACTCGTGGATGTAGAAAGTACTCGTATAATTTAGAGTGCGTAGATTCCTCTGACGGACCCTCCCGCCGTCCAATCTAATTACTCCCTCCACGATTCACAATAATCAATTTGATTTTAAGGAAAATATTAAATTCTATACAAAAATACCTACTATGACTAAACTACCCCTAATTAAACATTTAATGTGAGGAGTAAGAAAATATTTTAGAGATATTTATATAGGGTTATTTTGTAAAAACAAATTGAATTCTTTCTTGATTACATAATTGGACACTTATTTTGAACCAAAATGAAAAAGCAAATTGGTCACTTATTGTGAACCGGATGGAGTATTTTCCCTCTTTAAAGATATTGGTGTTTAGCAAAAACTTTTGCATCATTTTCACTCCTTTTCGGCACTAGTCAACTACTCCCAACAGTCAATAATAAGTGACCATCTTATCTTTTAATTTTGATCCAAAATAAATATTTATTTACATAATTATGAAGAAAATAATTTTTTTTCCAAAATTTGCCCTTATTTACAGATTCTATTGTGTTAAAGTAATAATTAATTAAGGTTAATTTAATGAATATATCTTTTTTTCTTTAGGAATTCGTATTTCCTTGTGTGTTAAAATTAAAATAATTACTTATTATAAATCGGAGGATCGAGAATACACAATAAGAATTAGTGCACCCAAAAATCCTATAGATACTATTTAGAGTGCACAGATTCCCCCGAGGGACCCTCCCGCCGTCCAATATAATTACTTTCCCTGGTTAAAGATCTTAGGGGTCGTTTGGTAGGTTGTGTAAGAATAGTGCGGAATAAAGTGTATTAGTAATGCATGGGTTAGTAATGCATGTGTTTGTAATGCAAGCATTAATTATGCAGATATTATTTCTTATTTACTGTTTGGTGTGGTGTATTAAAATTATAATGCATTACATAATTTTTAAGAAAAATAGTTGTTTACAAAAATGCCCTCCATATTCTCTAGCTTTAAGGGACTTTAAAGATAATTTTGTCTTTAACCATACTAATGCATGCATTAATAACCTTGATATTATTAATGTCATGGTTTTCTATGCATTACTTATACATAGGATAATACCAAGTATGATGTATAGGTTGAAAAAATGTACCAAATAATGTATTAGTAATGCATAGAGCTAATGCTTGCATTATTTTTTCTAATACCTCCTACCAAACGACCCCTTAGTGTTTAGCAAATACTTTTGCATCATTTTCACTCGTTTTCAGCACTACTCAATTACTCTCTCTGGTCCACAATAAGTGATCAATTTACTTTGGGGAGTCTAAAACCTAAATGGTAAGTTTTTGGACTCAAAACACGTTTCTACAGTTTTAAAAAAAAGTTACTTTTCTACCTAAAATGCGATATTATACTGTATTTTACTTTAACAAAATTTTAGTCGTTAATGTAAAATGCAGTATAATACTGCGTTTTACATATAGCGCAGTATTATACTGCGTTTTACATATTAAATTTAACCCCCCTTTCTTCCCCATGACAGAACACGGGTTCCTCCCCCTCCATTAAAATATTGCGACAGCGGTCCCCCCTCCCCCCGATTCTAAAAAGATAAATTCGAGTGGACCCCACCCGTTACACAAAAAGTGGAGATTGTAGGTCTCGCATACAACCCAAGCCTTCGATTGTTGTGGTTTCCTCGTTTCGGGCTCAAAATTTCAAATTTTCAACTTTTCTAAAAACATAAATCGAGGTATTCCGATTTAGTTTATGTCGAAACTCGTATAATAATGCATATTAGTTGTCTTGAATGTGTTTTCACATTGTTTTGTGTTTTGTTTGCGATTAAATTTGTATGTTACTTTTATCCGGATTAAATTATTAGTGTCTAAAAAGAAATAGTTAAAAGTTGAGAAATAATTTTTTATGTTAATAAAAATGTTCATAAATTTCTTTACTGTTTTATATGTAATTTCGTGAATGTTATGTTATTAAAATATATTTGTTATTTTTATTTAGTTTAGATTATTTATTTGCTTAACGAATAGTGCCCTTATAGCGTAGTAAAATATAGAGCCTTATAGCGTAGTAAAATATAGAGCCTTTTAGTGTAATAAAATATAGAGTCTTTTAGCGTAGAATCTCTGTAATTTAAGACAAACAGACAGAACTATCCAATTACACTTTACAAAAATTAATTATTTAATTTATAAAACAAACACAGAGAACTAACAAATTAATATATGTTGTCAAATTAAATATCGAGCCTAGAACCTATAGATATATACTCTGTCCAATTAAAAATTAATTATTTAATTTATAAAACTAACAAAATTCTAAAAATATTGAAATTGACACACATAAGAATTCAGGATAACTTGGTGCTACTGGGCCACAAATATCGAGCCTAGAACCAATAGATATATACTCTGTCCAATTAAATAATTAAATATAAATTATTATAACACAAACAAAATTCTAAAAATATTAAAATTGACACACATAAGAATTTAGGATAGCTTGGTGCTACTAGGCCTCAAATATCGAGCCTAAAACTCATAGGTATATATTCTGTCACCCATAGATATATACTCTGTCCAATTAAATAATTAAATATTTAATTTATAAAACTAACAAAATTCTAAAAATATTGAAATTGACACACATAAGAATTCAGGATAGCTTGGTGCTACTGAGCCTCAAATATCCAGCCTGGAACCCATAGATATATACTCTGTCCAATTAAATAATTAAATATTAATTATTATAACAGAAACAAAATTCTAAAAATATTGAAATTGACACACATAAGAATTCAGGATAGCTTGATGCTACTGGGCCTCAAATACCGAGCTAGAACCCATAGATATATACTTTGTCCAATTAAATAAAAAAATATTAATTATTATAACACAAACAAAATTCTAAAAATATTGAAATTGACAAACATAAGAATTCAGGATAGCTTGGTGCTACTTGGCCTCAAATATCGAGTTTGGAACCCATAGATATATACTATGTTTCAATTAAATAATTAAATATTTAATTTATAAAACTAACAAAATTCTAAAAATATTGAAATTGACGCACATAAGAATTCAGGATAGCTTGGTGCTACTGAGCTTCAAATATCGAGCCTAGAACCCATAGATATATACTTTGTCCAATTAACTAATTAAATATTAATTACTGTAACACAAACAAAATTCTAAAAATATTGAAATTGACACACATAAGAATTAAGGATAGCTTGGTGCTATTGGGCCTCAAATATTGAGCCTAGAACCCATAGATATATACTATGTCCAATTAAATAATTAAATATTTAATTTATAAAACTAACACACAATTAATGTTGTTTAATGTACAATAGACGACATGGACGTGCCGCCTGTGCATTCTGGACCTTTCTCGGATGAGATATTAGTGTTACAGGGCGTTCATAGGTTCGCCTACGTATGGGAGGGAGAGCTAGTGGAGCAAACTCTCCGCGCCAGGAGAGTGGACGGCGTATGGGACTTTATGAGGGAGAGAGGTTTCCATTCCCGCATAGTCCAGTGCCTACGTGATAAGGGTTTCTATAGGATTTTTTAGATTGGGCGGCTACAGCTCGACTGGTCTCTAATCATGGTGTTGATAGAGTGGTGACGACCGGAGACGCACACTTTCCACCTGCCCATTGGCGAGGCCACCATCACGCTTAAGGATGTTCAGGTTTTATATGGGCTGCCTGTTGATGGACTAGTCGTTGCACTGCCTTAGTATATGAGATCTATGACGAATGCCCAGTATTTGGACTTGCTGCAGCAGTTCACTAGTTTTAGGCCACAGGGCGAGGTTGCAACTTCAGGGGGCAGTCGCATTTATGTGACAGCTATTACACAGCATTTGGAGGTATTGCACCCCCGACATCACCGGCCAGATAGATGTTCTACATATTTACCGGTACACGAGGTTGGTGCTGCTCCTTCTTTTTGGAGGTGTTCTGTTCCCGAACACTTCAGGAAATCTAGTGAGTATGCGATTTCTACATCATCTTCAATATCTAGATGAGTTAACCCAGTACAGATGGGGTGCTGTACTGGGTTTTGTTTTTATAAAAAATACCATGCATTGTATTTAGGTTTTGTTTTTACATTTTTAAGGTTAATTAGTTGATTATTTGTTTTATTAAAAATAACAATCACAAAAATAGCTCATTTTACATTTTTTACCTTTTAATTTTTAGATTAGTGATTTTTCTCTTTTAATTTAGGATCAAGTAATTTTATAATTATTGTAATTAGATATTTGGCTTAATTTTACAATTTTAGACTAATTTAGGAATTTAATTTAAGATTTTAATTAAAGAAAAAGAAAAAGAAAGACAAAAAGAAAAAAAGGAAATAATGGGTTAATTGAAAAGAGGTTTATATTCTGAATTTGGGCCATTTATTTAAGCCAAAACCAGTCCAAATTTTGAGCCAGACCCAAGCCCAAACTAGCCATACCCGGTTCGTCTCCCTATTGTCCGAAACGATACCGTTTGATCCCCATCCAATCCCAGCCGTTGGATCATTTTGATCCAACGGCTCGGAACTGACCACTCCCTAAATATAAAAGTGTCGGACCCCCCTCAAACCCTAGAGACCCTTTCATTTCCTTCTCCAAATTCTCTCAAAATAAAACCCTAGCCGCCCTTATAACCCCCGCCATCTCTGCCGTGGTCCGCCGACCATAAATCACCTCACGGTGGCAGACCACCTCCAAACACCACCAAATCGACACCCTATGACCTCCCTATTCTCCCCTTTCCAAATCTCTAACTCATTTCCCTCGAATCATCACTAAACATCTCGAATCTTAAATCTAAGATCGATGCCCAAAAACTCCAAATCACCTAAAGAGCTTGAAAATCACACCAAGTAACTCACAGCCTTCCCTCATCACCATCTCACCACCATTACCCCTAAATTCCCCTTTTGAATTCCAAAAAAAACCCTAGCTTACTCAGTTTTGCCAATTTTTGTCTAATTCGTTAAGTTCCAAGGCTCGATTTGGCCTGAAATATATGCTAGTCGTTTGTTCTTGGCAAGAACAACCCATTAACGTTGATTTTGGGTCATTTCGGAGAAGTTGGGACCCATGTGTCCATCCAGTGCTATCTGAAGACTTTCTTTTCGTTCTTTTTAGGTAATAATCCTCCTTTCTGTTCTTCTTCTCTTAAAATTTTCGGGTATCAGCAAGTCTAGGTTTTCTTTGCTTTGCATGGCTCAATTGTTTGATTTTTTGTTAAAAAATAACTGTTGGAGTTTCCGTTTTATTTCTTTTCAGTATTTTTGTTATTTCGGCTAGATTAATACCTAAGTTTTCTTTTGAAATGATTTTAAGCTTGCATGACTATTCTGTTTTGCTTCCATTTTTGTTTGATTATCCCTCTCCTGTAGTCTGCAATTGTTTTAGGTAGATTCTGTCACACCTCCTTTTTGCGCGCCCTGCCCCGAAGGGTTAGATGCGCGGGTGGAGTTTTTCCAATTTAAGTGACAATATTCGAAATGGGATTATTTATTTAATTCAGAGTCGCCACCTGGGAAAGGTTTGGTTTTTGGTGTCCCAAGTCACCGGTTTATCTTGAATCCCAAATCGAGGAAATTTTCGACTTTTCCAAATGAAGTCTGCGAACCAGAAATTCTAAGTAAGGAATTCTGTTGACCCGAGGGAAGGTGTTAGGCACCCTCGGATCCCGTGGTTCTAGCACAGTCGCTTAAATTGTTATAATGGCTAAATATCCGATTTAAATACATGTTGTGACCTATGTGCTTTTATTAAGTTTCAATTGCTTTTACTATTATCAATTATTTTACAGAATTGCAACGTCGTGAAAATGCGTCTCGAACCACGTCACAATCAATGCACCCGTGATTGTCGACACATTTGGACTTCATTGAGATTTGTATTTGGGTCACATCAATGTGCACCCGAATCTAAGAATGTGATTTAATTAAACCGCGCCAACAGAGTCTAACGCGCTATTATCTTTGTAGAAGGCCATGAAATTTATTAAATGGCCCATCCTGAATTCTAGATAATTATCAGGGTTATTTATTGAGGGCCCCGCAATTTTGCACCTTTATTTGGCGAGGCTTGTCTCTATTTTAGAAAAGGATATCCTAAAGTGGCTACATTTTTATATATTTGCGTCAAAAAAAAAAAAACTAAAAGAGAAGAAAAATGCTAAATTAACTATATGCTTTTGTCTAATCCGGACTCTTATCGATTTCTGATTGATTATTTACAAAGCGGAAGGATGCCATAACTTATGAAACATACTTTAATTGGACAAAGAAATTACATTCGAGATTGACCCAATATTATACTTGTGTCCAAACGTTTCTTGAATTGAATTTTACTAGACTTATTGGGGCTGAAATGAAGGAATTAACTACTGGGCGTTGTTACTAATGGGATTTGAACATGATATTAGGTACTGCCTAACGAGACCCAGCAAAGACTAAAATGAAACAAGTCAACATAGTGTAAGTTTGGAGTATCCATACTTTGTATTAACAAATAGCTACGAACTAAAACATGAAGGACCAAACTCAGAAGTGTATTAGTTAACAATACATTTTCGTACTATTGAACTGGGAACTAACAACTACACATGCCCGTTAATATGCCATGAATATTACAACAAATGATTCTGAACTTCTTCAACCTTTTCATTTCATGCTTTCAAGCTGTTTCAATTACATCAATATGGGCCTGAAATGTGTACCTGGAAATGCTGAATGTGCACAGGAGAAAAAGAAGAAGATGTTGAGATCAGCAGCAAAATAAACAGGACTAGCAATAGCAGCAGGACAGAGCAGCAGCAGAACAAAACGAGCAGCAGAAAAAGGGCTCAAGTGCAGAAATGCAGCTATGGCCAATAGAAAGAAATAGCCAAACGAGAGCACAACCCAGTGAAGTAGAATCAAGAACTCCAAGCAGACCAAACCAATAGTGAACCAATGGAAAACACTTGACTAAATAGACACAGCTGGAACTTCAAACAATCAGAATGGATTTCAGCGAGTTAAACAACTGAAAGTCCAAATAACAAATAGGAGGAAACAATTCCCGATCGTAAATTGTATAATTTCTGTATCTCTTTGTATGTCTTTCAAGCTTTCTCTTTCAACACTCCTCACAGTGTGTGTATTTTCTTTCTTAGTTCTGATTCTCTCTATCTTTTTTATGCTCCTCCTCACAGTGTATCTATTTTCCTCTTCAGCTCTCTTTCCCCAGAAAATCCTCACTGTGTGTTTATTTTTTTTTTATTTTTTTTTTTACAGCCCTCAAGGTCCAGTGTGTATATCCTCCTCTCTATATCCCTGTCTGTTTTTTTCTTAGATGGTCCTCCTGTCCCCCCTTTTATAAGTCTCAAAACTATCTTTTTTAACAGCCCTTTTTTTTCAGAATACCCCAGTCCCTCCCATGTGCCTTCCATTTTCAGTTCCACTTTAGCTAATTAAGTATTAAACCCCATCCTTCCCCTGGCAGGCTTAAACTTTCCCATTTTATTAACTAAAAGCAAGCATGGGCAGCAGAATCTATCTGACAGCATATGCTGTCAACACATTTTAAATTTGAAAGCCCCTTTTAAGAAGGAAACAGGCTGTGCACAATGCACATGCTGTGCACAAGTGCACATGCCATCGACTCAGATTTCAATTAACAGACCAAGCCTTTTCTGAAATCATATTAACAGCTATAAGTAACTGGACTTGGTTCTTAATTGTTTTCAACAAATGTTCAACAGAAGCAAATCGATTTACTACGCTCAGACAGTTGAAATTAATTGACGACACATGTCGACTCGACTATATTAGTATTAACATACACAATCGTAGCCAGAAATCAGACATTCAGAAGTATGGGACACATGACTCAACTTATACTGATTAAAACAGAATTGTACTTTGAGGATTTAGTCAGTACAAATTCGGAATACCACCAATACACATGCCTTAACAGAATAGGAGGGGAGGGATTCAGACAAACACAGAGGTTCAAACAAAGTGGACAAACAAAAGTAGATAAAATTAGAACAAATATGAACAGTCTTTTAAAACAAATCATACGGACTAAAACAAATAAAGGAAAGAAAGCAGACTCACCTTAAACTTGAAAAGTTAAAAAAAAGTTTGAACCCGGATTTGGACAGACCTTTCTTAAGGCTGAACGAACTTTAATCGAAGTGTTTCTCAGATGAGAAACACTTCGATTAAGGTCCATTAAACCTTAATCTCTTTGGCTCGGACTGGCATGGGCCAGCGATGAAGAACTACAAAGTTCTCAGAACTCAGATCTGGGATTCATGCTTCCCTGGTCAGATTCGGACCAAACCAAGTATGGTTCGGTCACGAGGGGGGTCTGGGGAGTATCTGGTACAAAACTGGGGTTGGTTGGGTCAGATCGAGTTTTGACTCGAATCTTCGAATGAAGATTCGAGGACCTGGGGGTGATTCGAAACATGGGGTTGGTAGATTTGGGTTCAGGATGGCCTGGGGGTCCTATGGTGTTCAAGGGAAGGTCACCGGCATCCATGCCGCCGGCTTTCATGGCGGAAGTATGCAGAGGCGGCTAGGGTTTAAGGCTGTTCGTTTGGGGAGACGAAGCAGCTGGGGTATTGGATAGGGGGGTAGGGTAGTGTTATGTACTTATATAGTTAGTGGGCAAGTGGATCCTGGCCGTTGGATGAGACGAGATGAAGGGCCAGGATCCTTCGGCTAACAGGGAACGACGTCGTTCCAAGGGTGAAGGGTTAGGGTCGGTCCGGGTGAGACGGGTCGGGTTTATTGGTGGGTTATGGGGATTGATCTTGGACCGTTGGATCGGCTTGGTTTAAACGGTTGTGATGGGTTGGCATCGAAACGACGTAGCTTTGGTGTTAAACTACGTCGTTTCATGGCGGGGGTGGGCTGTTTGGACTGGTGGCTTGGGCTGAGTTCGTTGGGCCAATTTTAACAAATTGGCCCAAGTCCGGAAGGGCCTTTTCTTTCTCTTTTTTTTTATTTTTATTTCTTTTCTTATTTATTTTAAAACAAAACTAAGCCAAATTAAAATTAAATACACACTCAAATATAATTATTTGCGCACATACTAAAGTATTTCAAAACCGGTAAAGTCAAACCAAACAAAATCACGGACGAAAAATGCCTATTCACGATTTTCTATTTAACGACCGAATTACGGTTTGAATTACGCAGGACACATATATATTTTTTTTGAATTTTATTTTAATAAAGTAAATAAATAAGAATGGGCCAAAATCACAAATAAATCCACAAGGTGCCGCACAGAAATTCGAAATTGTACAGCGGGGCCAATTATATATTTTTTATTTCTTTTTGGAGCGATTGTCGTGTGAAGCAAAAATCACGTGCTCACAGCTGCCCCTCTTTGTTCGGAAACACGAAGGGTTTTCGTGCAAAGATCAAGTGAGCGTGTATGAGCGATTTTTGCCTATAGACCACTCCGTATGAAGCATTTTTTGAAAGATCTGACCGAATCTTGCTTCAAAGATTTCCTACATATCCTGGGCTAAACAGGAATCAGGTCAATGTAGTTCGAGAAGTTTTGGTAGCTGGGACTACCATGGGACTGCAATGCTTGCCGCTACTGCTGCTGCTGTTGTCACTGCTACGTCACTGACCGCCTTATTACAACCAAGCGAAAATTGGAAACTGAACTTAACTACTTTTATGCATGTCAACTGCTAGTTACAAGATTCCTATCTATGATTCTTTTACGACTTGATCTTGGGTCTTAGCTGATTCTGCTTGTAGACTCTGATCTGAATCTTGATGCTTGCGAGTTGTGGCGACTTGTTTTTTAATCTCCGGGATACCGAATAAAATGTGACCGGCAGAGGTCAGGACGTTAGTCAAATGTTGGAGTCGATTTGCTTTCCCTTTACTCTGATATCTCGGGATATCTCTTTTTTTGTCTTTTTCTTCTTTGATTCCGAACTGGGATTCATCTCGTGGGTCATTTCGATTCATGTGGCTCGAGGTCAGACCTGCGGGAGAAAACAAACGAACGAAATTTTCTGCCCCAGTTTCACTAGGAAAATTTCGTTAATTATTCACTAGGTAGTTCATAAAATTGATGAAAGAGGATATGCATGCTCAGTGCAGGGTTGGAGCCCTAATATCGACTAGCTGGGGAAAAGTTCAGTGTAGGGTTTAAAACCCTAGCGCCGAACAAAGGAAGAATTCAGTTTAGGGTTTAAAACCCTAATGCTGCCTGAAAGGAAAAAAAGTTCAGTTTAGGGTTTAAAACCCTAATGCTGACTAAAAGGAAAATTCAGTTTAGGGTTTTAAAACCCTAATGCTGATTGGCTGGAAAAGCTCAGTTTAGAGTTTAGAACTCTAATGCTGGCTGAAAGAAAAAAGTTCAGTTTAGGGTTTAAAACCCTGATGCTGACTAAAGGAAAATTCAGTTCAGGGTTTAAAACCCTAATGCTGATTGCACGGAAAAAGCTCAGTTTAGAGTTTAAAACTCTAATGCTGGCTAAAAGGAAAAAGTTCAGTTTAGGGTTTAAAACCCTAATGCTGACTAAAGGAAAATTCAGTTTAGGGTTTAAAACCCTAATGCTGATTGGCTAGAAAAGCTCAGTTTAGAGTTTAGAACTCTAATGCTGGCTGAAAGGAAAAGTTCAGTTTAGGGTTTAAAACCCTAATGCTGACTAAAGGAAAATTCAGTTCAGGGTTTAAAACCCTAATGCTGATTGCACGGAAAAAGCTCAGTTTAGAGTTTAAAACTCTAATGCTGGCTAAAAGGAAAAAGTTCAGTTTAGGGTTTAAAACCCTAATGCTGACTAAAGGAAAATTCAGTTTAGGGTTTAAAACCCTAATGCTGATTGGCTAGAAAAGCTCAGTTTAGAGTTTAGAACTCTAATGCTGGCTGAAAGGAAAAGTTCAGTTTAGGGTTTAAAACCCTAATGCTGACTAAAGGAAAATTCAGTTCAGGGTTTAAAACCCTAATGCTGATTGCATGGAAAAGCTCAGTTTAGAGTTTAAAACTCTAATGCTGGCTAAAAGGAAAAAGTTCAGTTTAGGGTTTAAAACCCTAATGCTGACTGGCTGGGGATAAAGCTCGAGAATACTACACGATCTATTTTTGAGTTTTCTTGTTTTAGATAAAAGGGAGTTTCGTGGAAGCTTACCTTTCGAGTGAATTCCTCATTGCCAAAGTATTTCTTGTACCTGTGTACCTTCTTCTTTGGGCGACACCTGCTTCTTGCACGGTTGTCTTGGATTATACCTGTTTCAACTTTTCAGACAAAGAACAATTGTTAGTTCGGAAATGACGGTCGGTTCGGTGACCTTGATCGTTCCCAGTTGCTATGTTGCGTCCCTATTTCTGTCGCGAAGTCCCGCCGTTGATTCAATTCTAATGGCGAAACTCTTTTGACTGCTTAGGCTTTGTATTTCCAGATTCTGTGATGATTTGCCTCGTAAGGCCCCCTTTTTTTTGTGTCCCATCTTGCTTGGAGATTCTCAACGGGGATTTTATTGGGGATACTCTGTGGGGATTTGTACAAGAGGAAGCTCTGTGGGGGGAATATTTACAAAGCGGATTCTTTGTGTGGATTTTCGTACAATGGGCATGCTGGGGATTTATTTCCAAGTGGGATTTCCAGGATTTGTTGGGGCAAGCCTGTTGGGGATGTCTACAAAAGAACTCGCTGGGATGTGCTGGGGAGATTCCATTTTTCTTTTTCTCTCTTTTTTTTTTTTTTTTTTTATTTGGGGAGATTTTGTGGGAGATTGTACAAGACTCTGTTGGGATTTGTACAGGGGGAGACTCTGTGGGGATTTGTCCGAAGGTGGACTTGCTGGGGAAGATTTCAAGATTTCTCTCTTTTCCTTTACTCCGGAACACCATCAAACGTCATGATTCATCATGCTTGGGTAATCATATCAACGAGATGAGGTGCTTTCCTTCATGAGATGGGATTCCGTGCAAACAAACCATGCCACCTGCCCTTTCCGGTGCGTCCTGAACTCCGGGTTAAAATGCAAAAAGGGATTCGAAAAGAAACAAAGCAGGGGAAAATAAATCAGAAAAGGAATACCCTTTTCGGGACGAGAAAGACTTATCTGAGGAAGATAACGCTGGCTTTAAATGACATGACATGCCTTTTGGACTGGACGTCTGACCTTCTAAGAGCTTGCGTTTTCCTGAACCAGAACAGATCTGTGATTCCAAAACTGGTGGAACTTTGCCGAGACCTTCTTGGGGTGGCGTCATTCCTTTTCGGCCAACAGCGCCCTTTGCGGGTTTTCACTGGCTGACCTCTCTCATTTCTCTTCCTGTCATCGCTTGATAGCACTCTTTGCGAGTTTTTACTAAACAAGCTCTCTCATTTTGGTTTCTCTACTCCCGTCGCCTCGTGGTGCCCGAAGGTTTTCACCGCCGAGACTCTCTCATTTTATTTCTCTCAACTCGGGGTGTGCCGGTTTCTATTTGTGATGCTTATCGGTTTCCCACTATCTTTGGTAATTGATTTGAAGGCTTGTACCTGGTAAAGAGAGGTAGCTGATACTAAACTTCTCAAGTGTCCGACATGCCCCGGTTTTCAATTTCAGGGTGAATGGGATTTTGTTGTTGGTGTGACTGAACCTCAGGGAGAGGCTGCCTACGTATCCTTTCGGAATCAAGTCAAACGTAGTTCAGGCCTCAATCAATGTTTTGTTTTGTTTTTTTTTTTTTTATATATATAATGGCTCAAAAGGTGGTAGCGAGAATTGGGCAGTGTTTGGGGAGTAGTGGGGAATAAACACCTTTGCCCTTTTCAATGTGTCAGGACCACTTGGAGTAGGATCTAGACGTAGTACCTCTTGACTGCATCTGCATTCACTGCTGTGTCAGGGTCATTTCCTTCGATATCACCTAAATACAATGCTCCTCTTGGCAATATTTTCCTTACGATGTATGGGCCTTTCCAATTTGGGGCGAACTTTCCTTTTGCTTCTTCATGATGCGGCAGAATACGCCTCAGTACCAATTGTCCTACTTCGAAATTCCGAGGTCGGACTTTCTTGTTGTAAGCACGGGCCATCCTTCGTTGGTATAACTGTCCGTGACAAACTGCAGCCATCCGCTTTTCGTCAATCAACGTCAATTGCTCCAGTCGAGTCTTAACCCACTCGTTGTCCTCGATTTCTGCTTCGACAATGATTCGAAGTGAAGGAATCTCTACCTCTGCCGGTATTACGGCCTCGGTTCCATAAACCAAAAGATAAGGAGTCGCTCCCACCGATGTGCGCACCGTAGTGCGATACCCCAATAACGCAAAAGGTAACTGCTCATGCCACTGTCGGGAACTTTGTATTGTTTTCCTCAAAATCTTCTTGATGTTTTTATTTGCAGCTTCTACAGCACCATTGGCTTTTGGCCGATAAGGAGTGGAATTCCTGTGTGTTATCTTGAATTGCTCGCACACGTCTCCCATCAAGTGACTGTTCAAGTTTGCTGCATTATCTGTAATGATAGTCGCAGGAATACCGAAGCGACAGATAAGATTTGAGTGTACAAAATCCACTACAGCTTTCTTGGTGACCGACTTGAGAGTGACAGCCTCTACCCACTTTGTGAAGTAATCGATGGCAACCAGTATAAACCTGTGTCCATTCGAAGCCTTTGGTTCAATTGGTCCAATGACGTCCATGCCCCAAGCGACAAATGGCCAAGGTGCGGACATGGGATGCAGTTCCGTGGGAGGTGCATGAATCAAATTACCGTGCACCTGACACTGATGACACTTCCGGACAAAGCTAAAGCAATCCTTTTCCATGGTCATCCAGTAATAACCTGCTCTAAGGATCTTCTTCGCTAAGACATACCCGTTCATGTGAGGTCCACACACACCTGCGTGTACTTCGTGCATGATCTTTCTCGCTTCCTCGATGTCGACACATCTTAAGAGATTGAGGTCCGGAGTCCTCTTATATAACAATTCACTGCTCAAAAAGAAACCACTTGCATGTCGCCTAATGGTCCTCTTTTGATCTCCAGTTGCATGCTCGGGGTATTCTTGTGTCTTCAAGAATCTCTTGATGTCATGGTACCAAGGCTGCGTATTTGATCCCGTCTCGATTACACTGCAGTAACCGTGTCTTTCCTTGATTTGGATTTCCAAAGGATCGACGTGGGCGTCGCCCGGGTAGGGTAGCATAGAAGCCAGAGTAGCAAGTGCATCTGCCAGTTCATTGTGAAACCTCGGAATATACCTGAATTCTATTGAGTTAAAGCGCTTGCTGAGGTCCTCCACATGTTGTCGGTATGGGATAAGTTTGACATCCCGAGTTTCCCATTCGCCTTGAACTTGCCGGATGATCAGGTCAGAATCTCCCATAATCAGTAAGTCTTTGACATCCTGATCGATTGCCATATGTATGCCCATAATGCAGGCTTCATATTCAGCTGTATTATTTGTGCAGAAGAAACGAAGTCTAGCTGTGGCGGGATAATGCTGACCGGCAGGTGAGATCAAAATTGCCCCAATCCCTATACCCTTGGCATTCACGGCTCCGTCAAAGAACATCTTCCAAACATGAGCTTCCTCTGAGATCACTTCTACGGTGTTTACCTCTTCATCTGGAAAGTAGGTATCCAATGGCTGGTATTCCTCATCGACCGGGTTTTCGGCCAAATGATCTGCTAACGCCTGGGCTTTCATTGCCGTGCGAGTGACATAAACTATGTCGAACTCCGTAAGCAAGATTTGCCATTTAGCCAGTCTCCCAGTAGGCATTGGTTTCTGAAATATATATTTCAAGGGATCCAACCTGCTTATGAGGAATGTAGTGTGGGCTTGGAGATAATGCCTCAGCTTTTGAGCAACCCATGTGAGAGCGCAGCATGTCCTCTCCAACAGAGTGTATTTGGCCTCGTAGCTGGTGAATTTCTTGCTCAGGTAGTAGATCGCCTGTTCCCTTTTCCCGGTCACATCGTGTTGCCCCAGGACGCAGCCAAAGGAGTTCTCCAAGACTGTCAGATACAAGAAAAGTGGCCTCCCTGGTTCGGGAGGGACCAAGACTGGGGGATTCGAAAGGTACTCTTTGACTTTATCAAAGGCTTCTTGACACTCCGTTGTCCACTTAATCGCCGCATCTTTTCTTAACAACTTGAATATGGGCTCACACGTGCTTGTCAGCTGGGCAATAAATCGACTGATGTAGTTCAGCCTGCCCAAAAGACTCATCACGTCTTTCTTCGTTCTTGGGGGGGTAGATCTCTGATAGATTTTATCTTAGTCGGATCTAGCTCGATACCTCTCCTGCTTACGATGAAACCCAAAAGTTTACCCGACGGAACTCCGAAAGCGCATTTGGCTGGATTTAGCTTCAAGTCATACTTCCTTAGCCTCTCGAAGAATTTCCTCAAGTCTTGGATGTGATTACCCTGTGTCCTGGACTTGACTATTACATCGTCCACGTACACCTCTATTTCCTGATGCATCATGTCATGGAAAATGGCGGTCATGGCCCTCATATAAGTAGCCCCAGCATTCTTTAAACCAAACGGCATGACCCGATAACAGTAGGTGCCCCAAGGCGTGGTGAAGGCAGTTTTCTCGGCATCCTCTTCATCCATCAATACCTGATGATACCCAGCGTAACAATCTACGAAAGACTGTATCTCGTGCTTGGCGCAATTGTCAACGAGGATGTGGATGTTGGGCAGCGGGAAATTATCTTTAGGACTTGCTCTGTTCAGATCTCGGTAATCTACACATACTCGAGTTTTCCCGTCCTTTTTCGGTACTGGAACCACATTCGCCAACCATGTTGTATATTGGACTACCCGGATCACTCCTGTTTTCAGTTGCTTGGTGATCTCCTCTTTAATTTTGTCACTGACCTCGGTTTTGAACTTTCGTTGCTTTTGTTGAACCGGAGGACAATCAGGATGAATCGGCAATTTGTGAACCACTAGATCGACACCTAGTCCCGGCATGTCATCATATGACCAAGCAAACACGTCTTTAAATTCAAGAAGAAGTTGAATTATCGCCTCTCGCGTTTTCTTGTCCGTGTGAATGCTTATCTTGGTCTCCCGGATTTCTTCCGGGGTTCCTAAATTTACCGGTTCAGTGTCATTCAGATTCGGCTTAGGTTTATTCTCGAAATATTCCAACTCTCGGTTTATCTCCCTAAAAGCCTCTTCCGCATCATATTCTGGTTCTGGATTCATTAATTCGCAGTTAAATAGCTCATTGTGACCTGGGCGTGAAGTCCGCAAGCATGTCATATTTAAAGCCGCATTATTAGGACTGAAAAGGAAGATAAGAGGAAAAGTAATAAAATCAGAACGAAAGAAAGAATAGGAAAGCAATGATGATTTTTTTTTTTTTTGAAAATTGGAAGACAACAACGTTTACAACTAGGAATTCGGAATAACAAATGAAAAGAAGAAAACGTTCAAGTTATGTCCCGGAGATAACTTGTGATACAGGAAAGGTGGCAGGACAGGTCTACCCGGACTTCCGTCTAGTTGGGAATGGCGTGATCTCCCAGTTTTGGAGCTTGGCGTTTGGTCCCATGTATATCATCTCAGCAGTGCTCGTGCCTTCGCTTGGTTGAACCATGTGGACCTCGTAGAGCATTTCCCTCATTGCCCCACATATTTCCTTGATTTCCTCAACTGTGAAGACCTCATCTTCTTCTTCTTCAGTGTACCCTGGCCTGACAAAAGTCGCATGTAAATCCGGCAGTGGTTGAGGCAACTTCCAGCCCTCATTTCTCCTTTTCTTTGCCCATTTTTCGTCTGCTGGAGTAGGTTTGAAACCTAGTCCAAAAGGTTTCTTGATGACTGCTAAAGTAATGGGTTCCGTCGTTCCCTGAAGATTTCGTCCAAGCCCCTTCCCCGGCCTAAATCCGTGTCGGATCATCTCTTTGGCCACCATAACCGAAGCGTTAGACAAGAAAGGCTGGGGGCAAGGTACTCCCTCTTCGTGCTGCTCTGCCAATACCACCTCGAAAGCTTGATAGACCGTATGCTCACTCCCTTCTCTTGGTTCAAGATACGGGATAGATGGGTCCCGATAAATGGCATGTTCATCTTCTCCATGGACCACGATCTCTTGGTCTTCATACTCGAACTTCACCATCTGGTGAAGAGTAGAAGGCACGGCTCCTGTCGCATGGATCCAAGGCCTTCCAAGGAGGAAATTGTAAGATGTGTCCATGTCGATCACTTGGAAAGTGACTCGAGATTCGACTGGTCCTATGACCAGCAACAGGTCTATTTCTCCCATGGTGTCTCTCTTGATACCATCGAAAGCTCTCACGCAAACGTTGTTGGGTCGGATTCTTCCGGTCTCAATTTCCATTCTTTGCAGCGTGGAGAGCGGGAAGATGTCAACACCTGATCCCCCATCCAGCATCACCCGCTTGACATAGTAGTCCTCACATTTGACTGTTAAATGCAATGCCTTGTTGTGTGCTGCTCCTTCCGGGGGTAGATCGTTCTTGCTGAAGGAGATTTGGTTGACGACGAAGAATCTTTCTGTCATCCGCTCTAGTTGCTCCACCGAGGTTTCGACCGGTACGTATGCTTCATTCAGGGTTTTCAGCAGGATCTTTTGATGCTCGGTTGACCTCATTAATAGTGACAGCATGGACACTTGCTCAGGGTGCTTGCGCAGCTGGTCTATCACTTCGTAATCCGGCATCTTCATCTGCTTGAAGAACACTTCCGCTTCTTCAACACTCACAGGCTCCTTTGGAGGGAAACGCCTTTGTGTGGCGTTGTTTAGTTCTTGGGTATTTGAGTACCCTCCAACGAAAGTATTTTCTGGAAGTTCTTCCATGACCTCCTTACCTTTATACGTTACCAAAGTCTTTTGATAATTCCACGGCACTGTGGACGGGTTGGTCATTGGCTTTTGTGGCACGCGTCCGATAACCACTGGCTCATTCAGCCGAGGTGGTTGAATCGTCCCCCGGACCACATAGGCCCCTTTTGGCACGTACATAGGTTTTGCTTTTTTGATCCCGAAGTTCT
Organism: Nicotiana tabacum; assembly: GCF_000715075.1. Taxonomy (NCBI): domain Eukaryota; kingdom Viridiplantae; phylum Streptophyta; class Magnoliopsida; order Solanales; family Solanaceae; genus Nicotiana; species Nicotiana tabacum. The sequence goes on from NC_134095.1 coordinate 103,938,264, forward strand.
GCGTCTTCTTGGCTTGACCTCGTGGTATGTAAAGAACTCCACCCTTTGCTGGTACTACTTTCTTCTCCACCTTCTTTTCGGGCTTGCTTTCTGCAGCCTTGGCCTCCTCGCCCCTTTCTGATTTCTGGTCTGTTTCAGGCCTCCTCGCTGTGTCGACAATGGCAATTATGGCTTTCAAGGCAGGGTCGAACTCTTTGTCTTCACAAATCATGCCGATCAGCGGCCCATTATTGTGAGCGGGCAATGGATTGTTAGTCACATTTGGGATCTCTTCGTCCCTTAGCACTATCTTCCCCTGCTCTATCAAATTTTCGACCACTCTTTTCAATGACCAGCAGTCGTTTGTATCATGACCCTCGGCCCCTGAATGATAGGCGCATCTGACTCCGGCTTTGTAAGAAGGAGATGTCGGGTTTTGCCTTGTTTGAGGGATGGGTTGTAGGAAACCCAACTGAACCAACTTTGGGAACAAAGTCGAGTATGGCTCACCGATGGGCGTGAAAGTCCGCCGTCGAGGTGGCTCTTGGGGGCGGTAGTTATTTTGCGGGGGTTGTGGGTTATAGTGGTTGCGGTAAGGAGGCTGATTTCTGGGAGGTGGAGCTGGGCCTCGGTTGGCTTGTTGTGGTGAATGGTTATAAGGTTGGGCATTCATGACCATATAAGGTTGATGAGCATATGCCGCATTTGAGTGGGGGTAGTAGTGTTGTGAGGCCCTTTCCGGAAAATGGGGCCTGTGATGACGATACTCCCTTGCTTCAGAGGCTGCCATAGCCGTTTCTTCCTTCTTCTTCCCCCTTGTCGTCCCTCCAGACCCACTTTGGATGGCCTGAGAGGTTGCCCTTAGGGCTGCTTGACTCAGAATCCGACCCGTTTTCAGCCCATTCTCTACCATTTCTCCTATCTTGATTGCTTCCGCGAATGGCTTACCCATGGCCGACATCATGTTTTGGAAATAGTCAGACTCTTGAGCCTGGAGAAAGGTAGTGACCATTTCCACTTCATCCATGGGAGGCTTTACTCTCGACGCCTGTTCACGCCACTTGATAGCATACTCTCTAAAACTTTCCGAAGGCTTCTTCTTCAAATTCGACAGAGAGTTTCGGTCTGGCGCAATGTCGATGTTATACTGGAATTGTTTTACAAAATCTCTGGCGAGATCATCCCATATATGCCATCGGGACATTTCCTGATCCATATACCATTCCGAAGCTATCCCTACTAAGCTTTCCCCAAAATATGCCATTAGCAGTTCTTCCTTTCCGCCGGCTCCCCGCAATTGGTTGCAGTATTTTTTAAGATGTGCAATGGGGTCACCGTGCCCATCGTATTTCTCGAACTTGGGGGTCTTGAAACCCGTCGGCAGGTGCACGTGAGGGAACATGCACAGGTCGGTGTAAGAGACGCTCTTTTGCCCGCTCAAACCTTGCATATTCTTCAAACTTTGTTCAAGGCTTCTCATTCTCTTAGCAATCTCATTTTGTTCTGCAATCCTGGGGTTCTGTTCCTGTCCCGGTGCGAGTTCGCACTGAGGCGGTAGAGGATTATTGTTGGTAGCGAACCTGGTTGGTTCTATTGAGAACGATGGTGCTTGGAATGTAAAAGAGGATGAGTCAAAGCTTGGCTTGTATGTGGCAGGCTGTGCCGTAGCTGGGCAAGGCGATGCAGTAAAGATATTCATGCTTGCATCGGTGGCCGACATTCGGGGATGAGGCTCAGAAGGTGATCCGGCGGAGAAAACGGAGTTGGCTGGATACCCGAATGGGGTAGCAGGGTAATTTATGGGGACATTAGAAGTCCCACCTGACCTGGAGAATAATTCAGGGAATCCGGGGACGACACTTGGCGGCTCTTTCCCGTTGTTCCAATCATCCAGCATTTCCAACATGCGGAGCCGTAGGATTCTATTTTCTTCTGCAGTTGCGGATTCAGGCGTGAGGACGGCTGAGATTGAGCTCTCCTCAGAGACGGGGACTGTTTGCAATGGAATTTCCGAAGACATTTCCACACTTCCTTTTGACCTGGTGAAGTAGGTGTGAGTACTGTTTCTGGTCCTAACAATAGGTAGTTGAACACCTCTCTTTGACCTCGTGAAGTATGAGTGCGAGGCCAGACTTTCACCAAACCAACCGTCTTTTCAAAAACCCTGGAAATGTGCTCAATGACAAGCGCACGGTTAATTTGTAGCAAATAACAGATAGTTAATCTCACGTTGGGCATGATGCACCTATACAGTTAAGTGGATTACTATATGTCTGCTACGAGAGCATGCGTCATTCCGGTATTTTCCTCTTATTCCCCCCTTTTTCTTTTTTTTTTTATTTTCATTTATTTTTCTTTTATATATTTTTTTTGTAGCAAAATAAAATGCGATCGGATCCGATGAGGATTGCCTACGTATCACGATACTCACGTGAATCAGATCATTACGTAGTTCGAAAACACGAATGAGCGTGAAAGAAGCAAACTCTTTATTATTGAAGCAGTCTGTTACAAACTACATTTTGCAAAAGAAAAAGCAAACTTTGAAAATAAACCTAGACTCAAAAATAGACTAAAAATCACCCTGATGAAGGACAGGCAGAAGATGCTAAGATACAGATTTGACCTATGAATGCATTATGGTTTTAAAAATTGGTTTCCGCGGGGCGTCGTTCGGCCTCGCCGCGGTCCTAGGCGTGAGATCCCTCTCAAGTTGATCTAGCTCGTGCATAGTCTGCTTGACATAACCCATTACTGCCGAGAGGACGGTAGCGCTGGACATGTTCTCACATCGTAGGCATCGTCTGGTGATGGCATGGGCAATGGCCTTGATCCTATCTCTGGTTTGCTTCTTCTCTATGAGCAGGCGTTTTGTCTGATCGCTGCATATCTTGAAAACTTGAGCATCTTGTACATGCTGATGTTTCAGTCGTCGTACTTCCAACTTCATCCGGGCTATTGAGTCGTACCAGTATCTGCTCTCAATTTGGAAATCCTTGGCCTGATTAACTGCTTTGCTCTCAAGTGCAGCCATCTCTCTCTTTATTTCAGCAACAGTCTTCTCATGGTCGCTTTCCAATCGATTCAGGTACCTGCGATGCTTATCCGTTCTTGTATCCCACTGTGCTTTGAGCTCTGCTATGATGTTTTCAGATTTCTCCAAACCATCTCGCCACTCCCTGATTTCCCCTTTTAGCCCTTTTATCAGCTGCTCGTCCGATCGACGCCTTGGTTGTCTATCTGCATCCAACCTTATCTGTTTGATCTGGGCTCTGAGCATTTCATTTTCTTGGATCAACCTGTTCCGCTCTCCCAGATCGGTAGCAACCTGCACGTTGTGTTCATATTTCAAGTTTTCCACTTGTTGCTTTAACCTGCTGATTTCGGTGCAATAGCCTCTTTCTTTTGTTAACCAATCCCACTGCTTTTGTGATGATTCGGTAAAATTCCGGATGTGGGGTCTCTTAGCTGGCCTTTCATGCTCGAGTTCCCTTCTGTACCATGCAAGGTAACCTGGCGCCGTTTCTCCTTTGGCTTGATCCCGCACGCAAGTATCTGATTTCAAATATTGACCCTCATTCCAGATTTGGCGAATCTTTGCTTCTGGGAACTGCCCGTTAGGACTTATCTCAATTGCTTGAGTGCTTAGATCTTCCTCATGAGGTACTGTCTGGCATTTTCCGAACTGTCTTAAAACTCGGCCGGGTGCGTAAGGTTGAATGCTCTTAAGCCCCATCAACAAGAAATGAGTTTTAGCCGCTGACATATATAAGACCTCATCAACGGGCAACCATCCCAACTTCCATTGTATTTGGCTGGCAGTAAGAGCTTGAAAGAACGTGGTCCAAGCCAGGACTCCTTCGGGCAAACTGATCTCTTTGGCTCTCGCGTAAGATTCTCCTATGCGGGTCTTTTCCGGGGAACCATGGCTCAAAATCTCGGAATGATGGCAAAGGTGCTCGGTCATCCATATCTGCAAAAGCAAGTTACAACCTTCGAAGAAATTTCCCCCAGCTTTACAAGCTGTGAGAGCTCGAAAGATGTCGGATACCACCATAGGCGCGAGAGTACTGTTGCTTTGCGTGAGTAAAGTGCCGACGACCCCAGATATCTTCAAATCAACGTTTCCATCTTTCCTGGGAAATACCAGAAGACCCAGAAACGTTATCATGAACGCCACCCGTCTGTGCTCGTCCCACTTCTGACGAACTCCTTTGCTGCACAGTTTGTTGATTGGATTATTGAATCCCCCCTCGTGACCGTATCTATCATATATGAAGTCTGGAGTACAGAATCCGGCTGCTAGATCCGGGTTGTGGACTGTTCTAGGTATTTTCAATGAATCCAGGAACCGATGTACCGTGACGACTCTTGGGGCGACCAAGTATTTTTCCCTCAACGGAAGTTCAGTATTCCCGATGTATCCGGCCATTTCTTCCAAAGTTGGGGTGAGCTCAAAATCAGGGAAATGGAAAACATTGTGCGCCGGGTCCCAATAGGTAACCAAAGCTCTTATGATATCTCCCCGAGGCTGGATTTCCAACAGACCCACAAGACCTTTCAGATTTTTCTTAACCTCATTTTGCCCTTCAACACCTAGATCATTCCACCATAGCCGTAACTTGATAGGGATTTTGGTCATTATTGAAAAATGTTCATTTTGCATCGTGCTCATCCTGCACATTTATTAAGGTGATTTTAACAAAAATGACTGACTCAAAATATTTTACAGAGGGGACCAAGCTTTGAACACGGCCTTTAAGCACTTCGGGGACGAAGATTTTAAGGCTGTGTGGGTCTAAAAATGCTAAGCAAAACCCAAAAGTGGCTATTTATGCAAAGTCAGCCTTCCGGCGTCCCCTTTCGGGAACATTCGGCTATTCATGTCAAAACAGCATCACCTGACTTATTTATGACTCTTTAAAAATTTGAAACATATATTTTTTGATTTTGGCTATTTTAGCAAAATGGGGGTTGAACCCGACGAGGGTTGCCTACGTATCTCACATCCGGTGAGAATCAAACCGGCGTAGTTCGGGGATACCGCGAGTAGAGAAAATTAAATAAACCTAAAAATCAGAAATAAGTATATTTTTTTTTATTATTCTTGAAGAAAGATAAAGACTAAAGAAAAAATAATTTTTTTTTTTTGCAATATTTGGACTATCAGTCTGAATTTATAAAAAGGGTATTACAAGAGAAAATTTTTTTGAATTATGAGTTTTCCATTTTTTTTTTACTTTTAAAAATAAATACCATTTCTTTTTTTTTTATTTTGAAAGCGAAAGAATTTTTTTTTTATTTTATATATACCCCCCTTTTTTAATAATTCAAACTAAGAAGACAAATTTTGTTTTTATTCTTTCTTTTTCTTTTTTTTTAGAACAATTCCGGTGAGGTTTTGACAATACTTGAACATTGGTTTTATTTTTCCAAAATAAGTAATTATCCTTCCACGTTGCTATTTTCCTCTTTTTTTTAGAAACCGGTCAGCATGCGGAACCGAAGCAAATAAATGCACAAAACAAATAGGATGCAGCAGGGTGGTCTTTTCAATTCAGGTTGCCTGTCCTAGACGGACCCAACCCCTGTGTTGAGCCCCCTAAGTCAAGTGCATCATGATGCAAATAAACGTTCCTACTAGGGATCCGGCATGAAGTTTCGTTATACTAGGTTTAAACCTTGGTATTTGTTCTAGACTGTGTACCCGAGCGGACCAACTCGAGTCGAGGAGGGGCTACGTACCGGGGACCCGCGAGATCGTCCGGCTTTGTAACTTGTCCGTCCTCTTTCTTATTTTAGGTATTGACATTAACAGAATAGGGAGTCTCGACCAGCGAGCTTCTCCCCGGAGGTAAGAAGAGAAGGGTTTCGGCACAGTTTATATACAGTTCAGATAATATCAAAGCGGTAAAAGACAGCATTATGCAAAAACATGTAATAAAGATCAGATAATAAAGCCAAATATAACAATTATTCTAAGCTCGAATTCTTGAACCCTGAACCAGTGGTTCTGGGTCCACTAATCCCCAGCAGAGTCGCCAGAGCTGTCACACCTCCTTTTTGCGCGCCCTGCCCCGAAGGGTTAGATGCGCGGGTGGAGTTTTTCCAATTTAAGTGACAATATTCGAAATGGGATTATTTATTTAATTCAGAGTCGCCACCTGGGAAAGGTTTGGTTTTTGGTGTCCCAAGTCACCGGTTTATCTTGAATCCCAAATCGAGGAAATTTTCGACTTTTCCAAATGAAGTCTGCGAACCAGAAATTCTAAGTAAGGAATTCTGTTGACCCGAGGGAAGGTGTTAGGCACCCTCGGATCCCGTGGTTCTAGCACGGTCGCTTAAATTGTTATAATGGCTAAATATCCGATTTAAATACATGTTGTGACCTATGTGCTTTTATTAAGTTTCAATTGCTTTTACTATTATCAATTATTTTACAGAATTGCAACGTCGTGAAAATGCGTCTCGAACCACGTCACAATCAATGCACCCGTGATTGTCGACACATTTGGACTTCATTGAGATTTGTATTTGGGTCACATCAATGTGCACCCGAATCTAAGAATGTGATTTAATTAAACCGCGCCAACAGAGTCTAACGCGCTATTATCTTTGTAGAAGGCCATGAAATTTATTAAATGGCCCATCCTGAATTCTAGATAATTATCAGGGTTATTTATTGAGGGCCCCGCAATTTTGCACCTTTATTTGGCGAGGCTTGTCTCTATTTTAGAAAAGGATATCCTAAAGTGGCTACATTTTTATATATTTGCGTCAAAAAAAAAAAACTAAAAGAGAAGAAAAATGCTAAATTAACTATATGCTTTTGTCTAATCCGGACTCTTATCGATTTCTGATTGATTATTTACAAAGCGGAAGGATGCCATAACTTATGAAACATACTTTAATTGGACAAAGAAATTACATTCGAGATTGACCCAATATTATACTTGTGTCCAAACGTTTCTTGAATTGAATTTTACTAGACTTATTGGGGCTGAAATGAAGGAATTAACTACTGGGCGTTGTTACTAATGGGATTTGAACATGATATTAGGTACTGCCTAACGAGACCCAGCAAAGACTAAAATGAAACAAGTCAACATAGTGTAAGTTTGGAGTATCCATACTTTGTATTAACAAATAGCTACGAACTAAAACATGAAGGACCAAACTCAGAAGTGTATTAGTTAACAATACATTTTCGTACTATTGAACTGGGAACTAACAACTACACATGCCCCTTAATATGCCATGAATATTACAACAAATGATTCTGAACTTCTTCAACCTTTTCATTTCATGCTTTCAAGCTGTTTCAATTACATCAATATGGGCCTGAAATGTGTACCTGGAAATGCTGAATGTGCACAGGAGAAAAAGAAGAAGATGTTGAGATCAGCAGCAAAATAAACAGGACTAGCAATAGCAGCAGGACAGAGCAGCAGCAGAACAAAACGAGCAGCAGAAAAAGGGCTCAAGTGCAGAAATGCAGCTATGGCCAATAGAAAGAAATAGCCAAACGAGAGCACAACCCAGTGAAGTAGAATCAAGAACTCCAAGCAGACCAAACCAATAGTGAACCAATGGAAAACACTTGACTAAATAGACACAGCTGGAACTTCAAACAATCAGAATGGATTTCAGCGAGTTAAACAACTGAAAGTCCAAATAACAAATAGGAGGAAACAATTCCCGATCGTAAATTGTATAATTTCTGTATCTCTTTGTATGTCTTTCAAGCTTTCTCTTTCAACACTCCTCACAGTGTGTGTATTTTCTTTCTTAGTTCTGATTCTCTCTATCTTTTTTATGCTCCTCCTCACAGTGTATCTATTTTCCTCTTCAGCTCTCTTTCCCCAGAAAATCCTCACTGTGTGTTTATTTTTTTTTTATTTTTTTTTACAGCCCTCAAGGTCCAGTGTGTATATCCTCCTCTCTATATCCCTGTCTGTTTTTTTCTTAGATGGTCCTCCTGTCCCCCCTTTTATAAGTCTCAAAACTATCTTTTTTAACAGCCCTTTTTTTTCAGAATACCCCAGTCCCTCCCATGTGCCTTCCATTTTCAGTTCCACTTTAGCTAATTAAGTATTAAACCCCATCCTTCCCCTGGCAGGCTTAAACTTTCCCATTTTATTAACTAAAAGCAAGCATGGGCAGCAGAATCTATCTGACAGCATATGCTGTCAACACATTTTAAATTTGAAAGCCCCTTTTAAGAAGGAAACAGGCTGTGCACAATGCACATGCTGTGCACAAGTGCACATGCCATCGACTCAGATTTCAATTAACAGACCAAGCCTTTTCTGAAATCATATTAACAGCTATAAGTAACTGGACTTGGTTCTTAATTGTTTTCAACAAATGTTCAACAGAAGCAAATCGATTTACTACGCTCAGACAGTTGAAATTAATTGACGACACATGTCGACTCGACTATATTAGTATTAACATACACAATCGTAGCCAGAAATCAGACATTCAGAAGTATGGGACACATGACTCAACTTATACTGATTAAAACAGAATTGTACTTTGAGGATTTAGTCAGTACAAATTCGGAATACCACCAATACACATGCCTTAACAGAATAGGAGGGGAGGGATTCAGACAAACACAGAGGTTCAAACAAAGTGGACAAACAAAAGTAGATAAAATTAGAACAAATATGAACAGTCTTTTAAAACAAATCATACGGACTAAAACAAATAAAGGAAAGAAAGCAGACTCACCTTAAACTTGAAAAGTTAAAAAAAAGTTTGAACCCGGATTTGGACAGACCTTTCTTAAGGCTGAACGAACTTTAATCGAAGTGTTTCTCAGATGAGAAACACTTCGATTAAGGTCCATTAAACCTTAATCTCTTTGGCTCGGACTGGCATGGGCCAGCGATGAAGAACTACAAAGTTCTCAGAACTCAGATCTGGGATTCATGCTTCCCTGGTCAGATTCGGACCAAACCAAGTATGGTTCGGTCACGAGGGGGGTCTGGGGAGTATCTGGTACAAAACTGGGGTTGGTTGGGTCAGATCGAGTTTTGACTCGAATCTTCGAATGAAGATTCGAGGACCTGGGGGTGATTCGAAACATGGGGTTGGTAGATTTGGGTTCAGGATGGCCTGGGGGTCCTATGGTGTTCAAGGGAAGGTCACCGGCATCCATGCCGCCGGCTTTCATGGCGGAAGTATGCAGAGGCGGCTAGGGTTTAGGGCTGTTCGTTTGGGGAGACGAAGCAGCTGGGGTATTGGATAGGGGGGTAGGGTAGTGTTATGTACTTATATAGTTAGTGGGCAAGTGGATCCTGGCCGTTGGATGAGACGAGATGAAGGGCCAGGATCCTTCGGCTAACAGGGAACGACGTCGTTCCAAGGGTGAAGGGTTAGGGTCGGTCCGGGTGAGACGGGTCGGGTTTATTGGTGGGTTATGGGGATTGATCTTGGACCGTTGGATCGGCTTGGTTTAAACGGTTGTGATGGGTTGGCATCGAAACGACGTAGCTTTGGTGTTAAACTACGTCGTTTCATGGCGGGGGTGGGCTGTTTGGACTGGTGGCTTGGGCTGAGTTCGTTGGGCCAATTTTAACAAATTGGCCCAAGTCCGGAAGGGCCTTTTCTTTCTCTTTTTTTTTATTTTTATTTCTTTTCTTATTTATTTTAAAACAAAACTAAGCCAAATTAAAATTAAATACACACTCAAATATAATTATTTGCGCACATACTAAAGTATTTCAAAACCGGTAAAGTCAAACCAAACAAAATCACGGACGAAAAATGCCTATTCACGATTTTCTATTTAACGACCGAATTACGGTTTGAATTACGCAGGACACATATATATTTTTTTTGAATTTTATTTTAATAAAGTAAATAAATAAGAATGGGCCAAAATCACAAATAAATCCACAAGGTGCCGCACAGAAATTCGAAATTGTACAGCGGGGCCAATTATATATTTTTTATTTCTTTTTGGAGCGATTGTCGTGTGAAGCAAAAATCACGTGCTCACAGATTCCTAAATGTAAATTTTAGTTAATTAATCTATTTTGATTTATAAACTAAGTAGTCTAATTTCTAGAATTTCTTTACAGCTTTCTTTTAATCTTGGTTTGATTGTTGTTTAGAGGTTTAGTTTTTTAAATTCAGTGTTTTGTTTAGGGTTAATTAGATGAGCTTTCTTACTGATTAGGTAAATATTAGTGTTTAAATTACATCATTTGTTTTTGGACCCTGAATCCTTATGGCCGGGTCCTTGTTTGCCTTGAATTGCAAATCATTAGAAACCTGTAGGGTCTTAATTGAATTAAAAAGAATTAGGATAATTTTCAGAAAATATCTAGGAAAAGAAGTTTCTAGAAAATGCACAGCTGTCCTAGCTGTTGAAAAAGATGCTGAAAAATAGGATAAAAGGGACAGCTGTACCAGAGCTGTGGAAAAAAGGACAGTACTATTTTTATCTATAGGATAAGGAATATTCCAAAAGAATACCTATCCTAGGCAGCTTATATATAGATACCTTCCTCTAAAACAAATCAGATTTCAAGAACCCTAAAATACTCTCTAAGTTCAGTTACTGCTTTTCTCTAAAAACGAGCTGAGTCTTTTTCTTTTGGTTTTAAAACAAAAACACTCAAAATCTCTCCTTAATATTCCTTGTCTTCATGTGTTGAGAAATGAATTAAAAGTGAAGATTCTTGGTTTCTTTGGGGATATACTGGTTTAGATGCTGTTAGCTGTTGAGGTTTGGGTTTGATTTTGGGCTGCTGTGTTGGTTTCTGTCCTTGCAAGCTTCAACCAACTTCCTTCTTTTCTTTCTCCTGTTATTTGCTGGTCTTGTTGTTTCTACTTAGGTATTTAACCTTAGCTCTTTCTCTATCTAATGCCATGAATGACTTGTTAAAATGATATAAAATCAGATGTGTAAATGGTATTTGTAGAAGTGAATGCCCTTTCATGCTAGTATTTAGCTTACATTAATATGAATGTGATTAGCTTTAACTATGTGAGTTTAAAAGTTTGAGCATGAATAACCTAGCTAATACTTGAATGCCTTGTAGTTTTAGTTTGCAAAAATAGCTTTATTTATGTCCTTTAGCAAATCTTCTAGTTATTAATGTTGATTATGAAACTTTAGTCATTTTTCTCTTCTTTCCTTTATATGAGTAGACAGCTTTTCCCTTACTTAAAGCCATTTGTCTTCTTTCTTTGTCTGTTTGGTTATGAGCTACTGCCTGCAGATTTGGCCACTAGTTGGCCAAATCAGTAGGTTCAAAAGCTGTAAAGTGGAATCATGCTATTTTTGATAAGAGGAGATCAAGCTCTAATGGACAAATCAAGTCCAAAAGAGGCACAAATTCTTCATGATGTCAGTCATGCAGATTTGTAATAGTTTAGCTCTTAATGTGGTTAGTTTATGTAATAAGTCCAAAAGTAAGGCATTGATTTTGAAAAGCTGTTTAGTTTACTTAAGACTGTAATGAATCAGGTTTTAATATCATGTACTAAGACACATTAGGAGTCTAATTATGTGTTTGATATATTTTACAAAACAGTAGTGGTGTAAAGGAGCTGGGCTTTGAGCCCACTCAGTAGAACCAAAAGGTTGCTCATTCGATTAAAAAAGGGTTGAATTTGCAGCCCAATTGAAAGACTAACCTCGAATAATTTGGGCCTAGTCTATAGGCCCAAACTTTGAGTCAGTCTAGGAGCCTTTTTATCATGGATCATTTTTTTTATGTTCAGTTGATTAATTTTCAGTACAAAATCGTGTTTAATCTTCATATTCTATTTTTGTTTAAAACACGTGATTTGAAAGCTCATTTGTCATAAGTGTGTATGTATAGTTAAGGGTAGAGGTGGATAGGCCCAGACATTAGACAAGTACAACTGGGCCCGCCTATGGCCCAATGTGGGTAAAACTCGATCAAAATTCCAATAGCAGCAGAGGGTCTTTAAGTTCTTTTTTGCTGGGCCAATTCGTGAGCCCAAATATAGCTTTTAAAGATGGGTTTTCCTAATTTAATTAAGCGATGAGCTATTGTTGGACCAAATCCAAAGCCCTTTATTTTAAAGTGATTTTAAAAGCATAGCCTTTCACCCTTTTAGCATGTCAACAATTTATTGAATTCCAAATTAGGAGTAAAATATTAGCATCCTTATACTTTGCTTAAGTGAAATACAAACCTTGTAAAAAATAAAATTGAGATGTGCCATACACAAGTAAAACCCATAACTTATGGCCCTCACATTAAGTATTAACTTAGTATAGTATAAACATCCTCTTAAACACTTGTAATCTGCTTTAGGCTCGACTTAGACTATTATAGTGATTATGTATACGTTTGCGTAACATAATTACGAAATTCATTTTAAAAATAAATCGAGGGATGTGTTCGCGCAACTTCAACCAAACTTTCTTAATAAATAAACAAAGCGTCATTAATTGTGGACACGTTCGCGTGACATGATTTTTGACGCGCCAAAGGAAATGAGTATACGTACGCGTAAATCGATTATTTAATTACGAATAAATCAAGTGATTAAAAGCGGTAAAAGGTAAATGCACATAGGTCCTAAAAATGTATAGTTTAAACAATTTAAGCCAAGTATAAATCGCTAAGCGACCGTGCTAGAACCACGAAACCCGGGAATGCCTAACACATTCTCCCGGGTTAACAGAATTCCTTATCTAGAATTTCTGGTTCACAGACTTTTAAAATAAAGTCAAAACTTCCTCGATTTGGGATTCAAAATAAACCGGTGACTTGGGACACCATAATAAATATTCTAAGTGGCGACTCTGATAAATTAAATAATCCCATATCGAATAATGTCACTTCAAGTGGAAAAACTCCCTTATATCCCCTCGGGTGGGTGTAAAAAAAGGAGGTGTGACAGCTCTGGCGACTCTGCTGGGGATAAGAACTCAGAATCTATGGTTTAGGGTTCAATAATTCGAGCTTATTAATGTAAATTTTTGGCTTTATTTATTGTTGATATTACTGTATTTTGTGTACCTAATATTCTAATTGCCATTTATTTACCGCTTTGATATTACTTGAACTATATTTAAATGTCTTCTTACGCCTCCCTTCTGAGTCTTCTAAAAAATGGTGCACACGTTCGCGTGACCCACTTTCTCTATTAGAAGTTATACCAAATAGAACGAGTCTGGGCAAGTAACAAGGCCGAGCAGACTTTCGTGCTCCCTATATATTGCCCCCTCTTCGGCTCGAGTTGTTCGCTCGGGTAAGCCAGGTCTAGAACACAACCCCAGATTTAAACCTAGAATAACGTAACCTCATACCGGATCCCTAGTAAGAACGTTTATTTGTATCACATGAATTTGACATTGGGGACTCAACACAGGGTTTGGGTCCGTCTAGGATAGGTGTACCCAAAATAAAAGACCATCCGGATGCATCCTACGTGCTATATGAATATTTATTTGTTTTGGCTTGCTTGTTGACCGGCCAGGAAAAGAAAATCAAGAGAAAAATGTATTTCAAAAAGAGTGAGTCAAATATCATGTCTTTTCCAATTATGTCAAAATTGACCAAACTACGCAGGTCTGATTCTCACCGGATGTGGGATACGTAGGCAACCCACATAAGGTTCAACCTCATTTTTTGCAAAAAAATCAAATAAAGTGTAGTTTAGGGCTTCGGTCAAAATAACAAGACGACCCAGCTTCGGTTATGTTTAAGTCGTTCTTATCGGGATAGCCTTAGATTATTTTTTAATTGTCGAAAGGCTATTTTCGTGAAGAACAGGCAAGTCTGTTAGTAAGGTGTCTTTTTTCCATAAAATACTTTCCCTCGGCCTCAAAATTTATTTGGAATTGTGAAGGGGCCACGTTTACAAAAACGACCATTTTTGCTAAAATAGCATAAGGGGGTCATTGTCCGTTGATTTTCTTTTAAAAATTGAAAACTTGTTTTGTAAAAAGAGTCCATCAGAGTCAACCCTAACCTTGACCCTCCACATATACAAATGAATACTGTCCAGAACCCGTCACAACTGGTCATAGAATAGTTTCAGCTGCAGCTTCGCATGTGGTGGAATGATTTAGATAAAGATGGTCAGGATTGGGTAAAAGAGCAGTTGGGTGCCCTTATAGACATCATGAAAATCGAACCCTGGGAGGATCTAATCAAAGCTTTGGTAACCTTTTGAGATCCTGTCCACAACGTGTTCCTTTTCTCGGATTTCGAGCTCACCTCTATTCTGGAGGAAATGGCCGGATATATTGACTTTGGCCAGGACTTGAGGAAATAACAACTTATATTCCCAAGGGCTCCCTCTGTGCACAAGTTCTTTGATCTTCTGAATATAAGCAAGCAAATGAAGAAGGCCTATGTAAACAAAGGATGTTGTTCTTTCTACTTCTTGTACTTCAGGTTCGGGCACTCATATGGGTTTGAAACACATGAAAAGGGATTAAATAACAAACAAGAAAAGAGCACATGACAGATTCATCGTCGGTTCGCTTTCATCGTGGCATTTTTGGGAATTATGGTCTTTCCGAATGCAGAAGGGACAATAGATACTCGCATGGATAGAATTGCACAAATCCTCACTACTAAGAAAGATCACACACTTGTTCCGTTAGTGCTGGTAGACATTTATCGAGCATTAACCTTGTGTAAATCTAGGGCTCAATTCTTTGAGGGTTGCAACATTCTTCTTCAAATGTGGTTGATTGAACATCTCCGCCGTCACCCCAAGTTCATGAGTTATGGTTCAGACAGGAACAAATTCGTCAAGAATTATGAGGAAAGGGTGGAAGACTACAAATCTCCAGAAGGGTTTGAGGCATGGGTCTCCCACTTAAGAACTCTAAAAGCAAGTCAAATTGAATGGACCATAAAATGGCTTCCGGTAACGGAAGTCGTATACATGACGGCTTCAAAAGGCTACTTGATGATAATGGGTCTAAGGAATATCCAACCATATGCACCGCAAAGAGTTCTAAGGCAACTGGTAAGATATAAAGTGGTACTCGAAGATGTAGATTTGAGTACCCAAGTCATTGAGCTACACCCAGAAGCAACACTACCTGAGGCTTTAGTCCAACGGGATTGGAATGGTTGTCGATATCTGAAAAGTGACACCCAGGTACCAGATCTTGCGAGAGGAGAGGTGGATCCAAATTATGCTGCGTGGTTTGAGAGAAGGTTTTGTGCAAATAATGAGCCAGAGCCCGAGCCTGAAAGGCCTACCAAAAGACCTCATGTTCCTTTTGATGATAAAGTCCGGAAAAGGTTGGCCTGGGGAGAGAAGGAGAAAAAATATCAAGCCACCATTCACACTTTGTAAGAAGAATTAAGAAACGTCGTATTCAATAATGATCTACAGGCACAAGAAGCTGAACATGAAAGAAGAAGGTTGGCCCAAGAAAATGAAGCTCTCCGAGCCCAAGTTCAAAAGATGAGAATAGCAGCTGAGAACCTGGGTAGAAGCAGAAAAAATGAAAAGCTCATATACAACCTTACGCAAAAAGTACGTGACTATGAGGATGATTTACAAAAGACTGAGGCTGGGCTAGTAAAAGCCCGAACAAAGTTGGCCAGAAATGCAGAAGAACGGGCAACTTTCGTTCGACAGTTGAAGGAAAGATATGACAGAGGTGTCATGGGCTGGAAAAGGAGCTTAATAGCCTTGAGGGTGAAATGACTAAACAAGCTAAGAGCTTCAAAGCAGAGAGAGAACATTGCTACGCTTTGATGGCACAGCTAGAGGAAAACCTACAACATTTGCAAGAGCAGAATCATACGACCACCCAGGTTTTGGAGGCCAAATCTCAGTAGATTGGGCGGTTGTTACAAGAGAAGGGCATCATCAGGGAAAGGGTTAGAAGAATCGCCGACTATATTGTGATGAAGTGCAACGAGTGAAAGGACATGACCGAGTCCATGTTCTTTGCCACAGTAATGATCTTTGTTTGGCAGATAATGGATGACCTCTATCGCCTCCAGGAAGACATGGCACGTAGGCCCGCGAAAAGACCAACTGGTGTCCCTAGGGTAGGATTAGAGGCACTTATGTACTCCTGATTGTTTTCTTTTCTCTTTTCGAGTCTGTATTTTCATTCCTAGAGTCTATTTTGAGTCTGTTTTAGTTTTTTAGTTCTTAAGTATATATGATCGAGTCTTTGTAATCGAGAAAAATTAGAAGTTTTTGTTTTAATGAAAATTTGAAAAAAACTCCCCAAAAATTATTTATTTATTTCGCATTTATCCTTTGAACTACGTGATGATCTTAATCACGCAATGTCGTGATACGTAGGCAATCCCTATCGGATCCGGTCGTGGTTTTAATTAACTCGAATAAGAGAGAAAACAAGAAAAGAGAGAAAACAAGAATAATAGAGAAAACAAGAATAGGAGAGAAAACAATTAGAGAGTGCAAAGAAAAGAGAGCAAATAATAAAAGAGCCAAAAGAAAAGAAAGATGCAAAGGATTGGGAGATAGACCAAAGCCGGGATGAGACACACAACCGTTGCAAAACATGTAAAAACACATTTAACTGTTTAGGTGCATTGCATTCCCCAACGTGCGATACCTTATGTGTTAATTGTCTCAAACTAACCGGTTTGTTGTGTCTGCTGTTGAGATTAGGTTCTGTTCTTTAAGGTGGATGGTTTTGTGGTGACCTGGCTTCACACCCATGCTTTACAAGATCCAAAGGAAATGTCGAAATGATGTCAGAAATTCAGCTACCAACAATTAACCCCTCAGATGATAGCCCGTTGTCGGTGATCCCGGCGTTAGAGTCAGGAGCTACTGAAGAGAACAGAGCATTGCGCCTCCGCATGTTGGAAATGTGGGAGGCTTGGTCTAATGGTAGAGAGCCGCCTAGTGCAATACCTGGTTTTCCTAAACTGATTCCCAGAACAAGTGGGTGAGCTGAGATGACAGAACATCCTTCCACAAGGCAATGACATTAGCCCATTTCGCTGGAACGCCTTCTAAGGTTCGCCCCCAGGCTCTAGTTTCGGGAGTGTCTTCTAACATATTCACCGCACCACCAACTTCAGGTATGATACAGCCAACCTTGCCCAGGCCAAGTTTTGAGCCATCATCCTTTACTTTCCAAACACCGCCCTTTCCATCAGACACGACTCATTTTACCACCAATTCTTACCCTCAACAACCTCGGTATGAGTTTACCGCAGGACAAGAGAAAACTACAAAGAATCCTGAGCAAGAGGAAATCACTCGGAAAATGAGAAGCATGGAACAGAGCCTCAAGAATATACAAGGTTTAAGTGGCCAGAAGAGCGTATCCTACGCTGATTTATGTATGTTCCCACATGTTCACCTGCCCATGGATTTTAAGACTCCCAAGTTCGAAAAGTATGATGGACACGGGGACCCCATAGTCCACCTCAAGAGGTATTGCAATCAATTAAGAGGGGCAGGTCGAAGAGAAGAACTCCTAATAGCTTATTTCAGAGAGAGTTTAGTCGGCATATCATCCGAGTGGTATATGAATCAAGATATATCTCACTGGCACATATGGGATGATTTGGCTCGAGATTTGTTAGGCAATTCCAGTACAACATAGACATAGCTCCAGACAGAAATTCTCTATCTAATCTAAAAAAGAAGTCTTCGGAGAGCTTCCAAGAATATGCTGTCAAGTGGCGTGAACAAGCTGCCAGGGTGAAACCCCCAATGGATGAGACCGAGATGGTCAGTGTCTTCCTGCAAGCCTAAGAGGTTGATTACTTCCAAAACGTGATGTCCGTTATGGGCAAGCCATTTGCGGAAGCCATAAAAAATGGGGAAATGGTAGAGAATGGTTTGAAAACGGGTCGCATCCTGAGCTAGTCGGCTATAAGAGCTATTTCTCAAGCAATCCAGAGCAGGTCAGGGGGCACAACAAATCAAAAAAAGAAAGAAGAAGTGGCAATGGTGGCTTCAAGTCTGAGAAACCCCCGTCAGCCCCAAGGTTACTACCCTCCAAACACCCTACAATATTATTATCCTAACCAGGATGCGGCTTATGATATGACTCCTCAGCCTTATACGGTGATGGATGCCCAGCCATACGCTCAGCCACAACAACAGTTTAACCAAAATCGAGCTCCACCTCCTAAAAATAACCCTCCTCACCAACCTCCATATAATCCCTGTCCCCCACAAAATAATGTACCATATAATGCTCATGCTAGTGAGCCACCCAGAAGAACAAATTTCACACCCATTGGTGAGTCGTATTCCAGCCTCTTCCCAAAGTTGGTCCAAATGGGTCTGTTGCAGCCCGTACCTCTAAATAGGCAAAATCCAGAGTCGCCCTCCTACCAACATGGTGCCCGATGTGCTTATCATTCAGGGATAGAAGGGCATGACACTGAGGATTGTTGGACCCTAAAAAGGATAGTTGAAAACCTGATAGAACAAAAACAGGTAGTGCTAAGAGATGAAGAGGTCCCCAATGTAACCAACAACCCATTACTAGATCACAACAATGGGTCGGTTATTGGGATGATCTGTGAAGACAAAGTGTTTGAACCGGCTTTGAAAGCTATCATTGCTATTGTTGATGTTGAAAAGAAGACCAAAGCGTCGACAAATCAATCTAAGGATAAGAAGAAAAGAATTCCCATTCCTCAAAGCGTAGAAAAGGTCGTGAAAACCAAGACCAGGGTAGTGCTTCCTAAAGACGCCATTCAATATGTTCCCAAGGCACCCAGGAAAGAATAGTTTGTGTTGAGTCCCCCCAAAAGGTTTGAGCAAAATAATGTCACGCTGACAGTACCAAAGAGGTATGTACCAAAGGGGATTTATGTGGTACGGGGGCCGGTAATTTCACCCAGACTGACTGAGCCCATGATTATCAGCCGCGCACATAGAAGCCCATGAAAGATCCTGCTGCCATCCCCTGGAACTACAACAAAGAGGTAGTGACATACAAGGGAAAATAAATCATGGGGGAAGTGAATGAAATAGACCCATCGGGGAAGTATCTCAATCTGGAAGAAGCGAACAATGCCAAACAAAAGTGTTTTCCGCTTAAAAAACCAGTCAGTGCCGAAGAGGTAGAGGAATTCTTCCGAAGGATGAAAACTGTGGACTACGAAGTAATTGACCAACTCCGTAAGTCTCCTTCCTAGGTCTCACTTTTGTCTTTACTCATAAGCTCGAGTGAACATTAGAAAGTGCTGATAAAAACCCTTAATGAGGCATATGTTCCGGCCGAGATCACTGTTGAGCAATTGGAAAGAATGGAGGAACGATTATTTGAAGTCAACCGGATTTTATTTAGTAGAAATGACTTGCCCCCGGAAGGTGCCACCCACAACAAAGCTCTTCATTTGATAGTTAAATGTGAAGGGTATTATATGAAAAGAGTCATGCTAGATGGCAGATCTGGGGTTGACATCTGCCCTCTCTTAACTTTGCAAAGAATGGAAATTGGGACTGAGAGAATACAGCCCAACAATGTTTGCGTGCGCGCATTTGACGACATCAAGAGAGACACAATAGGTGATATTGATTTGATCTTAACTATCGGTCCTGTGGATTTTGAAGTGACATTTCAGGTCTTAGACATGGACACTTCTTACAATTTTCTCTTAGGAAGGCCTTGGATCCATGCGGCAGGGGCCGTACCTTCTACTCTACACCAAATGGTTATGTTTGAACATGAAGATCAGGAAATTGTAGTTCATGGAGAAGATGAGCAATCAATTTATGGGGACCCGTCAGTCCCATGTATGGAGGCTAAAGAAGGTAGCGAGCACATAGTCTACCAAGATTTTGAGATTGTGGTCGCAGACCATTGTGAGGAAGGAACCCCGTGTCCTCAACCCTTTTTGTCCAATGCATCAATCATGGTTGCCAGTGAGATGATCAGGCATGGCTACAAGCCCAGGAAAGGGCTCGGGGCATCTTTTCAAGGCATTATGGAGCCCATCACCTTGACTGCTAGTAAAAACTTCTTTGGTGTCGGTTTCCAAGATACAGAAGCGGATGTGAAATGGGATAAAGAACGTAAGAATGACGGATGGGTTCTACCTCAGCCGGTCCCGCATCTTACTAGAACTTTTGTTAAACCAAGGTACATAGAGGAAGAAGATGAGGCCTTTACAGCCAAAGAAATTGAGGACATCTATGCGGCAATGAGGCAAATGTTATACGAGGCTCACATTGTCCAGCCGGGTGAAGGCTCGAGCACTGCTGAGGTCCAATATATGGGGCCCAATTCCAAGCTTCAAAATTGGAAGGTTACTCCGTTCCCAGTCAGGCGGGAATCCTGGTAGTCCAGTCTTGCCACCTTTTCTGCATTCCGAGTTATTCCAGGGTGTAACTCGAATGTTTCTTTTGGTTTATTGTTATTAAAATTCCAATGTAAACTCTTATATCTTCAAATTCAATGAAATGAAATCAATATTTCATCGTCTATGAATCTCTTTCTTTATTATTTCTGATTTTTGTTACTTTTCTTATTTCTTCTTTCAGTTCTAATAATGCGGACAAAATAACATGTCAGGCTTGTAGACTTCATGCCCAGATCCTAATGCGTTGTCTAATTGTGAAATAATGAATCAAGAACCAGAATACGATAAAGATGAGGCTTTTAGGGAAATAAATCGAGAACTGGAACAATTTGAGAATAAGCCTAAGCCAAACTTAAATGAAACTGAGCCAGTTAATTTGGGTAGTTCGAGAAGAGGTCCAAGAAACCATGATAAGCATTCACACGGATGAAAGAACTAGGGATGCATTGATCCAACTTTTGTTCGAATTCAAAGATGTGTTTGCTTGGTCCTATGATGATATGCCAAGATTAAGTGTTGATTTAGTGGTGCACAAATTGCCAACTTACTCCGGTCATCCCCCTGTCCAGCAAAACTAGAGAAAGTTCAAAACTAACATCAGTGACAAGATTAAATAAGAAGTCACCAAACAATTGAAAGTGGGTGTGATCCGAGTGGTTCGATGCACCACATGGTTGGCTAATGTTGTCATAGTGCCAAAGAAAGATGGGAAAACCCGAGTGTGTGTTGACTATCAAGATTTGAACAAAGCAAGTCCCAAAGACAACTCCCCTTTGCTGAACATCCACATCCTTGTTGACAACTGTGCCAAACATAAGA
This sequence comes from Nicotiana tabacum, assembly GCF_000715075.1. Lineage (NCBI taxonomy): Eukaryota > Viridiplantae > Streptophyta > Magnoliopsida > Solanales > Solanaceae > Nicotiana > Nicotiana tabacum. Next base: position 103,959,350 of record NC_134095.1, read on the forward strand.
TACAGTCTTTCATGGATTGTTATGCTGGATATCATCAGGTGTTGATGGATGAAGAAGATGCGGAAAAGATAGCTTTCACCACACCCTGGGGCACTTATTGTTACAGAGTTATGCCTTTTGGTTTGAAGAACGCTGGGGAAACTTACATGAGGGCTATGACTGCCATCTTTCATGACATGATGCACCAAGAAATCGAGGTGCATGTGGATGATGTGATCATTAAATCAAGAACGCAGGACGACCATGTTCGGAATCTGAAAAAGTTCTTTGAGCGTCTGTGTAAGTATAACTTGAAGTTAAATCCAGCTAAGTGTGCATTTAGAGTACCATATGGGAAACTTTTGGGGTTTGTAGTCAGTTGGAGGGGCATTGAGCTAGATCCAACAAAGATAAAGTCTATTCGGGATTTGCTTCCTCCGAGAACCAAGAAAGAGGTTATGAGTCTATTGGGATGGTTGAATTACATCATCAGATTCATTGCTCAGTTGACTTCCACATGTGAACCCATATTTAAGCTGTTGAAGAAAGATGTGGCAATTAGATGGACATATGAGTGTCAGGAAGCTTTCGACAAAATCAAAGAGTATCTGTCGAATCCACCAGTCTTGGTCCCACCCAAACTTGGAAAGCCTTTGTTTTTATATTTGACAGTCTTGGAGAATTACTTTGGGTGTGTTCTCGAGCAACACAATGTGAACAGGAAGAAAGAACAAACCATATACTGTTTGAGCAAGAAGTTCACTAGTTATGAGGCCAAATACACTTTGTTGGAAAGAACTTGTTGCGCCCTAATTTGGGTCGCTCAAAAGCTTAGGCATTACTTGTTGGCTTATACCACCTACCTCATCACTAAGTTGGATCCTTTGAAGTACATATTCCAAAAGCCGATGCCCACGGGGAGGTTAGCGAAATGACAAATCTTGCTCACCGAGTTTGACATAGTTTATGTCACCCACACGGCAATGAAATCTCAAGCTTTAGCGGATCACGTAGCTGAAAATCCTGTTGAGGATGAATACCAGCCTTTGAGTACTTACTTTCCGGATGAGGAAGTAAATTTAGTTGAGGTAATCTCAGAAGACACCAACGCTTGGAAAATGTTCTTCGATGGAGCTGTGAATGCAAAAAGTGTCAAGATTGGGCAATTTTGATCTTGCCCATTGGTCAGCACTATCCGGTCATAGCCCGGCTTTGGTTTTTCTACACAAATAACACTACCGAGTATGAAGCCTGCATTATGGGCATGAACATGGAAATCGACCAAGAGGTGGAAGAATTATTAATCATGGGAGATTTAGACTTGATAATCCGACAAGCTCAGGGAGAATGGGAAACTCAGAATGTCAAGCTTATTCCGTACATACAACATGTGGAAGATCTGAGCAAGCAGTTCAAATCCGTCGAGTTCAGGTACATCCCTCTGATTTCACAATGAGTTGGCCGATGCACTAGCTACTTTGGCCTCGATGTTACCATATCCAGGAAATGTCCACATTGACCCACTGGAATCTAAATTCGAGAAAGACATGGTTATTGCGGCACAGTTGAAATAGAGCCTGATGTTCAGCCATGGTATCATGATATCAAAAGATTCTTGAAAACAAAAGAATATCCCGAGCAAATTGGTGGAGACCAAAAGAGAACCATTAGAAGGCTTTCTAGTGGTTTCTTCTTGAGCGGCGAGGTTTTGTACAAAAGGACTCCAAATCCGAACCTTATAAGATGTGTGGATGCCCAAGAGGCCGGAAGAATCATGAATGAAGTGCACGCAGGAGTGTGTGGTCCCCATATGAATGGATACGTCCTTGTAAAGAAAATCCTTCGAGTAGGCTATTACTAGATGACTATGGAAAAAGATTGCTTCAATTTTGTCTGAAAGTGTCATCAATGTCAGGTACACGGTGACCTGATTCATGCACTACCTTTAGAACTGCATCCTATGTCAGCACCATGGCTGTTCGTTGCTTGGGGTATGGATGTCATTAGGCCAATCGAGCCAAAAGCTTCAAATGTGCATAGATTTATATTGGTTGCCATTGATTACTTCACAAAATGGGTTGAAGCAGTCACTCTCAAAGTCGTCACTAAGAAAGAAGTGGTAGACTTCGTGCACGCCAACATCGTTTGTCGTTTTGGTATTCCTAAAACTATCATTACGGACAATGCTGCAAATTTGAATAATCATTTGAAGAGGGAGATATGTGAGCAATTTAAGATCACACATCAGGATTCTACCCCTTATCTTCCCCAAGCTAATGGCGCTGTTGAAGCAGCAAACAAGAACATCAAGAAGATTATTAGAAAAATGATTCAAAGTTCTAGACAATGGCATGAAAAGTTGTCGTTTGCATTGTTGGGATATCACACAACCGTGCGCACATCAGTTGGAGCAACACCATATATATTGGTTTATGGCACTGATACCGTAATACCCGCAGAAGTTGAAATTCCATCTCTTCGAATCATTGTTGAAGCTGAGGTTGAAGATAGTGAGTAGGTCAAAACCCGTTTAGAACAGTTGACTTTGATTGATGAAAAGCAGATGGCCGCAGTTTGCCACGGGCAGTTGTATCAACAAATAATGGCCCGTGCCTACAACAGGAAAGTGCGGCCTAGGAACTTTAAAGTAGGGCAACTCGTTTTGAGATGTATTCTCCCACACCACAAGGAAGCAAAAGGAAAGTTCGCTCCAAATTGGAAAGGCCCATACATTATAAGAAAATTGTTGCCGAAATGGGCATTATACTTGGGAGACATTGAAGGAAATAACCCTGAAACAACTGTCAATGTAGACACGGTCAAAAGATGTTACGTTTAACCCTTCTGCGGTACCGATATTATACGATTGGGATGACGAAGGCTTTCATTCCCGCTACCCCAAACACTTCAACCTTTTGCTAACCCTTTGAGCCGATTACCTTTATTTGATTACCCTCTTTGGAACCCGAAAACATCTGTAAAAAAAGAGTTTCCCTGAACTACATTTGACTTGATTCCGAAAGGATACGTAGACAGCCTCTCTCTAGGGTTCAGTCACACCAAAACAAAAATCCATATTCACCCCAAAGTTGAAACTGGGGCAGAATTTATAATTGATCGGCGACGGTTCGCCTGAAAGGTTCCAAAGTTGTAATTAAATCCAAACTCTTTTTACCCTAAATCCGTTCAAAGTCCTTCTGATCAATCGGTAAAGATGTTCAAAATGGGAGGATGTTGATTACTTGGATCTGATACAATCAAATGAGAGAAATAAAATGAGAGAGTCTTATTGGTGAAAATCCACACGGGCACCGTAAGGCGATGGTGAGCAGAGAAATTGAAAATGAGAGAGTCTTGTTAGTGAAAACTCACAAAGAGCACTATAAGGCAACGATGAGAAGAGAAACGAGAGAGGTCAGTTGATGAAAACCCGCAAAGGGCTCCACTGATCGAAAAAGGAATTCCTTACAACCATCGGCACTGATAAAAATCCTATGCAAGGTTTCTCGGTTTTGAGATATGAATTATGAAGGGTTTTATGAGAGTTGGATGGTGTGCACAGATCGAGTATCCAGTCCAAGAAGCATGTCATGTCTATTGAAGTCTGCATGCACTCCAGATAAGTCCTTCTTTCCTTTCCCTGAAAGGGACATTTCTCGTTTAAATTCATTATCCTGCCCGTTATTCACATTTTCTTTGAATCCCTTTCGGTAAAATTCTCCTATGAAACTAATACAAAGAAAAGGTGGCATGATTGGTTTTTACAGGGTTTCGTTTGACAAAAGTTAAAATGCAAGGAAAGCACCTAGCCTCAGCAGGTGCATCAAGTCGATATCGACTGGCCATGATGGCCGATGTTTCAGAGTCAAAATTATTGAAAAGGAAAGAAATCCAAAGTCATGTGCCCATAAAGGCAAAATAAGATGAAAAGGCCAAGACCCACACGAGCTAACCATCATGTGAAATTTTGGAAAGTCCCGATCCCTAGGTTTAGAAAAGAGACAGATTTCCAAAAAGCCAGCGAGCAATGGAGATTTTCATTGAAAGAGTTGGGCCAAGATCAAGTGCTCAAAACAATCAAGGCCACAAAATCAACCACCGTTTCAAACTGACAAATTGTTCTTTGATTCGAAAACAGGTGCAGTCCAAAACAATCCTGCAAGAAGCAGGTGCAATAAAAGCAAGGCATGCAGAAACCAAAATGGTTCTGCAGCAAAAAGTTAACCCGAAAAGGGAAGTCCTTTTAAACTCTTCATGCATTCCCCTAAATAAAATGAAAGGTGAAGTAAAAAAAAAAGAAGAAAAATTCAAAATCATGGTAGCCTAGAGTCCCCAATCTCTATCTACATCTTTTCCAACATAGGGTTCCATTCCCTAGTCACTCCCAGCATAAACTGGTAGTCGTTTTCATTATAGGTTCCACTCCCTAGTTTGTCCTCGGCATAACCCGAGGATCTTTTTCATTTTTGGCATAACCCGATGAATTTTTCGGCATAACCCGAGGAACTTTTTCTTTTCCGGCATAATTCGAGGACCTTTTTCTTTTCCGGCATAACCCGATGACTTTACCGGCATAACCCTTGGACCTCCCCGGCATAACCCGAGGACCTTTTTATTTTCCGGCATAACCCGAAGACCTTTTTCTTTTTCGGCATAACCCGATGACTTTCCCGGCATAACCCGTGGACCTCCCCGGCATAACCCGAAGACCTTTTTATTTTCTACCATATCCCGATGACTTTCTCGGCATAACCTGTGGACCTCCCCGGCATAACCCGAGGACCTTTTTCTTTTCCAGCATAACCCGATAACTTTCCCGGCATAACCCGATGACCTTCCCGGCATAACCTGTGGACCTGCCACCATAACCCGAAGACCTTTTTCTTTTCTGGCATAACCCGATGACTTTCCCGGCATAACCCGTGGACATCCCGGGCATAACCCGAGGACCTTTTTATTTTCCGACATAACCCAATGACTTTCACGGCATAATCCGTAGACCTCCCCGGCATAACCCGATGACCTTTTTCTTTTCCGGCACAACCCGATGATTTTCCCGGCATAACCCGTGGACCTCCTCAGCATAACTCGAGGACCTTTTTCTTTTTCGGCATAACCTGATGACTTTTCCGTCATAACCCGATAACTTTCCCGGCATATCCCGTGGACCTCCCCGGCTTAACCCGAGGAACTTTTTATTTTCTAGCATAATGCGGTGACTTTCCCGACAAAAACTTGGACTTCCTCGGCATAACCCGAGGACCTTTTTCTTGTCCGGCATAACCCGATGACTTTTTCGGCATAACCCGTGGATCTCCCCGGCATAACCCAAAGACCTTTTTCTTTTTCGGCATAACCCGATGACTTTCCCAGCATAACCCATGGACCTCCCCGGCATAACTGAGGAACTTTTTCTTTTCTTGCATAACCCGATGACTTTCCCGGCATAAACCGTGGACCTCCCCGGCATAACCCGCGAACCTTTTTCTTTTCCGGCATAACCCGATGACCTTCCCCAGCATAACCCGTAGACCTTTTTTCTTTTTCGGTATAACCCGATGACCTTTTTTTTCTTTTCTGACATAACCCGGTCATTTCTCTAGCATAACTTGGTAATCTTCCCAACTTGGGGCCTCCGATCCCCATTTGATTGCATTTTAGATATAGGGTCTCCATTCCGTAATTTCTTTTTCTCAGGGGTACACCATCCCGATTTTAATTGCTTTCAATAAAGAAATAGTTTAGATTTTGGTACAATAATTCAAGAAATTTTCCTAGTGAAAACTGGGGCAGAAAATTTCTTTCATTTGTTTGCTTTGGTGCCTAAACAAGTTTTTACCGTGAGGCACAAGGTTTGAGATGACCAAAAGAAGAAGTCTCAACCCAAATAAAAGAAAAAAGAACAGGAAAAGAAGTTGAACTCTAAGTATAGAAACGGAGAAAAGATGCGAACTACCCAAGATATGATTGAAGTAACAAGTTTTGCATGTCCCACCTTGATCTGAAAAGCTGAAGAAGAATGAACCAATGGTTGCAACTAACAAGCATCAAGATTCAGATCAGAGTCTGCAGGAAGAACCATCCAAGGCTCAAGATCAAGCTTTAGAAGGTTTACATATAGGAATCTTGTAACTCGAAGTTGATAGGCTTAGCTAGTTTAGCTTTTCATCTTTTATTTCGGTGTAATAAGGAGCTCAGCAAGCAGAAACAACAGCAACATCAGTGAAATCACAGTTCCCCGTAGTCCCAGCTATCAAAACTTTCAGAACTACACTGACTTGATTCTTTTATAGCCAAGGATATGTAGGCAACCTCCGAAGCAAGGTTCAATCAGACTTTTTCAAAAGATGTTTCTCATGGAGTTTCAAACAGGCAAAATCCGCTCGTAATTGTTCATTTTATCTTTGTCCGAAAATCCTTCATGTTCCGAGCAAAGAGGGGCAGCTGTGAGCATGTGATTTTTTCCCTATATGAATTACACCTATAACATCCAAGAAAATAGATTTTTTCCAATTATTTGCCAATTTATATGAATTTTGTAGGATTTTTTTTTTTGCATTTTTGTGCATGTTTAATTTTTATTAAAATCATGACAAATACCAAAAAATACCATGCATTACATTTACATTTTTAAGGTTAATTATTTGTTTTATTAAAAAATAAAAATAACAAAATGGCTAATTTTGACATTTTTTACCTTTTAATTTTTAGATTAGTGATTTTTCTCTTTTAATTTAGGATCAAGTAATTTTATAATTATTGTAATTAGATATTTGGCTTAATTTTACAATTTTAGACTAATTTAGGAATTTAATTTAAGATTTTAATTAAAGAAAAAGAAAAAAAAAACAAAAAGAAAAAAAAGGAAATAAGGGGTTAATTGAGGGGTTTAAATTTTGAATTTGGGCCATATCTTTAAGCCAAAACCAGCCCAAATTTTAACCCAAACCCAAGCCCAAACCAGCCATACACGGTCCGTCTCCCTATCGTCCAAAACGATACCGTTTGATCCCTATACAATCCCAGCCGTTGGATCATTTTGATCCAACGGCTCGCAACTGACCACTTCCTAAATATTGAAGTGTAGGAACCCCCCCAAAACCCTAGAGACCCTTTCATTTCCTTCTCCAAATTCTCTCAAAATAAAACCCTAGCCGCCCTTATAACCTCCGCCGTCTCCGCCGTGGTCCGCCAATCGTAAATCGCCTCACGGCAGCGGACCACCTCCAAACACCACCAAATCGACACCCTATGACCACCCTGTTCTCCCCTTTCCAAATCTCTAACTTATTTCCCTCGAATCATCACTAAACATATCGAATCTTAAATCTAATATCGATGCCCAAAAAGTCCAAATCACCCAAATAGCTTGAAAATTACACCAAGTAACTCACAGCCTTCCCTCATCACTATTACCCCTAAATTCCCCTTTTTAATTCCCGAAAAAACCCTAGCTTACTCAGTTTTGCCAAATTTGTCTAATTCGTTAAGTTCCAAGGCTCGATTTGGCCTGAAATGTATGCTAGTCGTTTGTTCTTGGCAAGAACAACCGATTAGCGTTGATTTTGGGTTATTTTGGAGAAGTTGGGACCCATGTGTCAATCCAGTGCTATCTGAAGACTTTCTTTTCGTTCTTTTTAGGTAATAATCCTTCTCTCTGTTCTTCTTCTCTTAAAATTTCCGGGTATCAGCATGTTTAGGTTTTCTTTGCTTTTCATGGCTCAAGTGTATGATTTTTTCTTAAAAAATAACTGTTGGAATTTCCATTTTATTTCTTTTCTCTATTTTTGTTATTTCGGCTAGATTAATACCTAAGTTTCTTTTGAAATGATTTTAATCTTGCATGACTATTCTGTTTTGCTTCCATTTTTGTTTGATTATTCCTCTCCTGTAGTCTGCAATTAACTAGTTTTTGGCAGATTCCTAAATGTTGATTTTAGTTAATTAATTTGTTTTGATTTATAAACTAAGTAGTCTAATTTCTAGGATTTCTTTACAGCTTTGTTTTAATCTTGGTTTGATTGTTCTTTAGAGGTTTAATTGTTTAAATTCAGTGTTTTGTTTAGGATTAATTAAATGAGCTTTCTTACTGATTAGGTAAATATTAGTGTTTAAATTACATCATTTGTTTTTGGACCTTGAATCCTTATGGCTGGGTCCTTATTTACCTTGAATTGAAAATCATTAGAAACCTGTAGGGTCTTAATTGAATTAAAAAGACTTAGGACAATTTTCAGAAAATATCTAGGAAGAGAAGTTTCTAAAAAATGCACAGTTGTCCTAGCTGTTGAAAAAGATGCTGAAAATAGGATAAAAGGGACAGCTGTACCAGGGCTGTGGAAAAAAGGACAGTTCTATTTTTAGCTATATGATAAGGAATATTCCAAAAGAATACCTATCCTAGGCAGCTTATATATAGATACCTTCCTCTAAAACAAATAAGATTTCAAGAACCCTAAAATACTCTCTAATCTTAGCTACTGCTTTTCTCTAAAAACGAGCTGAGTCTTTTTCTTTTGGTTTTAAAATAAAAACACTCAAAATCTTTCCTTGATATTCCTGGTCTTCATGAGTTGAGAAATGAATTAAAAGTGAAGATTCTTGGTTTCTTTGGGGATATACTGGTTTAGCTGCTGTTAACTATTGGGGTTTGGGTTTGATTTTGGGCTGCTGTGTTGGTTTCAGTCATTGCAAGCTTCAGCCAACTTCCTTCTTTTCTTTCTCCTGTTATTTGCTGGTCTTGTTGTTGCTGCTTAGGTATTTAACCTCAGCTTTTTCTCTATGTAATGCCATGAATGACTTGTTAAAATGATATAAAATCAAATGTGTAAATGGTATTTGTAGAAGTGAATGCCCTTTCATGCTAGTATTTAGCTTATATTGATATGAATGTGATTAACTTTGACCATGTGAGTTTAAAAGTTTGAGCATGAAAAACCTAGCTAATACTTGAATGCCTTATAGTTTTAGTTTGCAAAAATAGCTTTATTTATGTCTTTAGCCAAATCTTCTAGTTATTAATGTTGATTATGAAACATTAGTCATTTTTCTCTTCTTTCCTTTATTTGAGTAGATAGCTTTCCCTTACTTAAAGCCATTTGTCTTCTTTCTTTGTCTATTTGGCTATGAGCTACTGCCTGCAGATTTGGTCACTAGTTGGCCAAATCAGCAGGTTCAAAAGCTGGAATATGGAATCATGCTGTTTTTGACAAGAGGAGACCAAGCTCTAATGGACAAATCATGTCCAAAAGAGGCAGAAATTCTTCATGATGTCAGTCATGCAGATTTGTAATAGTTTAGCTCTTAATGTGGTTAGTTTATGTAATAAGTTGTAATGTAAGGCATTGATTTTGAAAAGCTGTTTAGTTTACTTGAAGACTGTAATGAATTAGGTTTTAATGTCATGTACTAAGACACATTAGGAGTCTAATTATGTGTTTGATATATTTTACAAAGCAGCAGTGGTGTAAAGAAGCTGGGCTTTGAGCCCACTCAGTAGAACCAAAAGGTTGCTAATTCGATTAAAAAAGGGCTAAATTTGCAGCCCAAGTGAAAGACTAACTTCAAATGATTTGGGCCTAGTCTATAGGCCCAAACTTTTAGTAAGTCTAGGAGCCTTTTTATCATGGATCATTTTTTTATGTTCAGTTGATTAATTTTCAGTACAAAATCATGTTTAATCTTTATATTCTATTTCTGTTTAAAACACGTGATTTGTAAGCTCATTTGTCATAAGTGTGTATGTATGGTTAAGGGTAGAGGTGGATAGACCCAGACGTTAGACAATTACAACTGGGCCCGTCTATGGCCCAGTATGGGCAAAACTCGATCAAAATTCCAATAGGGGCAGAGGGTCTTTAAGTTCTTTTCTGCTGGGCCAATTTCTGAGCCCAAATACAACTTTTAAAGCTGGGTTTTCGTAATTTAATTAAGCGATAGGCTACTATTGGACCAAACCCAAAGCTCTTTATTTTAAAGTGATTTTAAAAGCCTAGCCTTTCAACCTTTAAGCATGTCCACAATTTAATAGATCTTTATTGAATTCTAAATTAGAGTAATTATTAGCATCCTTATACTTTGCTTAGGTGAAATACAAACCTTGTAAAAAATAAAATTAAGGTGTGCCATACACAAATAAAACCCATAACTTATGGCCCTCACATCCTCTTAAACACTTGTAGTCTGCTTTAGGCTCGACTTACTAATATAGTGATTATGTATACGTTCACGTAATATAATTACGAATTTTGTTTTAAAAACAAATCGAGAGATGTGTTCGCGCAACTTCAACCTAACTTTCTTAATAAATAAACAATGCATCATTAATTGTGGACACATTCGCATGACATGATTTTTGATGCGCCAAAAGAAATGAGTATACGTACACGTAACTCGATTCTTTAATTACGAATAAATCAAGTGATTAAAAGCAGTAAAAGGTAAATGCACATAGGTCCTAAAAATGAATAGTTTAAACAATTTAAGCCAAGTATAAATTGCTAAGCGACCATGGTAGAACCACGTATTCCAGAAATGCTTAACACCTTCTCCCGGGTTAACAGAATTCCTTATTTAGAATTTCTGGTTCGCAAACTTTTAAAATAAAGTTGACATTTCCCGATTTGGGATTCAAAATAAACCGGTGACTTGGGATACCATAATAAATATCCCAAGTGGCGACTCTAATAAATTAAATAATCCCATATCGAATAATGTCACTTAAAGTGGAAAAACTCCCTTATATCCCCCTCGGGCGGATGTTAAAAAGGAGGTGTGATAAGGCAGGGATGTCCCACGAGGCAGGGGTGCCCCACGAGGTTGTGGGGGATGGCGAGGAGGTGGTCCCCAGCAAAGGGGCGTTGAGGGACTTGTTGATCCACCTGTTGAGGCACCTGATGAGGATCTTGGAGATGATCAGTCGGGTTACATCCCTCAGAAGGACGAGCCTTCCAGCAGCATGCCATCGTACAGCCTTCAGCTGGAGCTGCCAGCATCGCAGGTCACCCCGTCAGATCCATTGTTGATCACATGCACGAGATTCACCACAAATATAGAGTAGTTCTTTTCAGTCTTATCGACCGCAGCTGAGGATAGGCCGACCTGAGACGTGGATGGTGGGCGCAGGTTGAGTTTTGCCTCATCGTCGTCGGGTGTGGCGGATCTATCACAGGCGTAGGTATGTTTGTATTACTAATAAATTTTAATTTATTTTTTTTCTCAATGATTTTCCATAAATTAATTTTTTATTTTCTTATTAAGGCTTCATCCCAGCCCGTCACGGAGGCCACTTTATGTGATGATGAGGACACCACATATGCTTATATTCAGGAGCCCGACGAGACCATGGTAAGAATATATTTTTAACTTAACACGTACATTAATAATATACATTTTCATATACTAAGCTTAGTAATTGTTTTGTAGGTTACTGACGGCCCAACGACCCTTTCTACCGATCCTACCAGTTGTACTATCGATGCTGCTACATATCCTCACATAAAGAGGCGACTTGATGATGATGATCCTGATAGTGTACCCGGGCGAGAGGGAATGCGACTCAGGCCAGCGGCTGAATTGAAGCACACATGCTATTGGACACATTGATTTTTTTTTTTGTATTTTATGTAAATAATATCAAGAATTTTACTTTAATAACAATTTTATTTTAACACTAAAACACAAACACAAACATAGCAAACCTAACATAACATAAATTCAGTACAACTAATGAAAATACATGACATGGGAAACATAAAGATACACTACTACGCTCAACACGTACATGTCATTGTTTAGTCACGACCGCCTAGTATTCTCTGCTCCAACCACTTAAATTTGTCTTCCAGCTTATTTTTTTCTTCTTGTACCTCCTTGAGTTTCTCCATCAACTCCGCAACTTCTCGTTTGGATTGTCGCTCTCTTTTCCACTACTTCAAACACAAACAATGAAGAGAATACAACTTGTCTTTGTAGTATTCATGCTGACATGGTTCATCAATCCATACCTCAAAATTGCAAACAGGTTCATCAGGAACCCTATAAAACTTGTTCATACACGCCCAGTAGCGGCGTCCAGCTTCTTCGCACAATCGTGAATCATGCATTTTTTGCCGCACTCGCACCTTGGGACATAAAAGGGGTTGAGACATTTGTTAAAGCGTAAAGAAAAACCTTGCTTTTATGGAAATATTTGCTATTGGTTATTGTTAAGCGCAGAAAATAACTACAATGCGCCCGTTATTTATAGGTAAGAGAACACACAAAATGTAGTATTGTACCGCGCTATACATATCCAAATTCAAAAGGTCATGTTTAAAAATAAGATGTAACAGGATTGTGGAATATAATTTTATTTGATAGATATTGCAACATACACAAGTACAGACACTTATTACAAAAAACATTACGAAAACAAAACACTAGGTGTATCCTTGATAGTTGGGTATATTCAACAAACTTGCACCAGGAGCTGGAGCTGGATTACCACCGCCACCCACACCAGCTGGAGGACATTTATGACGATCGTGTCCTATTTGCGAGCATATGCCATATTTACGCGCATAAACGGTATCACCAACATCCATTTGGTTCCGTATATGCATTCTCTTTTGCACTTGCAGCTTGCGCAAATAGTCCTTGTTACACACCATTTTAAATGATTTCAGCGGCCAATAATGCTCAACACCCAATGGCTGTAACTGCCCACTATATGTGGCTATGCATACAGCAATACTGTATTGCCTATCAACATAGTTGGTTGCCCCAAAAACAACTTGTTGAAAGCACTTCAAGGCATGTATTTTGACGACCTGGCCAGTTGTCTCATGAGTTACAGCTCCAATTCCCCCATTTATGCTTATTATTGCTTTGTCTATCGGTTCTATGTGTGATCAGGTTGGTTGGCTCGGGTTCGGAAAGGATTTGGTAAGGTTTGAGACACTTAGTCTCTTTTGAGGAAGCTTAAGTTGGAAAGTCAACCGGATGTGAGTTCCGATGGTTTGGATAGCTTCGGGAGGTAATTTGGGACTTAGGAGAATGATCGGAATGAATTTTGGAGGTCCGGAGTAGATTTAGGCTTGGATTGGCGAAATTGGATTTTTGGCGTTTTCCAGTTGATAGGTGGGATTTTCATATAGGGGTCAGAATCGAATTTCGAGAGTTGCAGTAGTTCCGTTGTGTCATTTGGAATGTGTGTTCAAAATGTCAGGTCATTCGGACGTGGTTTGGTTGGGTTTTTGATCAAAAGCAAAATTCGGAAGATTTTGGAAACTTAGGCTTGAATCCGATGTGTTTTGGTTGATTCGATGTTGTTTGAGGTGTTTTGAAGGTTGGTATAAGTTTGAATAAGGTTATGGGGTATGTTTGTGTTTTTGGTCGAGGTCCCGGGGGCCTTGGGGTAATTTCGGATGGTTGACGGAGAAGTTTGGAATTTTGGTGAAGCTTCAGATTTGTTGCTTCTGTTGTTTCTGCACCTGCAGATTGGGGACCGCAGGTGCGACGCCGCATATGCAGCCGATTGGTCACAGGAGTGGAGAAAGGCTAGAAAGGCTTGACCACAGAAGTGGTTGGTGAACCTCACCTGCAATGGCGCAGGTGCGGCTGGTGCATCGTAGATGTGATATTGGTAACTTAACTGGAAACCACTGAAGTGGTTCGTTGACCGCAAATGTGGTACCGCAGAAGCGGGAATGTGGCCGCAGATGCGAAATCCCTGGGCCAGAACATATAAATTGCTTCCTTCGCGATATTTTTAGATATTCCACCATTTCTAAGTCAGCTTTTGAGCTTTTTGGACGATTTTGAAGAAGGATTTCAAGGGAACTTCATTGAGGTAAGGATTTGGACCTAAAACTCGTTCCTATGAAATTATTTCACAGATTAGAGCTATAGTTAATGGGATTTAAGGGTTAAAATTGGGGAAACTAGGGCTTGGTATTGGAGACCTAAACTTGATGATTTGAAGGACCATTTGTGGTCAGATTTTTGCAGATATGTATGAACTCGTGGAAAGATGGGGAATCTATTGATGTGAATTTTATCAAATTCCGAGACATGGGCCGGGGGGGGGGGGTCGGGTTTTGGTAATTTCGGGATTTAAGTTGTAAATTGATTATTTCGCTTAGGCTTCGTTCCCTTAGCATATTTTAACGCCGTGATTCTAATATTGGATAGATTCGACGCGAGTGGAGGCCGATTCGAGGGGCAAAGGCATCGCAGGCTAGAGTTTGGACCGGATTGAGGTGAGTAATGATTGTAAATGATGTCACGAGGGTATGAAACCCCGGATTGCATATCGTTGTGCTATATTGAGGTGACGCACATGCTTGATGACGAGCGCGGAGACGTGCACTGTTGGGGATTGTGACTTAGTCCGTCCCGAATGACTATTTTACCATGTATTTGACTGAAATCTATTTGTGAACATCATGTTTAGGGCTGAAAGCCATATTTGGGCCTCATGCCAACTATTTGAACCCTTAGGGGATTTTTATTGATATTTCTTCACTGTTTTGACTTTATACTTGAACCCAATCATGCTATATTCCACTGTTTTCATATCTCAGCCATGTTTACTATGTTTTAACACTTAAATGATCTTTTAAATGTTATTTGGGCAGAGAATCATGTTTTATTATTGCTCGAGTGGTTTGTGAGGATTTTGACTGAGTAGGGCCGAGGGCGTATTTGTGAGGAAACACTAATTATGATTATGAGGCCGAGGGCCTGAGATATTTACGCCATGAGGTGGCTTGTTGATATGAGACCGAGAGCCTAGTGGTGATGCCACGAGATGACTTGATATTGCGCTTGGGCCGTAAGGGTCCCCTCCATGAGTCTGCACACACCCAATGAGCTCGGGTACCCATTGTGTTGTGAGATATAGCCCGAGGGGCGGATTTGTTGACATGGTGCCCGAGGGACAAACCTTTATATGCTTATCTTCCTTATTTCCTGTCATTTACCTGTTTAATTGTTAAAAAGGCCTTTTATGAAGTTTTAAACTGAACTCAATAATTTTGCACATCTTTACTGCTTCACTGTTTTACCGGCTTTTACTGCTTCATTATAGTTTGTAATGTGCCTTACGTGATTTCTTGCTTTCAGTCTTTATTTATGATTATTATTCACTGAGTTGGAGTACTCACTTTACTCCTTGCACCCCGTGTGCAGCTTCAGGCATTGCTGATCCTGCTAGCATGAGTTGAGAGCTCCCGACAGACTTTGGAGTTCACGAGGTAGCTGCTTGGCGTCCGTAGTCCCGTGCTTCTCCCTCTTTATCTCATTTCTTTTCCCTTAGTAGTGGCTTTGTAATAGCTTTGTAGACTTTTCAGACTTGTGTTAGAATTGGTAGATTCTCGTGACTAGTAAGACCCCGGTATCGGGCTGTTGGGTTGTAGTCCGCAAATTATTTGTATTGTCACTACTCACTTTTGGATTTATATCATGGTTAAGACTAAATGCTTATTGTTTAATTGCTAAAAACGGAATTGGAAATGTGTCAGCTGGCCTTGTCTTCATGAGAGGCGCCATCACGACCGGGTCCGGGTTTAAGGTCGTGACAAGTTGGTATCAGAGCCTATGTTACATAGGTCTCACGAGTCATGAGCAGGTTTAGTAGAGTCTCGCGGATCGGTACGGAGATGTTTGTATTTATCCTCGAGAGTCTGCAAAACCTTTAGGAAAACCTTCGTATTATTGAAATTCTTATCGTGTGAATTTGTTGATCCGAGTACTAAACTTTTGTTGTTCTATTCTCTCACAGATGGTGAGGACATGCGCTACCGGTCAGGATGGATGACCACCAATACCACAAGTTGTGGCCACTAGAGGCCGAGGACGCGGTCGTAGTCGTAGTAGGGGCAGATGTGTGGCTTGCACAGCAGCTAGGCCAGCACCTACAGACATACCGACCACCCCAGTTTAGGATCAGGTCCCAGTTATGGATGCTCCAGCAGCACCATCTTAGGCACCAGTTGTGCCCATTGTGATTTCGGGTCTTCAGGAGGCCTTGTCTCAGATTCTATCAGTTTGCACTGGCCTAGCTCAGGCGGTTTCAGTCACTACAGCCGCAGCTACTTCTCAGGCCGGGGAAGGCAATCAGACTCCCGCCGCTCGCACACCTGAGCAGGTCGTGCAGGGACTTCAGACACCAAGGGCACATCCAGCCCAGCCGGTTGTAGCTGCTCAGGACTATGTAGTTCCTGCCATGCTAGAGGACGAGTAGCGTAAGTTGGAGAGGTTTGGTAGACTTCAGCCTCCGACCTTCAGTGGTGCTGAGGGCGAGGATGCCTAGGGATTCTTAGATAAGTGTTAGAGGATGCTTCGTACAATGGGTATTCTAGAGACCAGCGGGGTCTCTTTTACTACTTATCAGCTTTTGGGAGCTGGCTTCACTTGGTAGGAGACTTTTGAGAGGCGTAGGCCTATTGGTGCAGCACCCCTTACCTGGCAGCAGTTCTCCGTTCTATTTCTGGAGAAGTATGTGCCGTAGTCTCGCATAGAGGAGCTGCGTAGGCAGTTTGAGTGGTTACATCAGGGAGAGATGACGGTGACACACTATGAGATGAGGTTCTCCAAGTTAGCTCGTCATGCTATTTGGTTGGTTTCGACAGAGAGAGAGAGGATTAGGAGGTTTGTTGATGGCCTCACTTATCAGCTTCGTATTCTCATGACTAGGGAGAGGGTGATTGGTGCTACCTTTGAGGAGGTTGTAGACATTGCTCGGGAGATTGAGTCTGTTTGTCGCCAGGAGCGAGAGGAGAGGGAGGCTAAGAGGTTTCGAGGATATGGTAGTTACAGTGGTACTCCTTCAAGAGGTCAGTTTCAGCACTGCAGAGGTCATCCATTTAGGCATACTCAACTAGCTCGCCCAAGTTATCATGGGGCATCATTGGGTCATGGTTCTCACAGTTCTCATCAGGGCTAGTCATCACTTAGTGCCCTTCCAGCTTAGAGTTCGTCCCGTGCTCCATCAGTTCAGGGCTTTTCTATGCCAGGTGCACTTGCTAGTCACTCCGGTGCTAGGGGTTCCCTTTAGTCCCCTTCTCCAGCACCTGGGAGTTGTTATGAGTGTGGAGAGATGGGTCATATGTGGAGGCAATGCCCTCGTTGTCTTGCAGGTTCATCTCAGCAGATGGGTTAGTCATCGGCTTCAGCGCCAGTTACTTTATCACCACCCGCACAGCTAGCTAAGGGAGTAGGTCAGTCAGCTAGGGGCCGTCCTAGAGGGAGAGGTCGATCATGTGGCGGTCAGGCCCGTTTCTATGCACTTCCAGCTAGACCCGATGCTATTGCTTCCGATGTTGTTATCACAGGTATTATTTCAGTCTGCCACAGAGATGCCTCTATATTATTTGATCCCAGTTCCACTTTTTCTTATGTGTCATCATACTTTGCTCGTTATTTGGGTATGTCTCATGAGTTTCTTGCTTCACCTGTTCATGTATCTACCCCGGTGGGCGATACTATTATTGTAGACCTTGTGTACCGGTCTTGTGTGGTGACTATTGGGGTCTAGAGACCCGAATGGATCTTTTATTATTGTGTATGGTGGATTTCAATGTCATTTTGGGCATGGATTGGCTATCTCCGTGTTGTGCTATTCTAGACTGACATGCTAAGATAGTTACATTGGCTGTACCGGGTGTGCCATGAATTGAGTGGCGAGGTTTGACTGATTATGTTCCCAGTAGAGTAATCTCATTCTTGAAAGCCCAGCATATGGTTGTGAAGGGTTGTCTTTCGTATCTAGACTTTGTGAGGGATGTTGGTGCAGAGACCCCCAATATTGGTTCTGTTCTAGTTGTGAGGGATTTTCCCGATGTGTTTCCTGCAGATCTACCGGGTATGCCACCAGATAGGGATATTGACTTTGGTATTGACCTGGTGCCGGGCACTCAACCCATTTCTATTCCGCCGTATCGTATGGAACCAGTGGAGTTGAAGGAATTAAATGAGCAGCTTCAGGAACTCCTTGATAAAGGGTTCATTCGGCCTAGTGTGTTACCTTGGGGTGCGCTGGTTTTATTTGTGAAGAAGAAGGATGACACTGTGAGGATGTGCATTGATTATAGGCAATTGAACAAAGTAACAGTTAAGAACAAGTATCCTTTGCCTCGCATTGATGGTTTATTCGACCAACTTTAGGGAGCGAGAGTGTTCTCCAAGATTGATCTCCGTTTGAGTTATCACCAGTTGAAGATCAGGGACTCGGATATTCTTAAGACAGCTTTCAAGACCCGATATGGTCATTATGAGTTCTTGGTGATGTCTTTCGGGCTAACCAATGCCCCAACAGTGTTCATGCATTTGATGAACAGCGTGTTCCGGCCTTATCTCAACTCATTTATCATAGTCTTCATTGATGATATTCTGGTGTATTCGCGTAGTCAAAAGGAGCACGTAGAGCATTTGAGAGTTGTGTTGTAGAGATTGAGGGAGGAGAAGATTTATTTAAAATTCTCCAAGTGTGAGTTTTGGCTCAGTTCAATGGCTTTCTTGGGGCACGTAATGTCCAGCGAGGGTACTTAGGTTGATTCGAAGAAGATAGAGGTGGTTCAAAGTTGGCCCAGACCGTCCTCAACCACAGAGATTCACAGCTTTCTTGGTTTGGCAAGTTATTATTGCCGATTTGTCCAGGGATTTTCATCCATCGCATCGCCCTTGACCAAGTTGACTCAGAAGGGTGCTTCATTTTTATGGTCAAACAAGTGTGAGGAGAGCTTTTAGAAGCTCAAGACAGCCTTGACCACAACTCTAGTATTAGTTTTGTCATCAGCTTCAGGTTCATATACTGTGTATTGTGATGCTTCAAGAGTTGGTATTGGTTGTGTATTGATGCAGGAGGGTAGAGTTATCGCTTATGCTTCTCGTCATTTGAAGCCCCATGAGAAGAACTACCCCATTTATGATTTGGAGTTGGCTGTCATAGTTCACATATTGAAGATTTGGAGGCATTACTTGTATGGTGTGTTGTGTGAGTGTTTACTGATCATCGTAACCTCCAACACTTGTTCAAGAAAAAGTATCTTAACGTGAGGTAGCGGAGGTGGTTGGAGTTGCTAAAGGATTATGATATCACTATATTATACCATCCGGGAAAGGCCAATGTGGTGGCCGATGCTTTGAGCCAAAAGGCGGTGACTATGGGGAGTTTGGCATATATTCCAGTTGGGGAGAGACCTCTTGCAGTTTATGTTCAGGCCTTGGCCAACCGATTCGTGAGGTTAGATATTTCGGAGCCTAGTTGGGTATTGGCTTGTGTGATTTTTCGATCTTCCTTATATGATCGCATCAAAGAGTGCCAGTATGATGATCCGCACTTGCTTGTCCTTAAGGATAGAGTTCAGCACGATGATGCTAGAGATGTGACTATTGGTGATGATGGGGTGTTGAGGATGCATGGCCGGATATGTGTGCCCAATGTGGATGGGCTTCGGGAGTTGATTCTGAAGGAGGCCCATAGCTCGCGGTATTCCATTCATCCGGTTGCCGTGAAGATGTATCAGGATCTAAGACAGCATTACTGTAGAGGAGAATGAAGAAAGACATTGTGGGATTTGTAGCTCGGTGTCTCAACTGTCAGCAGGTGAAATATGAGCATTAGAGACCAGTGGCTTGCTTCAGCGGATGGATATTCTAGAGTGGAATTGGGAGCGGATCATTATGGACTTTGTAGTTGGACTCCCATAAACTTTGAAGAAGTTCGATGCTATTTGGGTGATTGTGGATCGGCTGACCAAGTCCGCGAACTTCACTCCTGTGTGTACTACCTATTCTTCAGAGCGGTTGGTAGAGATCTATATCCAGGAGATTGTTCGTTTGCATAGTGTCCTAGTTTCCATCATTCCAGATAGGGGCACTCAGTTTACTTCGCAGTTTTGGAGGTCTGTGCAGCGAGAGTTGGGTACTCAGGTTGAGTTGAGCACAACATTTCACCCTTAGACAGACGGCCAATTCGAGCGCACTATTCAGATATTAGAGGACATGTTGCGTTCTTGTGTCATTGATTTCAAAGGGTCATGGGATAAGTTTTTATCGCTTGCAGAGTTCGCTTATAACAACAGCTACCAGTCGAGTATTCAGATGGCTCCATATGAGTCTTTGTATGGGAGGCGGTGTAGATCTCCAGTTGGTTGGTTTGAACCGGGTGAGGCTAGGCTATTGGGGACAGACTTGGTGCAGGATGCTTTAGAAAAGGTGAAGGTAATTCAGGAGAGGCTTCATACAACGCAGTCGAGAAAAAAGAGTTATGCTGACCGAAAGGTTCGGGATGTGTCCTACATGGTTGGTGAGAAGGTTCTGTTGAAGGTTTTACCTATGAAGGGTGTTATGAGGTTTGGGAAGAAGGGCAAATTGAGTCATCAGTTCATTGGACCTTTTGAGGTGCTTCAGAGGATTGGGGAGGTGGCTTATGAGCTTGCTTTGCCACCCAGTTTGTCGAGTGTGCATCTGGTATTTCATGTTTCTATGCTCCGGAAGTATATTGGGGATCCGTCTCATGTTTTGGATTTTAGAACGATTCAGTTGGATGATGATTTGACCTATGATATAGAGCCAATAGCTATTTTGGAGTGTCAGGTTTGAAAGTTGAGATCAAAAGATATAGCTTCAGTGAAAGTGCAGTGGAAAGGTTAGCTCGTGGAGGAGGCTACCTAGGAGACCGAGCGGGAGATGCGAATCAGATATCCTCACCTGTTTGAGGCTTCAGGTATATTTCTTGACTCGTTCGAGAATGAACATTTGTTTAAGTTGGGGAGGATGTGACAACCCGACCTGTCGTCTCATGAGTTACCGCTCCGATTCCCCCACTTCTGCTTCTTATTGCTTTGTCTATCAATTCTATGTGTGATCGGGTTGGTTGGCTCGGGTTCGGAAAAGATTTGGTAAGGTTTGAGACACTTAATCTCTTTTGAGAAAGATTAAGTTGGAAAAATCAACCGAATGCTGACTTATGTGTTAGAGGGCTCGGATGTGAGTTCCGATGGTTGGGATAGCTTCGGGAGGTGATTTGGGACTTAGAAGTATGATCGAAATGGTGTTTGGAGGTCTGGAGTAGATTTAGGCTTGGATTGGCGAAATTGGATTTTTGGCATTTTCCAGTTGATAGGTGAGATTTTGATATAGGGGTCGGAATGTAATTCCAAGAGTTGTAGTAGTTCTGTTGTGTCATTTGGGATGTGTGTACAAAATTTCAGGTTATTCGGACGTGGTTTGGTTGGGTTTTTGATCAAAGGCGGAATTCAGAAGATTTTGAAAACTTAGGCTTGAATCCGATGTGTTTTGGTTGATTCGATGTTGTTTGAGGTGTTTTGAAGGTTTGTATAAGTTTTAATAAGGTTATGGGGTATGTTTGTGTTTTTGGTTGAAGTCCCGGGGGCCTCTGGGTGATTTTGGATGGTTAACAGAGAAGTTTGGAATTTTGGTGAAGCTGCAGATTTGCTGTTTTGTTGTTTCCGCACCTGTGGATTGGGAACCGCAGGTGCGACGCCGTATATGCGGACGATTGGCCGCATAAGTGGAGATAGGCTGGAAAGGCTGTGACCGTAGAAGTGGTTGGTGAACTGCACCTGCGATGGCACATGTGCGGCTGGTGCATCGCAGATGCGATATTGGTAACTTAACTGGAAACTGCATAAGTGTTTCGTTGACCGCAAATGTGGTACCGCAGAAGCGGGAATGTGGCTGCAGATGCAAATTCTCTGGGCCAGAACATATAAATTGCTTCCTTCGCGATATTTTGAGATATTCCACCATTTCTAAGTCAGCTTTGGAGCTTTTTGGACGATTTTGAAGAAGGATTTCAAGGGAACTTCATTGAAGTGAGGATTTTGGACCTAAAACTCGTTCCTATAGTATTATTTCACGGATTAGAGCTATAGTTAATGGGATTTAAGGGTTAAAATTGGGAAAACTAGGGCTTGGTATTATAGACCTAAACTTGAGGATTTGAGGGACCATTTGTGGTCGAATTTTGGCAGATATGTATGAACTCGTGGAGAGATGGGGAATCTATTGATGTGAATTTTGTCAAATTCCGAGCCATGGGCCCAGGGGGGGGGGTCGAATTTTGGTATTTTTGGGATTTAAGTTGTAAATTGATTATTTCACTTGGGCTTCGTTCCCTTAGCATATTTTGACGCCGTGATTCTGATATTGGATAGATTCGACGCGAGTGGAGGCCGATTCGAGGGGCAAAGGCGTCGCGGGCTAGAGTTTGGACCGGATTGAGGTGAGTAATGATTGTAAATGATGTCCTGAGGGTATGGAACCCCGAATTGCATATCGTTGTGCTATATTGAGGTGACATACACGCTTGAGTGTTAATAAAAATCCAATTCAAACATAAAATAAACATCACTAAAGCATAGAAAAATTGAAGTTTACTAGTCGTCTTGTGGATTATATAAAGTCAAAAATTATTTCCTCACTGCTCATTCGCCGATGGTGATAAGTTTAAATCAACGCAAGCTCTTTCATCAAGAATCAGTCCGGCAAAAACTGCTCCAGAATAACCACCCGATGACTGGGGGTTATCCCTACTATGCACACCCTCATTATTGGGAACATCTTTAACCTTGACGTACATTTTCAATAATTTTATTACAATAAATTCCCTGTATTCATCCGGAATCCACAAAAAATCTCTAAGAGTTTCATCATCTTTGATGTTAAACTCAGAATAATAAGCAAACCCCTGCGGAGTCACAGAATACGAAAATCTACCGGTTACTTTAATGTTCACCGAACGTTTTCTCACACTCATTTTCTTATGTAACAACGATACCAATTTATCGTACTCCATTGTAAGCGGCAATTTAACATGACACTGTGGAGGTGAACTATACCTCACAGAATTATTCTCCATTACAACCTCACCCCCCCAATATAATAAAACCCTTATTTTTGGCTCTTCAAGCATTTATAAAAAATGCTTGATAAGAAGAAGAAAAGTATGAACGGAAGTTTGAAGGAAAGTTTTAAATGGATTTTCATAAAATCCTAACGCCTTTAAATAAGACAAGTACTAGCTGGGGGTGCAGAATTTTTTTATGTAAACCGCAATATAATACCGCGCTTTATATATCTGAATTATTGTTATGTGAATTAACCGTAGAACACTTATTGGTGGGCCCCAAAAAGAAGTAAAACAGAGTATAATACTGCGCTATATGTAAAATGCAGTATTATACTGCGCTTTACTTTAACGGCTAAAATTCCGTTAAAGTAAAATGCAGTATAATACTACATTTTAGGTAGAAAAGTAACTTTTTTTTAAAACTTTAGAAACGTGTTTTGAGTCCAAAAACTTGCCATTTAGGTTTCGAACTCTTACTTTGGGCATACCCATTAAGAAAATACTAAATTATAGGCGAAAATAGTTAGTATGACTAAACTACCCTTTATTAAATGTTATACCATATTTATAGTAGCACTTACTTCTCTACTAAAATGTGAGGATTATTAGGGATACTTACATAAGGGTAATTTTAGAAAAATAAATTAAATTTTTTTTGATTATATAAATAGACACTTATTTTGGACCAAAATAAAAAAGTAAATTTCTCACTTATTGTGGATCGGAGGGAGTACACAATAAGAATTACTGCACCCAAAAATCCTATAGATACTTTTAATGACCCAATCAACCAGGGACGGATTTATAGCCTATTTTATGAGCAAGTGAACCCATGATCTCTTCATTACATACCCCCTCTGTTCACTTTTACTTGACATGTATACTAAAAATAGATTTTTATTTTTACTTGTCACTTTACGCATATCAAGAGAAGACAAAAAAATTTCCTGTTATACCCACAATATTTATTACTCATTTCAAATCATTTTCTCAAATCCAATAAAATATACATCAATAAATATGGGTATCATAGTAAATTATGCACTTCATTTATTATTTCTTAAGGGGCGTGAAAAGTCAAAACGTGCCAAGTAAAAGTAAACGGGAGGAGTATTTGCTAAAACTGATCTAATATTATTTTTCTGGCAACCATGCTCTAAATATGCTAAATAGTGCACTTGATTGAATGCTTAGCTTTGTACGTAGAGGAGCATAGATCAATTCCCACTTAATAGTTTCTTTTTTCTCCTCTCTTCAGTGGTGTACCCATGTTATAAAAATCCTAAATGCACCTTTGCAATTGCTAGTACTGTTTTTTTCCTATATTTTTGAAGAAATCGCCAAATGATATGGTGTATAGTTGGGATTATTCGCTCTTAACCAAAAGTCTTGAGTTACTCAATGAATTGAGAACTTCTTGGAGAGAGCCTTTACTCCTTAGTGGGCAGCCTATCTGGGGCGAGAATGTGGATTGAATGGCTAGTGTGTCTAGGATATGGATTGCCTAAACTTATGGGTGTTAATCGGGCCGGGCTGACCCATTTTCAACCCACTTCAACCCGGGTCAGCCCGGTACTGTTCCTTATTGTGCGGGCTGGGACAGGTTGATTGGGGGCGGATTTTGGACGAGCATGTTCTGCTTAACGGTACACCGAACCAGCATAGCCCGTGACCCGTTAACGGGTTGTTAACGGGCTGCAGCCCGTTAGGAGCCCGTTACCGTTGCTTAATGTTTTTTAAAAAATTAATTGGACCGTTGCCAACGGTCAAATTGAGAAATGACCATTGGGGAATGGCCAGATTTTGCAAAAATGGCCATTTTTGCCTCCCCCATTAAAAATATAGCCCTCCCACCCCTAATAATTGAAAAATTACTTTTTTAACCTTTTAAAATCTATAAATAGCCCCCCTTCTTCTTCATATTTTCTAACAATTCACTCTCTTACTACTCTAATTTTCTCTTGATATTATAGCTCTTAAATTCTCAATTATTTATTATTTCAAGTTTCATCAATTATTTAGTGTAGCTATTACAAAATTATTATTATCAAATATCAAGTATTCAAGTGAAGTGTGGTATCAAGTATCAAGTATCAACTATCAATTTTCGGTCTATCAATTGAAGTTTGATTTTTGATAAAATTAGCGCGGCATCCGGAATTCTGGTACACTCGTTCCATCTCTTTTTCTTATTTGGCTTACACTTATATTATTATTTAGAATTATTAATTTAATTTCTTAATTTAATTTACATAATGGATTTACTTAGAGCGGCCAAAAAAGCGTGTACTAGTAGAGGTGGTAGTAAGAAAACTTTCAAAAGAACAAGAGGCGGTGTTGGTTCTTCTAGTAACTTTACACATATTTTTGAAAGTTCACCTGAAAATTTAAATGTAGATTATGAGCGAATGCAAGAAAATTTTAGTGTAGATGATGATTTAGATGATATGTTAGATGACATTCAATCACCCGATAATCTTGAAACACCACCACCTACACCTGGTAATGCTAGTCAAACTCAAAATGTTAGGGGTGCAACAAGTAGGCCTCCTCTTCCTAATAAGAAGAATCGACGATTAAGAAGTAAGTGTTGGTCATTTTTTTGAAAGACTAGAAGATAATTTTTTTTTATGTAAAATGTAAAATTTGTAGTGAACATTATAAACATGAATCTGGTAAGGGAGGGGGAACGGGTCAACTTCGTAGGCATATGGAACAGAAACACCCTCTTGATTGGGGAGTAGATGAGCAATCTGGGCAACAAAAACTTAACCCGAGTACTGGGAGGTAAATGGATAAATACGATATTAAGAAAGGGGAAGAATTAGTTAAAATGATTATTTTAGGTTGTTTACCTTTTAGTTTTTCTTCTTTACCGTATCTTGTTACTTATATTCAAAGAATTTATAACCCTATGTTTAAAGGTATTCCTAGAAGTACTTGTAGAGCTGATATCTTTAGGCTTTTTGGACAATATCAGACATATATACGTTATTTGTTCGCAAGTCTTCCTTGTATAGTTGCTCTTACTTCTGATATTGGCCGTGCTGTAAATGGAAATGATTATTTGACTATTATATGCCATTGGATAGATGATAAATTTTGTATGCAAAAATGTATTATTGCTTTTAAATATGATGAAGATAAAAGTCATATTGGTGCATTTATAAGTAATACTATCAATGAAGTTGCTATATTTTATAATCTTGCCGAAAACGTTTTGTGTATGCCATTTGATAATGTTTCTAACAACAATGCTGCTATTACAATATTAAAATTGCATCTATACCCACCACTTCCTGAAATATTTCATGTTAGATGTGCATGTCATCTTTATAACTTGATTGTGAAGAGTGGCCTTGTATTATTTAAAGATGAAATTACTTTAGTTAGGAGAGCTGTTGGTGTAATTCAAGAAAATAATAGAAGTGCTATATTAAATGCATTTAAGGAAAAATGTATACACTATGGACTAAAACCAAGACTCATGCCTGAAGAAATAGTTACTAGTGGAATTATACTTATTTATTCTTAAGATGTTGTTATAAATATAGAATGTCTATAACTGAAGTTGCTAATTCTCATTGTACCGATCCTAGCCGTTTGTTAACATCTAGAACTTGGGATGTCATTCATGATGTTGTACAATTTTTACAAAAACTTTATGTGGCTACACTTGAGTTTTCTGGAGCTTATTATCCGACTATTGCAAATGGTTTAGTTCATATTGTTGAAATTTCTCTTTTTACTACATAATTTGAAGAAGAGAAAAGGATATGCTACTGTTGTTGAATCTATGCTAGATAAGTTTAAAAAATATTTCTACCCAATTCCTCATATTTACCTAATTGGTGCTATTTCAAACCCTACTGTCAAAATGATAAAGTGTCGCCAATTAATTAGAGCTTTATATACTTATATGGATATTGGACCAGCTGAAACTCCTGATATTGACACTTGTATTTCTGAGCTACACACACATTTACAAACTTTATATAATTATTATGCTAACATTGTTGATGCTTCTTCGGTTGTAGATGCAAATATTCCTTCAACTAATCCTTCAACATCTAGAACAACTATGGATGATGATGATGGTGTTCAAGATTATCTGATTTGGTCTACACTAGGAGAGCATCAACAAACCAGTAGCAGGAATATTGATGAACTTCAATTCTACTTGCAAAAGTCACCAGAGCCCCTCACAAAGGATTTTCTACCGCTGGGTTGGTGGAAGAGCAACTCAAATAAATTTCATGTTTTTTCGGCCATGGCTCGAGACGTGCTAAATGTGCCAATTTCAACAGTCGCATCAGAGAGCGCATTCAGCCAAGCAAGGTAGCATCTAGGAGATACCCGTCATTCATTGGGCAGCAACGCTTTGGAAATTCTAGTGTGCCTCAGAGATTGGATAAGATCAGAACGGCGAAATCAAGGCGTGCCGAGGAAGACGAAGAGGAGGACCAAGAAATTGGAGATATAATGGTTTATGGTTCCGATTCAACCAATGCCGGAAACCTAGAACCTCATGTTGACATGGAAGAACTTACAAAAATGATGCAAAGTATGTGATGTACCATTTCTTATTTTTTTATTGTTATTGTAATCTTTTAATTTGCAAGTTCAAAAATAAAAAAATCAAAAAAGAACTTGCAAATTAATTTGAAGTATTAAAAATATAAAATGAAAGCCTTCGGAGTTTGCTCCATACATATTGCCTATTGGTCTTATTAAATAATTTTTTGTAGCCACTTACTTTCTAATTTCAATTTTATAATTTTAAAATACAAATTTTAAATTTAAAACATTAAACTTTAAATTTCAAAGTTTAATTCTAAGCCTTAAAAGTTTGCAAATACTTAAGTATCAATAACATTGAATAAGAAAAACAAAATTTAATTTAAAAAAAATATACACTTAGCCCGGCCCGCCCGAACCCGTTTAGCCCAAACCTGAACGGTCCCTAAATAACCCAAAATTTCCCAACCCGCCCCCAGCCTATTATCCCAGCCCGCTAAATAGCTCGCCCGATAACCGAACGGGCTGGAGTTTTTCCCATTCATCCCGTCTTAGCCCGCACGATAAGCAGGTATAGCCTAAAGCGAAAAAGTTGGCCAACATATGATCTGTAGAAGAACAAATGTTTTGGAGCTTCAAAAACCTTAGTTACCGCTCTGACAGTTATCTTGAAAACTGCCAACTGCTTGTTTGCCATCTTCATAAGCATAGTTGTGACGACCCGACCGGTCGTCTTAAGAATTAATGCCCCGATCCCCTATTAACTTCTTTCCCCAAGTTTATTTCTGCTAATGTGATTTGTCGGGATGCTCGGTTTTGAGGAGTTTTTGGGACACCTAGTCCCTAAATGAGAGCTTAAGTGTTAACAAGTTGACCGAAGTCGGAACAGTGGGGAGACAGCCTCGGAATGGAAATTCAACAGTTCCGTTAGCTCCGTTAGGTGAATTTGGGGCTGGGAGCGTGTTCGGAATGTGTTTTGGAGGTCCGTAGCTAATTTAGGCTTGAAATACCGAAGTTTGAATTTTTGAAGTTTCCGGTCTGATAGTGAGATTTTGATCCGAGGGTCGAAATGGAATTCTGAAAGTTTCAGTAGCTCCATCATGTCATTTGGGATGTGTGCGCAAAATTTCAAGTCATTCGGACGAGATTTGATACAGTTTTTGATCGAAAACATAATTTAAGAGATTCTTGGAGTTCTTAGACTTGAATCCTATGTGAAATTGGTGATTTGATGTTGTTATAAGCATTCCGAAGTGTTGATCAAGTTTGAGCGATGTCATGGGATGTGTTGGTATAATTGGTTTCAAGTTCCGGGAGTTCCGGGATGTTTTAGTGCAAAAATCATAGCTGTAGCAGGTCTACAGGGGTTGCAGACCCCAAAACTCACTCACGCGGTCCGCACAAAAATTAGTGCGCCCGCGTTGAGTGTTGTGCGGACCGCACAAAAGCAGGCGCGGCCGTGGTAGGCGTCGCACGGACCGCACAAAGTGGGGCACGGCCACGGTGAAGGGCCCTCCCGCTGGTCCTACTTCGGAAGCTCATATCTTTTGATATACAAGGGATTTTGAGGTGATGCAAAACAAAAATTGTAGCACTTCGTGTCTAGTTTCCAGAAAGGTAAAGATATCGCAATTTGGACATCTGTAGCAAAGGTTATGGCCAAAATACTAAAGCCTGTCACTACAGAGGGAGGCCTGTGCGGCCGCACGTTTCCTTTGCGCGGACCGCGTGAGTTTTGGTGCGGCACGCAGTAGCTAGAAACCTGAGGGATACCTATAAATACGACGTTTTGGGTTTTATTTAATATTTTGATCTAGAGAGCTCGGAGTTTGGCGATTTTTCGAAGGTTTTTCAAGAAATTCATCGGGGTAAGTGATTTTAACTCAGATTTGGCTAGAATACATGGATCTAACACTGAATTCATCATTTAATTCGTGATTTGAGAGGGAATTTGGGAAGAAAATTGTGAAACCTTTCAAAAATATAAAATGATGATTTAAAGGACTAAATAGTGTCGGAATTGTATAATTTTTGTATGGTTAGACTCGTGAGAGTGCGAGGTTTCTGGGAATATAAATTTTTACAGATTCCAAGATGTGGGCCCGAGGGGCGTTTTGGTCATTTTCCATAATTTCACGTATTAGCTTTGAATTAAAACATAGGATCATTTGTTTGAAATGATATTTACGATATGCAATTGAATTGATTAGATTTGAGCCATTTGGAGTAGGATAATCGTGGAAAAAGCGTGGTTTCTAGTTGATTTTGAGCCGGTTCGAGGTAAGTGGCTTGTCTAACCTTGTGTGGGGGACCTTTCCCCTTAGGATGTGCTATATTTGATAATTAAAATGCCCTGTACGTGAGGTGACGAGCGCGTACTTGAGCTAATTGTTGAAAATTCGATTTTTCCTTAATTATTTCAATTGAGTTCTTTTTCTTGTTTTATTCTACTTGTGAATTTAGCATGTTGCTAGTCTAGAAAGGCATGTTTAGCTGACTTAATTGCCTATTTGCTTAAATTGCCTGAATTGCATTACGTGAAGCATGTTAGGCTAGAAGTAAATGTTTACTTGGTACGAAATTAGCGTTTAATTTAATATTCTTGTATTGCTGCTCTGTGTTTTAAATTGGGACTACGGGTTAGATTCCCGGGAGATTCCCCCTGCACATTTACTTTGGGACTACGGGTTAGATTCCCGGGAGATTCCCCATGCGCATTTACTTTGGGACTACGGGTTAGATTCCCGGGAGATTCCCCCTGCACATTTACTTTGGGACTATGGGTTAGATTCCCGAGAGATCTCCTGCACATATATTGAGGATACCAAGAGATCCCTAGTACATATTGAGGATACCAAGAGATCCCTGGCTTATATTGAGGATACCGAGAGATCCTCGGGATACCAAGAGATCACTAGTACATGTCGAGGATACTAAGAGATCCTCGGGATACTTAGAGATCCCCGGTTACTTTCCTTATGGTTTTCTTTCATCATTGTTTCCGTTATTGTACTCTTATTATCCTGCATAGATCCTTACTGTAGGTTCTTAATTGCACTGCTTATTTTATCTTGCCATCTTTATATTTTATATAACCTCAGTAGGGCCCTGACCTTCCTCGTCACTACCCAACCGAGGTTAGGCTTGGCACTTACTAAGTACCGCTGTGGTGTACTCACGCCTCTTCTGCGCATGTTTTTTTTTCATGTGCAGATCCAGGTACCTCTACTCAGCCGCACTATCAGTGAGGCAGGAGGACTACGGAGACTTCGAGGTAGATCTGCTGCGTCCGCAGACCGACGAGTCTCCCTCTTTATTCTATCTTTAGTACTTAGTTCTCTTTCCTTCCGTTTGTTAGATATTCTGGAGTTTGGAGCCTCACTATACATTTCTGTAGCCTGTGTTTTCCCGTGAGTTTCCGGGTTTTGGGATTGTTTTAGTCTTGAGATATTAAGTCGTATATGCCGAGCGACATTCAGTACAATTTCCTTTTTAGATAATTAAATATGGTATTCTATTTTTCCGCAATTATTATGTTTCCGCAAGTGTTAGGCTTACCTGGTCACGGAGACTAGGTGTCGTCATGACATGTTCACGGTTGGTGAACTAGGGTCGTGACAGATAATGTGTGTTAGGTTCTAGGTGTATAGGAGTCACGGAACACAGGCCGGTTATTTAGAGTCTCGCTGATCGGTACGGAGACGTCTGTACTTATCTATGAGAGGCTATGTAACTATTTAGGAAAATTCTTCACTTCATTGATTTCGTTGTCGTGCGATATTTTTGACATCAATTCTAAACTTCTATCTTCTATTCTCTCACAAATGGTAAGGACACGTGCTACTCGGAATGATCAGGCACCCGCACCCCCTCCTGCAGCCGTCAGAGGCAGGGGTCTGGGCAGAGGCCGTGGACGCGCACGGGTGCAGCCAGAGCACATGTGCGAGCTGCTGCTAAGGTACCGCCAGCAGATCCAACCGGAGTTCAGGCACCCGAAACGCCTACAACCACTACTACTCCAACCCTTCAGGAGACATTGGCACAGTTTATGAGTATGTATACCACGCTGGCTCAGGCAGGGTTACTTCCCCTTGCTGCAGCCACATCCCAGGCTGGGGGAGGGGCACAGACTCCCACCGCCCGCACTCCTGAGCAGCGAGTGCAGGTTGAGCAGGTCCTAGAGATCATTCCTGTATAGACTATAATACCAGTTCAGCCCGAGGATGGGGCAGCTGCTTCTGAGGATGAGCAGCGAAGACTCGAGAGGTTCAAGAAGTATGATCCTCCGATTTTCAGTGGACTAGTGACAGATGATGCCTTGGGATTTCTGGATGATTGCCACCATATTCTTCGCACTATGGGTATTACCGGATCGAGCGGGGTTTCCTTCACTTCTTTCCAACTTCAGGGAGCCGCCTATGAGTGGTGGCGCACCTATGAGTTAGACAGTCCAGACGAGGCTGCTTCACTGACTTGGACCCAGTTCTCAGATATGTTCTTGAGAGAGTTCGTTCCTCAGAGCCTCAGGGACACATAGCGCGCAGAGTTTGAGCATTTGCACTAAGGAGCTATGACTATTTCAGAGTATGCTATCCATTACACCAGATTGGCTATGCATGCACCAACCTTGGTTACTACTGTCCGCGAGAGGGTTCACCAGTTTATTGAGGGGCTTATTCCTCCCATCAGATCTAGCATGGCTCGTGAGTTGGAGATGGACATTTCTTATCAGCAGATGGTGAGCATTGCTAGGAGGATTGAGGGTATGCATGCTAGGGAGAGAGAGGAGAGGGAGGCCAAGAGGTCTCGTGAGTCGGGCCATTATTTTGGTGCCCATACCCTAGCTGCAGGTCGTCATGGTAGGGGCCATATGAGTCGCCCCGTTCATTCAACTCTTCCAGCAGCCAGCAATGCTCCAACTCCTCCAGATCTCAGGAGCCATATTATGCACCTCCGGTTTCTAGCGCGCCTCCTGCGTGGGGTGCTTTCAGAGGTCAGTCTAGCAGACCTGGCCCTGGCTAGTCACAACCACCACGTCCTCCCAGAGCTTGTTTCGAGTGTGGTGACACATACCACTTGGTGAGGGAGTGCCCTAGACTTGGGAGGGGTGCACCTCCACAGACTTCTCAGCCACAGCGTGCCCCGCAGAGTTCTCAGGCTATGGTTACAACTCCAGTTGCTACCCCACCTACTCAGCTAGCTAGAGGTGGAGGTCGAGGAGGTAGAGGTCGCCCTAGAGGGGGAGTCCAGGCCAGATATTATGCCATTCCTGCTCGTACCGAGGCTGTTGCCTCCGATTCCGTCATCACAGGTATTATATTGGTTTGTCACAGAGATGCATCGGTTCTATTCGATCCAGGATCCACTTATTCTTATATGTCTTCTTATTTTGCTCCGTATTTGGGTGTAGCCCGAGATTCGTTGAGTTCTCCTGTTTATGTTTCTACTCCTGTGGGAGATTCTCTTGTTGTGGACCACGTTTATCGGTCGTTTTTGGTTACTATTTGTGGTTTTGAGACCAGAGCAGATCTATTGTTACTCAACATGGTTGATTTTGATATTATTCTGGGCATGGACTGGTTATCGCCCCATTATGCTATTCTTGATTGTCATGCCAAGACCGTGACGCTGGCTATGCAAGGTATTCCGCGTGTTGAGTGGAGTGGTACTTTAGATCACACTCCCAGTAGAGTTATCTCTTTTGTTAAAGCTCAGCATATGGTTGGAAAGGGGTGTTCTGCGTATTTAGCTTATGTGAGAGACGTCAGTATTGATACTCCTTCAATTGATTCAGTTCCAGTAGTACGGGATTTTCCCGATGTGTTTCCAGCTGATCTTCCAAGCATGCCGCTTGATAAAGATATTGATTTTGGAATTGATCTTTTGCCGAGCACTCAACCCATTTCTATTCCCCCATATCGTATGGCTCCTCCTGAGTTGAAGGATCAGTTACAAAAATTGCTTGATAAGGGTTTTATTTGGCCCAGTGTATCTCTTTGTGGTGCTCCTGTCTTGTTTGTGAAGAAAAATAATGGTTCTATGCGTATGTGTATTGATTATCACCAATTGAACAAAGTTACAGTTAAGAACTGTTATCCTTTGCTTCGTATTGATGATCTGTTTGACCAGCTTCAGGGTGCACGGGTGTTTTCTAAGATTGATTTGCGCTCAGGTTACCATCAGTTGAAGATTCGGGAACCAGATATCCCGAAGACTTCTTTCAGGACTCGGTATGGCCATTACGAGTTCCTTGTTATGTCATTTGGGCTGACCAACGCCCCAGCAGCCTTTATGCATTTGATGCACAGTGTGTTCCGGCCATATCTTGACTCATTCGTCATTGTGTTTATTGATGATATTCTGGTGTATTCCCGGAGTCGGGAAGATCATGAGCAATACCTGGGAACTGTGCTTCAGACTCTGAGAGAGAAGAAGTTATATGCCAAGTTCTCGAAATGTGAGTTTTGGTTGGATTCAGTGGCGTTCTTAGGCCACGTGATATCGAGTGAAGGTATTCAGGTGGATCCAAAGAAGATAGAGGCCATACAGAGTTGGCCTAGACCATCCTCAGCTACCGAGATCTGCAGTTTCCTTGGTTTGGCTGGCTACTACCGTCGTTTTGTGGAGGGGTTTTCATCGATTGCAGCCCCTATGACCAGGTTGACCTAGAAGGGTGCTCCATTTCAGTGGACGAAGGAGTGTGAGGTGAGCTTTCAGAAGCTCAAGACAGCCTTGACCACAGCCCCAATTTTGATACTGCCTACAGGTTCGGGGTCTTATATAGTTTATTGTGATGCCTCGAGGGTTGGTCTCGGAGCGGTATTGATGCAGGATGGTAGGGTGATTGCCTACATGTCCAGACAGTTAAAGATACATGAGAAGAACTACCCTGTTCACGACCTTGAGTTAGCTGCCATTGTTCACGCCCTGAAGATTTGGCGCCATTACTTATACGGTGTGCCTTGTGAGATTTATACTAACCATTGGAGCTTGCAGCACTTGTTCGAGCAAAAGGATCTAAATTTGCGCCAGAGGAGGTGGTTAGAGTTGCTGAAGGACTATGACATCACTATCTTGTATCACCCGGGCAAGGCCAATGTGGTGGCCGATGCTTTGAGTCGCCGGGCGGAGAGCTTGGGGAGTTTGGCATATCTACCAACATCAGAGAGGCCTATGGCAATGGATGTTCAGGCCTTGGCCAGCCAGTTTGTGAGATTGGACCTTTTGAAGACCAATCGAGTCCTAGCTTGTGTGGTTTCTAGGTCTTCCTTGTTTGACCGTATCAGGGACCGGCAGTATGATCACCCTCATCTGCTTGTCCTCAAGGAGAAGGTTCAGCATGGTGATGCCAGAGATGTGACTATTGGTGATGACGGGGTATTGAGGATGCAGGATCGGATTTGTGTACCCAAAGTTGATGGGCTTCAGGAGTTGATTCTAGAGGAGGCCCATAGTTCGCAGTATTCCATTCATCCGGGTGCCATGAAGATGTATCAGGATTTGAGGCAACACTATTGGTGGAGGCGGATGAAGAAGGATATAGTTGGATTTGTAGCTCGGTGCCTCAATTGTCAGCAGGTGAAGTGTGAGGACCAGAGACCAGGTGGGTTACTTCAACAGATAGAGATTTCGGAGTGGAAGTGGGAGCAGATCACCATGGACTTTGTAGTTGGGCTCCCACGGACTTTGAGAAAGTTCGATGCTATTTGGGTGATTGTGGATCGGCTGACCAAGTCCGCTCACTTTATTCCTGTGTGTACTACTTATTCCTCAGAGCGGTTGGCGGAGATCTATATCCGGGAGATTGTTCGTCTGCATGGTATCCCGATTTCCATCATTTCATATAGAGGTACTCAGTTCATATCACAGTTCTGGAGGGCCGTTGAGCATGAGTTAGGTACTCGGGTAGAGTTGAGTACAACATTTCACCCTCAGACGGACGGATAGTCCGAACGCACTATTTAGATTCTTGAGGATATGCTCTGCGTGTGTGTGATTGAGTTTGGAGGGTCTTGGGATCAGTTCTTGCCATTGGCGGAGTTTGCTTACAACAAAAGCTATCAGTCCAGCATTCAGATGGCACCGTATGAGGCTTTATATGTAGGCAGTGTAGATCTCCGATGGGTTGGTTTGAGCCGGGCGAGGCTAGATTATTGGGCACTGACTTAGTTCAGGGTGCCTTGGAAAAGGTTAAGGTGATTCAAGACAGACTTCGTACAACCCAGTCCAGACAGAAGAGTTACGCAGATCGGAAAGTTCGTGATGTTTCCTATATGGTTGGTGAGCGGGTTCTGCTTCGGGTTTTGCCTATGAAGGGCGTCATGAGATTTGGGAAGAAAAGGGAAGTTGAGTCCGAGGTTTATTGGCCCTTTTGATATATTGAGGCGAGTTCGGGAGGTTGCTTATGAGCTTGCCTTACCTCCTAGCTTGGCATGAGTGCATCCAGTATTTCATGTTTCGATGCTCCGGAGGTATCACGGTGACCCGTCGCACGTGCTGGATTTCAGTTCAGTCCGGCTGGACAAGGATCTATCCTATGTTGAGGAGCCAGTGGCAATATTGGACAGGCAAGTTAGAAAGTTGAGGTCAAAGAACATTTCTTCGGTAAAGGTTCAGTGGCGGGGCCAGCCGGTCGAGGAGGCGACCTGGGAGACCGAGCAGGATATGCGCAGCCATTACCCTCATCTTTTCACTACTTCAGGTATGTCTCTATGCTCGTTCGAGGATGAAGGAATGTTTAAGTGTAGGAGGATGTGACGACCCGGCTGGTCGTCTTAAGAATTAATGCCCCGATCCCCTATTAACTGCTTTCCCCAAGTTTATTTCTGCTAATGTGATTTACCGGGATGCTCAGTTTTGAGTTTTGAGGAGTTTTTGGGACACTTAGTCCCTAAATGAGAGCTTAAGTGTTAGAAAGTTGACCGAAGTCGGAACAGTGGGGAGACAACCTCGGAATGGAAATCCGACGGTTCCGTTAGCTCCGTTAGGTGAATTTGGGGCTGGGAGCGTGTTCGGAATGTGTTTTGGAGGTCCGTAGCTAATTTAGGCTTGAAATGACGAAGTTTGAATTTTTGAAGTTTCCGGTCCGATAGTGAGATTTTGATCAGAGGGTCGGAATGGAATTCCGGAAGTTTCAGTAGCTCCGTCATGTCATTTGGGATGTGTGTGAAAAGTTTTAGGTCATTCGGACGAGATTTGATAAAGTTTTTGATCGAAAACATAATTTAAGAGATTCTTGGAGTTCTTAGGCTTGAATCCTATGTGAAATTGGTGATTTGATGTTGTTATAAGCGTTCCGAAGTGTTGATCAAGTTTGAGCGATGTCATGGGATGTGTTGGTATAATTGGTTTGAAGTTCCGGGAGTTCCGGGATGTTTTAGTGCAAAAATCATAGTTGTAGCAGGTCTACAGGGGTTGCAAGCCCCAGAACTCACTCACGCGGTCCGCATAAAAATTAGTGCGCCCGCGTTGTGCGGACCGCACAAAAGCGGCCGCGGTAGGCGTCGCGCGGACCGCACAAAGTGGGGCGCGGCCGCGGTGAAGGGCCCTCCCATTGGTCCTACTTCGGAAGCTCATATCTTTTGATATACAAGGAATTTGGAGGTGATTCAAAAACGAAAGTTGTAGCCCTTTGTGTCTAGTTTCCATAAAGGTAACGATATTGCAATTTGGACATATGAAGAAAAAGTTATAGCCAAAATACAAAAGCCTATCACTGCAAAGGAAGGCCTGTGCGGCCGCACGTTGCCTTTGCGCGGACCGCACTGGCTTGCGCGGACCGCGTGAGTTTTGGTGCATCCCGCAGTAGCTGGAAACCTGAGGGATACCTATAAATACGACGTTTTGAGTTTTATTTAATATTTTGACCTAGAGAGCTCGGATTTTGGCGATTTTTCGATGTTTTTTCAAGAAATTCATCGGGGTAAGTGATTTTAACTCAGATTTGGCTAGAATACATGGATCTAACACTGAATTCATCATTTAATTCGTGATTTGAGAAGGAATTTGGGAAGAAAATTGTGAAACCTTTCAAAAATATAAAATGATGATTTAAAGGACCAAATAGTGTCAGAATTGTATAATTTTCGTATGGTTAGACTCGTGAGAGTGCGAGGTTTCTGGGAATATAAATTTTTACCGATTCCGAGACGTGGGCCCAAGGGGCGTTTTGGTCATTTTCCATAATTTCACGTATTAGCTTTGAATTAAAACATAGGATCATTTGTTTGAAATGATATTTACGATATGCAATTGAATTGATTAGATTTGGGCCATTTGGAGTCGGATAATCGTGGCAAAAGCGTGGTTTCTAGTTGATTTTGAGCTGGTTCGAGGTAAGTGGCTTGTCTAACCTTGTGTGGGGGACCTTTCCCCTTAGGATGTGCTATATTTGATAATTGAAATGCCCTGTACGTGAGGTGACGAGCGCGTACTTGAGCTAATTGTTAAAAATCCGGTTTTTCCTTAAGTATTTCAATTGAGTTCTTTTTCTTGTTTTATTCTACTTGTGAATTTAGCATGTTGCTAGTCTCGAAAGGCATGTTTAGCTGACTTAATTGCCTATTTGCTTAAATTGCCTGAATTGCATTACGTGAAGCATGTTAGGCTAGAAGTAAATGTTTACTTGGTACGAAATTAGCGTTTAATTTAATATTCTTGTGTTGTTGCTCTATGTTTTAAATTGGGACTACGGGTTAGATTCTTGGGAGATTCCCCCTGCACATTTACTTTGGGACTACGGGTTAGATTCCCGGGAGATTCCCCATGCGCATTTACTTTGGGACTACGGGTTAGATTCCCGGGAGATTCCCCCTGCACATTTACTTTGGGACTACGAGTTAGATTCCCGAGAGATCCCCTGCACATATATTGAGGATACCGAGAGATCCTCGGGATACCAAGAGATCCCTAGTACATATTGAGGATACCAAGAGATCCCTGGCTTATATTGAGGATACCGAGAGATCCTCGGGATACCAAGAGATCCCTAGTACATGTCGAGGATACTAAGAGATCCTCGGGATACTTAGAGATCCCCGGTTATTTCCTTATGGTTTGCTTTCATCATTGTTTCCGTTATTGTACTCTTATTATCCTGTATAGATTCTTACTGTAGGTTCTCAATTGCACTGCTTATCTTATCCTGCCATCTTTATATTTTATATAACCTCAGTAGGGCCCTGACCTTCCTCGTCACTACCCAACCGAGGTTAGGCTTGACACTTACTAAGTACCACTGTGGTGTACTCACGCCTCTTCTGCGCATGTTTTCTTTTATGTGCAGATCCAGGTACCTCTACTCAGCCGCACTATCAGTGAGGCAGGAGGACTACGGAGACTTCGAGGTAGATCTGCTGCGTCCGCAGACCGACGAGTCTCCCTCTTTATTCTATCTTTAGTACTTAGTTCTCTTTCCTTCCGTTTGTTAGATATTCTGGAGTTTGGAGCCTCACTATACATTTCTGTAGCCTGTGTTTTCCCGTGAGTTTCCGGGTTTTGGGATTGTTTTAGTCTTGAGATATTGAATCATATATGCCGAGCGACATTCAGTACAATTTCCTTTTTAGATAATTAAATATGTTATTCTATTTTTCCGCAATTATAGTGTTTCCGCAAGTGTTAGGCTTACCTGGTCACGAAGACTAGGTGTCGTCATGACATGTTCACGATTGGTGAACTAGGGTCATGACAATAGCCAAGAACTCTTGTCCATGTCCGTTACGATCGTTCTAGCGTTTACATTCCCTTATGACTTATCACGTTAGGGTGTTCGTATGAAAGTTAATATTGCGATATCTGCATCCGAAATTTGATAGCTATGCATGCCACTGTATTTGATATAAACCTACCACTAGTCGAGGAAATCGAATTAGGGTATACTATATGTCGGTTCACTCTGTTTTGAATTAATTTGATTCAGTTTTATTTTTAATTAGTTCAGTTCGCTTTACAAAATATTTTATGCATAAATAAATACACGATAACCAAACTGAAAATGTTTCGTCCTTTATCGAAATTAAGAAAAAAATAACATTAGATGGATTAAAAAATAAAAAGATTAAAATCATATTCACATAAATAGTTTAAAATTTGGAAAAAGAAAATAGTATGAAAGATATATGTCACGACCCAATCCCCGAACCCGGTCGTGATGGCGCCTCTCGTGAAGACAAGGTCAGCCAGACCAAAACGGAACACCTCTTTTAAACAGTTAATCATCATAAACAGTAATAACATATAATATAATACTCATAAATTGCGAAATTTTAACGTTAACAACAGTAGGGACCATCCCGACACAGCCCAAACCGAGGTGTCACAAGTCATGAACAACTAAGAAGTTCGGATATAGGTCTACAAAGTACGTAATCCGATACAATAGTCTGAAGAAAACATAGATGATAGAGGATAAGCGAGACAAGGGGCTGCGGACGTCAACAGCTACCTCGGAACTCCAAATCACCGCCTAGCCTGGACAGAATTAGCGGTCAGGTGCGGACTCTGCTATGCCTGAATCTACACACACAGTGCAGGGAGTAATGTGAGTACTCCGACTCAGTGAGTAATAACTATAAATAATGGCTGAAAGTATGAAAACACATAAAGACACAAAGCAATTCCATATCAAGCAGTAAAAATCACTTAAAGCAGTAAATCAGTGAAGAAATCAAATGATATTCCTTTTAAAACAAGTAAAACCGGTAATTTAACAGGTAAATAACAAGTAGAAATCCGCCCCTTGGGCACAGTATCAATCGCTCAGCATAGTATCAGCCTCTCGGGCTCACTCTCAGAATAGTGTCAGCCCCTCGGGCTACCTTACAATCACTCATATCAGCCCCTCCGGCATAGCATCAACCACTCAAAACAATGGGTACCCCGCTCACTGTGGGTGTGCAAACTCCGGAGGGGCCCCTTACGGCCCAAGCGCTATATCAAGCCACCTCGTGGCATCATCACTCGGCACCCGGCCTCACATCACTCAAGCCACCTCGTGGCATATAAAGTATCTCAGGCCCTCGGCCTCATATCACTCAGCATATCCTCACATATGTCCCTCGGCCTCACTCAGTCCAAAAATCATCACAAGCACCCTAGGCATTAGTAAAACAGTAGTTCTCAGCCCAAAACATGATGTAGAAATATCATTTAAGTTTCAAATCTGAGTAAAAGTGGCTGAGTTTGTAAAATAGTAGATATCAATAGGACTGAGTTCAAATAATAAGTCAAGCAGTGAGGAAAATAGTGATAAAAGTCCCCGAAGGGTTCAAATAGTTGGCACGAAGCCCAAATATGGCAATCAGCCCAAATCATGATGATAACAAATGAATTTCAGTCAAATATTCAGTAAAATCATCAATCGAGATGGACCAAGTCACAATCCCCAATAGTGAAAGACCCCACGCTCATCATCCAGTGCGTATCTTGCCTCAATATAGCACTACGATGTGCAATCCGGGGTTTCAAACCCTCAGGACATCATTTACAACCATTACTCACCTCAAGCAGGCCGAAATCCTAGCTCGCTACTCCCTTGCCTCGCAAATCAACCTCCTCGAGCGTCGAATCTGATCAAAACCAGAAGTAATACATCACAATAGGATAAGGGAATACAACCCAATCGAAAAGACTCGAAAAATATCAAAAATCACGAAGTTGGCAAAACCCGAGCCCCGGGCCCACTTCTCGAAAAATCAGAAAATTGACAACACCGGATTCCTTATCTCGCCACGAGTCTATACATATCAAATTTACCGAAATCCGAGCTCAAATGCTCCCTCAAACCCCCAAATTTCTATTTCAAAAGTCAAGCCCTAATCCTTCCCTTTTTAATCAAATTTCCATGAATTTAGATGTTGAATCTACAATTAAATGACATTTCTAGGCCATAGGACTCACCTCCAATCGATTTCCAGTCAAAACCCTCTTTAATACTCGTCAAAATCTCCCAAGGTTACTAAACAATGGAGAAAATGGGACATGGTTCGCGAGTGAAATGTTTATTAAAACCCTTCTGTCAGCCCAGATTTTACTCTATGTGATCGCATCCAAGCCTCTGCGATCGCATAGCTCAACTTTCCCAGGCCTCCAAAATGTCCTATGCGAACGCGACCCCTTAACTGCGATTGCACTGCTTCACCAATCCAACCTACGCGATCGCATACACTACTCCACGATCGCATTGAGCAAAGTACCCCTCAGAACCTCAGGTCCATTTAACACTATGCGATAGCATTACTCCTCATGCGATCACAATGAACAACCTCCTCAACCTATGCGATCACATACCCTATTCCGCGATAGAATTAAGCAATCAGAACGGCCTTACCCAAACCTTCTATGCGATCGCAATTGCACTCCTGTGATCGCAGAGAACAAAATTGTTCTGCAACACTCACCTGAAATTTGCAACTTCAAAAACCAAGATTGGTCCGATTAACCATCCGAAATCACCCCGAGGCCCCCGGGACCTCAACCAAAAGTGCCAACCCATTCTAAAACATCATTCAAACTTGTTCCAATCCTCAAAACACCACAAACAACACCAAAACCATCAAATTACATCGGATTCAAGAATAAATTTCTTAAAAACTTCCGAAATACGCATTTGATCAAAAACCCGACCAAAACACCTCCGAATGATCTGAAATTTTGCACACACATCAAAAACCACCTAACGAAGCTACTGCAACTCTCGGAATTCCATTCCGACCCAGTATCAAAATCTCACCTACCAACCGGAATTCGCCAAAATACTAACTTCGCCAATTCAAGCCTAATTCTTCTCTACAACTCCAAAACCCATTCCGATCGCGCTCCTAAGTCACAAATCACCTTCCGGAGCTAACCGGACCATCGGAACTCACTTCCGAGCCTTCTAACACATAAGTCAACGTCCGGTTGACTTTTCCAACTTAAGCCTTCTTAAAAGAGACTAAGTGTCTCATTTCTTACCAAATCCTCTCCAAACTCGAACTAATCAACTCGATCACATAAAACACGGATAACGAAGCATAAAGAAGCTGAAATGGAGGAAACGGAACTCATGAGACGATTGGCC
This sequence comes from Nicotiana tabacum, assembly GCF_000715075.1. Classification (NCBI taxonomy): domain Eukaryota; kingdom Viridiplantae; phylum Streptophyta; class Magnoliopsida; order Solanales; family Solanaceae; genus Nicotiana; species Nicotiana tabacum. The sequence continues at coordinate 104,001,766 of NC_134095.1, forward strand.
GGGTCGTCACATCCTCCCCAACTAAAACAAACGTTCGTCCTCGAACGAGTCAAGAAACATACCTGAAGCCTCAAACAGATGAGTATATTTGCTCCATATCTCCCGCTCGGTCTCCCAGGTAGCCTCCTCCATAGACCGACCTCTCCACTGCGCTTTCACTGAAGTTATATCCTTTGATCTCAACTTCCGAACCTGTCAACCCAAAATAGCTACTGGCTCCACATCAAAGGTCAAATCATCATCCAACTGAACCGTGCTGAAGTCCAAAACATGAGACGGATCCCCAATATACTTCCAGAGCATAGAAACATGAAATACCGGATGCACACTCGACAGGCTGGGTGGCAAATCAGGCTCATAAGCCACCTCCCCAAACCTCAGAAGCACCTCAAAAGGCCCAATGAACCGAGGACTCAACTTGCCTTTCTTCCCAAATCTCATAACACCGTGCATGGGCGAAACTTTCAGCAAGACCTTCTCACCGACCATGTAGGACATATCTCGAACATTCAGGTTTGCATAACTCTTCTGACGCGACTGCGCTGTACGAAGCCTCTCCTGAATCACCTTCACCTTCTCTAAGGCATCCTGAACCAAATCTGTCCCCAATAGTCTAGCCTCGCCGGGCTCGAACCAACCAATCAGAGATCTACACCACCTCCCATACAAAGCCTCATATGGAGCCATCTGAATCCTCGACTGGTAGCTGTTGTTGTAAGCAAACTCTGCAAGTGGTAGAAACTTATCCCATGAACCTCCAAAGTCAATAACACAAGCACGCAACATGTCCTCCAATATCTAAATAGTACGCTCGGACTGTCCGTCCGTCTGAGGATGAAACGCTGTGCTTAACTCTACCTGAGTGCCCAACTCTCTCTGCATAGCTCTCCAAAACTGCGAAGTAAACTGAGTACCTCTATCTGAGATGATGGAGACCGGAACACCATGCAACCGAACAATCTCCCGGATATAAATCCCTGCCAACCGCTCTGAAGAATAGGTAGTACACACAGGGATGAAATGCGCAGACTTGGTCAGCCGATCCACAATCACCCAAATAGCATCGAACTTCTTTAAAGTCCGAGGAAGACCACTCATAAAATCCATGGTGACCCTCTCCCACTTCCACTCGGGAATAACCATCTGCTGAAGGAAGCCACCCAGTCTCTGATGCTCATATTTCACCTACTGACAATTGAGACAGCGAGCTACAAATCCCACGATATCTTTTTTCATTCTTCTCCACCAATAGTGTTGCCTCAAATCTTGATACATCTTCGCGACACCCAGATGAATGGAATACCGCGAGCTATAGTCCTCTTCCAGAATCAACACATTAAGCCCATCCACATTGGGCACACAAATCCGGCCCTGCATCCTCATCACACCATTATCACCGATGGTAACATCTCTGGCATCACCATGCTGAACTCTATTCTTAAGGACAAGCAAATGAAGATCATCGTACTGGCGCTCTTTGATTTATTCGTATAAGGAAGATCGAGAAACCACACAAGCCAACACCCGACTGGGCTCCGAAATATCCAATCTCACAAACCGATTGGCCAAGGCCTGAACATCAACTGCAAGGGGTCTCTCCCCAACTGGAATATATGCCAAACTCCCCATACTAACTGCCTTTCGGCTCAATGCATCGGCCACCATGTTGGCCTTTTCCAGATGGTACAGAATAGTGATATCATAATCCTTAAGCAACTCCAACCATCTCCGCTGCCTCAAATTAAGATCTTTTTGCTTGAACAAATGCTGAAGACTGCGATGATCAGTGAACACCTCACAAGATACGCCATACAAGTAATGCCTCCAAATCTTCAATGCATGAACTATGGCAGCCAACTCCAAATCATGAACGAGGTAGTTCTTCTCATGGAGCTTCAACTGACGAGAAGCATAAGCAATAACTCTACCCTCCTGCATCAACACACAACCAGTCCCAACTCTCGAAGCATCACAATACATAGTATATGAACCTGAAGTTGATGGTAAAACTAACATTGAAGTTGTGGTCAAGGCTGTCTTGAGCTTCTAAAAGCTCTCCTTACACTCGTCCGACCATGCAAATGGAGCACCCTTCTGAGTCAACTTGGTTAAGGGCGATGCAATGGATGAAAATCCCTGAACAAACCAGCGTTAATAGCCTGCCAACCCAAGAAAGCTATGAATCTCTGTGGCTGAGGACGGTCTGGGCCAACTCTGAACCGCCTCTATCTTCTTCGGATCAACCTGTATACCCTCTCTGGACACCATGTGCCCCAAGAAAGCCGCTGAACTAAGCCAAAACTCATACTTGGAGAATTTTGCATAAAGCTTCTCCTCCCTCAATCTCTGCAACACAACACTCAAATGCTCCGCGTGCTCTTCCTGACTACGCGAGTATACCAGAATATCATCAATGAATACTATAATGAACGAATCAAGAAAAGGCCGGAACACGCTGTTTATCAAATGCATGAATGCTGCTGGGGCATTGGTTAGCCTGAAGGACATAACAAGAAACTCATAATGACCATATCTGGTCCTGAAAGCAGTCTTAAGAATATCTGAATCCCTGATCTTCAACTGGTGATAACCCAAACGGAGATCAATCTTGGAGAATACCCTTGCTCCCTGAAGCTGATAAAATAAATCATCAATGCGAGGTAAAGGATACTTTTTCTTAATTGTTACTTTGTTTAATTGCCTATAATAAATGCACATTCTCATCGTGCCATCCTTCTTCTTCAAAAATAAAACCGGTGCACCCCAAGGGGACACACTAGGCCGGATGAACCCCTTATCTAGGAGTTCCTGAAGCTGTTCTTTCAATTCTTTCAACTCTGCTGGTGCCATACGATATGACAGAATATAAATGGGCTGAGTACCTGGCACCAGGTCAATACCAAAATCAATGTGCCTGTCCGGTGGCATGCCCGGCAGGTCTGCAGGAAACACATCGGGAAAATCCCTCACAACTGGGAGAGAATCGATACTAGGAGTCTCAGCTCCTACATCCCTTACAAATTCTAGATATGAAATGCAACCCTTCCCTACCATAAGCTGGGCCTTCAAGAAAGAGATCACTCTACTAGGGATATAATCAGTCACACCATGCCACTCGATCCGCAGTACACCCGGCATAGCCAAAGTGCATGTCTTAGCATGACAATCTAGAATAGCACGACATGGAGATAGCTAATACATGCCCAAAATGACATCAAAATCCACCATGCTCAATAGCAATAGATCCACTAGGGTCTCCACACCCCCAATAGCCAACACACATGACCGGTACACACGGTCTACAACAATAGTATCGCCCACTAGGGTAGATACATGAACAGGTAAAGCAAGAAACTCATGGTGCGTACCCAAATAATGAGCAAAGTATGATGACACATAAGAAAAGGTGGAACGGGATCAAATAATACAAAGGCATCTCTGTGGAAGACTGAAACAATACCTGTAATGACAGCATCCGAAGCAATGGCGTCGGGTCTGCCCGGGAGTGCATAGAAACGGGCCTAGCCGCCCCCTAATCGACCTCCCCCTCTAGGGAGACCCCTAACTGCCTGACCTCCACCCCTAGCTGGCTGGGCGGGTGGTGAAGTAACTGGAGCAGAAGTCGAGGGCTGACCCCTTTGCTGGGACGAACTAGAAACACGATGAGGACACTGCCTCCACACATGTCCAAACTCTCCACACTTAAAACAACTCCCAGGTGCTGGAGAAGGGGACCGAAGGGAACCCCTCGCACCGGAGTGACCAACTGATGCACTAGGAATAGAAGAACCCTGAGCTGACGGGGCACGAGATGAACTCTGGGATGGAAGGGCACTGAGTGATGACTGGCCCCATTGAGATCCTTGGTCACCATAACCCGAAGATGCCCCGCGATACTCTGGGCGGGCTGACTGAGCATGCCTGAAAGAACGGCCCCTACCATGCTGAGACTGGCCCCTGAAAGAAGCACTACTGTAACTGCCAGATCCTCGAGGCCTCTTGGCCTCCCTCTCCTCTCGATCCTGACGGTGAACCGTCTCAATCTCACGAGCGATATCGACCACCTCCTCAAACGTAGCGCCCAACACCCTATCTCAGGTCATAAGAATACGAAGGTGATAGTTAAGGCCATCAACAAATATCCTGATCCTCTCACGATCTATCGGAACCATCCAAATGGCATGACGAGCCAACTCAGAAAACCTCGACTCGTACTATGACACAGTCATATCCCCCTATCGCAACCACTCGAACTGTCTACGCAGCTCCTCTCTGCGGGACTGCGGCACATACTACTCCAAGAAGATAGTGGAGAACTGCTGTCAAGTAAGGGGTGCTGCTCCAAGCGGCCTACGCCTCTCATACGCCTCCCACCATGTGAAGGCAGCCCCAGTAAACTGAAAGGTGGTGAATGCCACACCACTAGTCTCAAGAATCCCTGCTGTACGGAGCATCCGCTAACACTTATCAAGAAAACTTTAAGCATCCTTGCCCTCAGCACCACTGAATGACGGAGGCTGGAGTCTACCAAACCTTTCAAGATGATGCTGCTCATCATCCGGCATAACTGGCACAACAAACTCCTGAGCTGGTGCAACCGGTTGAGCTGGAGGTGCCCCCGGTGTCTGCAGCCCCTGCACTACCTGCTCAGGTGTGCGAGCAGCGGGGGTCTGATTGCCTCCCCCGGCCTGTGAAGTAGTTGCTGCTGTAGTGGCTGAAACTTCCTGAGCCAGGCCAGTGCAAACTGATAAGATCTGTGCCAAGGCCTCTTGAAGACCCGGAACCACGATGGGCACAGCTGGTGCCTGAACTGGTATTGTTGGAGCATCCATAGCGGGAGCCTGATCCGGAGCCGGGGCAGCTGGTGGGTCAACAGGTGTTGCCCTTGCTGCTCTGCATCTGCCACATCCACGACCGCATCCACGGCCTTTGGTGGCCTTAGTGGGTGGCACTGGTGTTCGTCCACCTCGTCCGGTAGCTCGCGTCCTCACCATCTGTGAGAGAATGAATATCAGAAGTTTAGTACTCGGACCAACAAGTTCGCACGACAAGAGTTTCAAGAATATGAAGTTTTTCCTAAAGGTTCTGCAGCCTCTCGAGGATAAATACAGACGTCTCCATACCGATCCGCGAGACTCTACTAAACCTGCTCATGACTCGTGAGACCTAAGTAACCTAGGCTTTGATACCAACTTGTCACGACCCAATCCCCGAACCCGGTCGTGATGCCGCCTCTCGTGAACACAAGGCCAGCCAGACCAAAACGGAACACCTCTTTTAAACAGTTAATCATCATAAACAGTAATAACATATCATATAATACTCATAAATTGCGGAATTTTAACGTTAATAAAATTCGATACTATAAGTCATAAACAGGAACCATCCTGACACAGCCCAAACTAGGGTGTCACAAGTCATGAGCTACTATAAAATCTGCTATAGGTCTACAAAGTACGAAATTCGATACAACAGTCTTAAGAAAACATAAATGATAGAGGATAAGGGAGACAAGTGGTTGCGAACGTCAACAGCTACCTCATAACTCCAAATCACCGCCTAGCCTGGATAGAATCAGCGCTCAGGTGCGGACTCTGCTATGCTTGAATCTGCATGCATGGTGCTGGGAGTAATGTGAGTACTCCGACTCAGTGAGTAATAACTATAAATAATGGCTGAAAGTATGAAAACACGTAAAGGCACAAAGCAATTCCATATCAAGCAGTAAAATTCACTTAAAGCAGTAAATCAGTGAAGAAATCAAGTGATATTCCTTTTAAAACAAGTAAAACCGGTAATTTAACAGGTAAATAACAAGTAGAAATCCGCCCCTCGGGCACAGTATCAATCACTCAACATAGTATCAGCCCCTCGGGCTCACTCTCAAAATAGTATCAGCCCCTCGGGCTACCTCACAATCACTCATATCAGCCCCTCGAGCATAGCATCAATCACTCAGAACAATGGGTACCCGCGCTCACTGTGGGTGTGCAGACTCCGGAGAGGCCCCTTACGGCCCAAGCACAATATAGTGCCACCTCATGGCATCATCACTCGACACTCGACCTCACATCACTCAAGCCACCTCGTGGCATATAAAGTATCTCAGGCCCTTGGCCTCATATCACTCAGCATATCCTCACATATGGCCCTCTGCCTCACTCAGTCCAAAAATCATCACAAGCCCCTTGGGCATTAGTAAAATAGTAGTTCTCAGCCCAAAACATGATGTAGAAATATCATTTAAGTTTCAAATCTGAGCAAAAATGGCTGAGTTTGTAAAACAGTAGATATCAATAGGACTGAGTTCAAATAATAAGTCAAACAGTGAGGAAAACAGTGATAAAAGTCCCCGAAGGGTTCAAATAGTTGGCACGAAGCCCAAATATGGCAATTAGCCCAAATCATGATGATAACAAATAAAATTCAGTCAAATATTCGGTAAAATCATCAATCGGGATGGACCAAGTCACAATCCCCAGTAGTGAAAGACCCCACGCTCATCATGCAGCGCGTATCTTGCCTCAATATAGCACTACGATGTGCAACCCGTGGTTTCAAACCCTCAGGACATCATTTACAACCATTACTCACCTCAAGCAGGCCGAAATCCTAGCTCGCTACTCCCTTGCCTCGCAAATCAACCTCCTCGAGCGTCAAATCGGATCAAAACCACAAGTAATACGTCACAATAGGCTAAGGGAATACAACCCAATCGAAAAGACTCGAAAAATATCGAAAATCACAAAGTTGGCAAAACCCGAGCCCCGGGCCCACTTCTCAAAAAATTAGAAAATTGACATCACCGGATTCCTTATCTCGCCACTAGTCTATACATATCAAATTTACCGAAATCCGAGCTCAAATGCTTCCTCAAACCCCCAAATTTCTATTTCAAAGTCAAGCCCTAATCCTTCCCTTTTTAATCAAATTTCCATGAATTTAGATGTTGAATCTACAATTTAATGACGTTTCTAGGCCATAGGACTCACCTCCAATCGATTCCCAGTCAAAACCCTCTTTAATACTCATCAAAAGCTCCCAAGGTTATTCAACAATGGAGGAAATGGGACTTGGTTCGCGGGTGAAATGTTTATTAAAACCCTTCTGTCATCCCAGATTTTACTCTCTGCGATCGCATCCAAGCCTCTGCGATCGCATAGCTCAACTTTCCCAGGCCTCCAAAATGTCCTATGCGAACGCGACCCCTTAACTGTGATCGCACTGCTTCAACAATCCAACCTACGCGATCACATACACTACTCCGTGATCGCATTGAGCAAAGTACCCCTCAGAACCTCAGGTCCATTTAACACTACGCGATCGCATTACTCCTCATGCGATCGCAATGAACAACCTCCTCAACCTATGCGATCACATACCCTATTCCGCGATCGCATTAAGAAACCAGAATGGCCTTCCCCAAACCTTCCATGCGATCGCAATTGCACTCCTGCGATCGCAGAGAACAAAAATGTTCTGCAACACTCAGCTGAAATCTGCAACTTCAAAAACCAAGATTGGTCCGATTGACCATCCGAAATCACCCCGAGGCTCCCGGGACCATAACCAAAAGTGCCAACCCATCCTAAAACATCATTCAAAGTTGTTCCAATCATTAAAACACCACAAACAACACCAAAACCATCAAATTAAATCTGATTCAATCCTAAATTGCTTAAAAACTTCCGAAATACGCATTTGATCAAAAACCAGACCAAAACACCTCCGAATGATCTGAAATTTTGCACACACATACAAAACCACCTAACGAAGCTACTGCAACTCTAGGAATTCCATTCCGACCCCCGTATCAAAATCTCACCTACCAACCGGAATTCGCTAAAATACTAACTTCGCCAATTCAAGCCTAATTCTTCCTTACAACTCCAAAATCCATTCCGATCGCGCTCCTAAGTCACAAATCACCTCCCGAAGCTAACCGATCCATCAGAACTCACTTTCGAGCCTTCTAACACATAAGTCAACACCTAATTAATTTTTCCAACTTAAGCCTTCTTAAAAGAGACTATGTGTCTCATTTCTTACCAAATCCTCTCCGAACTCGAACTAATCAACTCGTTCACATAAAACATGGATAAAGAAGCGTAAAGAAGCTGAAATGGGGAAAACGGAGCGGTAACTCATGAGACGACTGGCCGGGTCGTCACAATATAATTCAACTAAATAATAAAAATAGGGTTGTACAAAGAGAAAAAGTAAAGACGAAGAAAAACATAAAAATTAAGAAAAAGAGAAGAAAAGAACAAAAAATGAAAAAAGGACCAAGTGGAAGAGTGCACTGGATCACTCTAGTCGGTCTCGATATTGAGCCTCCCCTATGCAAAAGTTGCTCATTAGCCATGGCACCTACGGGCATTTGTGCTTCCAGGTGCCACTCATTTCTAATAACAAATGTTTTGTGAAATATCAATAAATATGTAAAATTTTACCCGAGCGTCCGGGTGGCGTACCACTTTCTCTGCTCTACATAGATCCGGTCCTGTCTGCAGCTATGTGCACATTAATAGTGGTGGCAAAATGAATAAAAATAATAGTTATCCAAGTTGACGAACAAACTCTATTTAATATTATTAACATTATTTATGTCCTCTACGAGTTTTCATACTTTGAAAACTATTAATTATAGAATCATTAATTAAAGTTTTAAATATCTTATGTTATATATAGCAAGCTAAAAATTATTCTTCCATTCTATTAAGTAAATCTTTTTCTGTACTTCTATTTCCTCGTAAATACATGATTTGCATTATTTGTTTTTAATTATAATGGCAGTTTAAGACTAATTTTGTTATCCTTTTCTAGTACTTCATTACTTAACAAAATGTAAATTTTTGTTGCGAGATTTTGCAATCTACTATTATCAGTGATAAACTTCAAGAGAATAAGATGGGATCACAATATCATATTTCATGAAATATTTTAGTGAAAGCTTTCTCTTTAACGAATAACTTAAGGCGAGTAACCAAGAACTAAAAAGAAACAATAAAGAAATAGAAGCATGTTTGATTAAAAAGCCTAAATGATTAAAAAGTCTAAAGAGCAAGCGGGAAATGAACCTCTAAAATTGGGGCTAAAGGTGCACTCAGTGACTACTAAGCCAAATTACCCACTTGAGCATAGGTTCACACATGCTTATTTAAGAACAAAATCAAAAAAATACAAATACTATACATAGACTAGGGAGGGAAGCATGTGTTCACGTGAATCCACCCCCTCCTATACAAATCAGTCCCTGATATCCATTACGGTCGTTTTAGCGTTGACATTCCCTTGTCACCTTATGGTGTTCATATGAAGTTAATATTGTGATATCTCCAGCTATGTGCATCACTAATGGTGGTGGCAAAATGGATAAAACATGTATCAATCCATATTATCCACTAAAAAATAGGTTGGCTAATAAACTTTTTAAAAATGGGTCTAATCTAAATAAGATCCATATTATCCACTTTAAAAATGATAACCAATGAGTTTAACTTTTACATTAGCAAAGACTCAAAATTGGAGGTTCTTCAAGTATGAGAGACTAGAAATTCTCATAGAAATGATCATATTTAAGAAGCTTGTGTGCGGTGAAATCAGGGACGCCGATTTCTCCTTGACAAAATGGTTCGGAGGGTGATCCCGGAGGCCCGGGATCTAGAGCCGGTCACTTCCCTCAAGATCAGTCGATGCCCAGCCAAGGATAATTCTGACCGAAGTCCCGACGAACGTGGGAATATCTCGAAGAATGCATCCGGGGTCGACCAGGTCTATTTGAGCAGCTCAACATCGGCCCACGTATACGTCATAAAGCTATCCAGTTGTCGCATCCTATTTCCTTTATCACACAATGCATCTTATGCTAAGTTTGGGCTCCCCCTCTTATTAAAGGGGAGTCTCTAACACCCTGTAAGCTCAGAGCTCCAACTATTCTACTCAAGTGCAATAATATCTCTCTTTCTCTCTCTTCTTTCTAACTTGCTCATTCTCACTCGCTCGAGGCCACTTTAGCATTTATCGCTTTCTTACTTGTTCTTTATTTATCGCTTGGCCTTGGCCATATAGAGCTTTGTTTGATCATAACTTAACTGTTATCCCATTCCCGACTATCCCCGATAGCCCGAGCTCGACCCAAAGATCGACCCCGAGGTCCCCCATCAACCACTCCTATACCCGGGCAGCAGGCTTATCGGTTTGATTACTGCCTCGTTTTAGCTTGCATTTCATCATTAAACTTCATATTCCTAGCATCATATGCTCTAACAACTAGCATAAAAATAGACCACATTTTTTTAGAATCCCATTTACAAATTTAATTATTGTTACTATTTTCACGGTAAACAGTTTGGCGCCCACCGTAGGGCTAAAAATAATAGTGATTATTTTCTTGCTGGTTTCATTGCACAAATGCAAGTTACCTTTCACACTTTTTCTTGTCCAAGATCTCTAGATTTCAGGTTAAAATGTCTGGCTCGGTAAACATAATCGAGAACGACAACCTCGAAAACCATGGGGAAAACGGTGTGGTTGTCCTGGCCGCTGGAGCGCCGCCACGGAATCCCGATAACGCATCTGGACCAATTCTAGCGGACGCGGATGCAGAGAACGCACAACAAGTCGACGAAACTTCCCACACCGACAGGAGCATACGGCACAATGACCGACAGAAAGCCCAAAAACCCCAGCCCGGGAAGAACAGGAAGTTAGTCTTCATGTTATTTTTGAATGTTGCAAGCAAAACAGTTGGCCATTGCTCAGTTGCAAAGCTATCCGAAGACTCCTAGCACAGCAGCGCCGGAAACAGCACCCCCGCCGAGCAAGTGCTCGAAAGATCAAGCAATAATGGGTCCATAGCCAACCCTACCATAGTAAAGATGCACGAGAACCTCACCAAAAGGATTGAATCGGGTGAGAAAATGATTGCAGCCAACGATAAAAAGGTCGAGACCTACAACTCTAGGGTCGATAAGATCCCGGGTGCGCCCCGGATCTTCAAGGGCTTGGATTCAAAGAAGTTCATACAGAGGCCAATCCCCGAGGAAGTGGCCCCGAAGCCCATTCCAAAGAAATTCAGAATGTCGGAACTCCCTAAGTACAACGGTACCACCGACCCTAACAAACACGTTACTGTCTACACCTACGCAGTGAAAGGTAACAATATAAAGAATGATGAGATCGAGTCCGTATTGCTAAAAAAATTTGGAGAAACACATTCCTAGGGGGCCATGATGTGGTACCATAACTTGGCTCCCAACTCCATAGATTCATTTGACATGCTAGCAGACTCCTTCGTAAGGGCACACACTGGAGCCATCAAGTTAGCAACAAGGAAGCATGACGTTTTCAAAATCAAGCAGAGAGAGAACGAGATACTGCGGGAATTCGTGTCCTGCTTTCAGATGGAATGGATGGAGCTACCGCCAGTCTCTGATGACTGGGAAGTGCAAGCCTTCACCTAAGGCCTGAACGAACGAAGCTCGATGGCTTCAAAACAGTTGAAGCAGAACCTGATCGAGTATCCGGCCGTGACTTGGTCGGACGTCCACAACCGGTATCAATCAAAGATCAGAGCTGAGTATGACCAGTTGGGAGCCCCTTCGGGCTCAGTATACCTAAATAGACTCCTAGCAAAGGAATCAAAACCAAACAAAGAAAGGTACTAGCCGTACCTTGAAGATAGGAGGAACGCCCCAAAGCACAACCTACCTCGCAACGACCGGAGGGTGGACCAAGGACAGGACCCTCGAGGGCTCATCAACAGAACTAGGTTCGATTGAAACATAGTGCCAACGAATGTGCCCCACCTATCGGACTACAACTTCAGTGTTGACGAGTCGGATATCATGTTCGCTATCAGTAAGATCAGAGACGCCAAATGGCCCAAACCAATTCAGTCGGATCCTTCGTAGAGGAATTACAACTTAGCATGCCAGTTCCATAACACGCACGACCATAGGACCGAGGATTGCCATCAACTACGAGAGGAGGTGGCTCGACTGCTCAACAAAGGGCACCTCCGGGAATTCCTTAGCGATTGGGTAAAAAACCAGTTCCGAGAAAGGGAGGCAACTAAGAAAAACAAGGCAAAAGAGTCGCAACATGTCATCCACATGATCATGGGGGGCGCCGATGACCCGTAGGAACCCGTGATAAGAAGAACAAAAATATCCATCACTAGAGAAAAATGGAATCGGGGATATATCCCTGAAGACGCCCTCACATTCAACGAAAAGGACACCGAAGCCCTGTCTCATCCCCACAACGATGCCCTGGTAATTTCCTTCCTTGTAAATTCTTTTCAGATAAAACGTGTACTCGTGGATCCAAGTAGCTCGACCAATATTGTCTGGTCAAGGGTGATAGAATAGCTTGGACTGCTCGACCAGATCGTGCCTGCCACTCGGGTCCTCAATGGATTCAACATGGCGAGCGAAACAACGAAAGGAGAAATCGTCCTTCCAGTTACCATGGCCGGCACGATCCAAGACACCAAACTCCATGTCATCGAAGGAGATATGAGGTATAATGCCTTATTTGGGTGGCCGTGGATACACTGAATGAGAGCAATACCATCCACCCTCCACTAGATGGTAAAATTCCCAACAAAGGACCGGATCAAAACCGTCTACGAGGAACAACACGCGGCAAGGGAAATGTTCACAATACACGACGTGGTACCAATGCTCATACCTCTGCCGCCGAATAAACCAATAAGCGAATTGGGCCTCACCCTAGGTCGAGCTTAACAAAATGAAGTAGAAATCTATACCGCATCTCCGCCCCAGGTAATTATAATGAACCAATACCGAGGCATCGCCAGCAAATCTCACTTCAAGGTACGACCATCTCCCTTTTTATTTTCAAATTTGGAACTAACCCCTATGCAGGAACCCAACCAGATCTGCTGGAATGCTAGCGATATCGGAAGACCTCAAGGCCCTAAAAGCGCACCAGTTGAAACAACAAACGACCAAAGGCGAGAAATAGAAACAATCATCATCCGCCCATGCAAGCACGAAAAAACTTGAGGGTCAATTGAAGCTCGAGTCTCAACGTGACTCAGAGACTAAACCCAAAATAGTGGAAACAACAAACGCCCGAGGGCGAGAAATAAAAACGATTATCATCCACTCATACAAGTGTTGATACCTAATTATTCCCTATATATTTTTAATATACAAAATACTTTCAAATTAGCATATGTATGCATATATAAGTATGTCCAAATGTTTTTAATTTTTTAAAGATTTTTAAATCAATTTATTGCTCTATCTTATCCAAAAAAAACCCAATAATTATTTCCAAAATTATTATTTTTGGTGATTCTTTTATTGGACTCTCATAATTATACTAATAGCTAATGTAATTTTTGCATATTTTTACAAACTTATTTAGTATTTTAAAGCTAAATTACATATAATTGCAACATTAGCCTCTTTTAGATTAATTACATTTAGGTCTATAAAAATTAGGTCCAATATTTTTAATTTGACAATTATGTGTTATTAATCATATTAATACCTTTCATTTATTTTCAAAAATTATTCTACTATTTTTTATAAAATAAATAAGGGAAGAGTGCCTATTTAAAATATAGCCCAATGGTGTTTCAATCGTAGCCTGAATTGAACCCCAATTTTAAACCCAATTATCCAGCCCAAATCCTAGCCATACCCGACCCACGACCCAATTAGAACAACCCGCCCGGATATCCTACCTACCTATTCAATCCAGGTCGTTGATCAAAATGATCAACGTCCACCACCAACCCTTTCCTAAATTAATTCCCAACTACCCCCAAACCCCAGCCATTTCTCGCCTACAGCCTCCTCTGAACCCCCCTTCTCTCTCAATCATCCCTTAATCCCCTCACAAATCCATGGACTCCAAAGCCATTAGAGGCCTGTATCCACTTCCCTTGGCTTCTATGTGTTCGAGTACTATGGTTTCAAGGACAGATCGGGAAAGCCCAGTCCAGACCTTGGTCAGTTTTAGTTCTTATGACTGTCTCTGGTCATCTTTGACTTTGCTCCGGCCAGCCATGGCAATTAAAGCCGGACTCTTGACTTCTCCTGCTTAGATCAATGGTTTCCAAGCCTTTCTCACCATCTGGGGTTCTTCTGAAACCCTAACCTTTGTGGTTCTTCCGATTTCTTTAGATCTGTGTTTACTCTAAACTTTTAAACGCTTTCCCAAGGTTTCTTTCAAAACTCTACCTTCAAGAACCCTTATATTTTTCGATTTGAGTTTATGTTAAGTTGTTTCAAAGCTTTCTCTAATTTTCTATCATGTTCTATTGTGTTTCCTTATGTTTTTCTTTTACTCGAGTTTGCATGTTAAGGGTTTTGACCTTTTAAGATTTCTGAATCTATTTTGTTAGTATTTGTCCGATTTACTTGTGTTTCATCTCTAGAACTCGATTGATGGTGAAAACCCTAAAATTTTGAGTTCATTCGAATCTTGAGACCACTTGCTATGTGATTTACTTGTTCGTCATGCTCTGAATTCGATTAATTTCAAAACCCTAATTTCTCTGGACCTATTCGAACTTCTGAAAACTGCTTCATCTGTTTGAATTAGCTCGACTGGATTCAAAGTCTTTTTGTTTCAACTTCTATTTCTCTGTGTGATTTGGTTTCATGCAAGCATTGAAACTAGATTATATTTTTCAGAAAAAGTCTTTTTACCCGGACTTTTGCAAGCCTCTGATACCCTTTTTACCTATTACTAAGTTGACCTATGTGACTACCATGTTGCGATAATTCACTATCTACTGATTTTGTGATTGTTATTCTCTTTGTCACAAGTTCAGCCTCGCATGCCTAATGTTTATGCACTGTTTTATATGCTAAATTCCCCTCTAAAATGACCTTCAATTTTGGACTGATTTCAAACCTCCCGTATAATTTTGATTGCACTCGTGTAATTGATTCTTTCCTTATTTTACTGTTTTCCCTGTTTTTTGAATTGGTTTGAAAGTTTCCCCTTAGACTTTCGATTCTCTTTTCTTTAACTTGGTTTACTTGTTTATTCTTGGGAACCCATGTCACTCTCCTTAAATCAGTGATTTTGAAATCCTTGATTCCCTGATTTTCGATTTTCTCCATATGCTGCAACTTTACTTTGTTTTCTTACCTTATTTGGCTAACTGAGTATTTCAAAGATTCTTTTATTAATTAAACCTCTATGAACTTACCCCTAATTGTCTACTCTACACATGATGCTTATTTGATTTTTTTCCTTAAATGTTTTCAGCCCATTACCATTTGATTTTAACTCCTTGATTAAAGGAAGTCCTTATACTGATTTTATTTTAATTGGTACATAGTTCCATAATTACTGCTAAACTATGATCCTTGTCTTATTTTTCTGCCTGTCTTCAAACTATAAATACCCTGCTCTATCATTAACACAGACGAACACACTTAATTCTGAAATCACTTACACTCAAAATATTCTCTCTTGCTACTTGTACTGTGGTATGTCTTCAAAGTCCTGCTACCTACTTTTACTATATTTTTCTTCTTTGAACGGGTATGTTCTGATTAAGATTTCAGCATCACAACAATATTTTTACTTAATACGTTTGCCTTCTTGTTTGCCTACTGCTTGTGTTTAATCCAGTACTTAATTTAGTATGATGTAATTTCCTTCTACCTGTTTTGAATCTATTATGTGTCCTAAACCCCTACCCAATGTGTTTGATACTGATGGTTTATTTGTGGCATGACATTATTAAGTACTGCTGTCTATGACTCAAACATGATTCCCCTAGGATCATAATCTTTATGCTACCATTATGTGATTGTGTATTCTGGTTGATTTTGTAAGCATAACAACACTCCTTATTGATGTGCATGCCCAGAATTAACTAATGCCTAAGTGCATAGGTTCTTTGCAATCCCCAATCCCTGAACCCCTTTGTATGAAGTCCTTAGCTCTATAACTGTTTCCTAGAACCTCTTTCCCTCTTCTTTACTCTATTTCTTCACATGCACCATCTCTTAAACTTAAGTTCCGCCCCTCCCTCTTGTGATCCTTGCCTTGGGACCCATGAGGTCCCTCTGAACTTGGACACTTGAGGGATGGCACTTCCACACTGCACTTGTCCCTATTCTGGTAATACAATTTGGGTGTGAGCACTGCCCGAAGTCCCATTGAGTCTCTTAGGGAACTCTGACACACTCAAATTGGAGAAATGCTTTGGATCAATATGTCTTTGAGTTGGTTTATCTCGTAACTCAGAGAGGAAGTCAAGAATCAGGCCTCCTCTAGTTGTACTTTCTTTGGTTTTTCTATTCTGATGTAATTTGTTATTCTGGTTTGTAATTAGTTGTAATAAACACTTGGGTCTGGCTAGTGAAAAGGGTTGGGTAACTATTCATGCAAGGGTAGAAAACATGCCTATATCGTTTTTTAACTTCTGCATATTCGAACTTCACGAAAACCTGCCTATAGGGTACTTTTAATGCTGCATATTCAACTTCATGTAGAAAACCTGCCTATAGGGTACTTTTAATTCTGCATATTCAAACTTCATTTAAATGCCATGCCTATCAGGTTTAAAACGAGTAATGCATAGAAATCATGCCTATACGAGTTTCTTAAATTAATCTGCATCGCTGTCATTTGCAGTCAATGTTAGATAACATGCTCCTAGGAACTAAAGTCAGTAATAGTAGATACTACCACCTGCAAAACCTGTAACCAGTTCAGTTTTTTTTGTTCATTTTGCTTCTCTTAGTAACCTAATTCCCTCGCTTAACAATGTTTAACAAGCATGCTTATAGGATTTTGAATAATTTATTTCAAGCTTCTACTATCTCATCACCTTTTAAATTCAGGAGATATCATGCCTATAGGACCCCGTCTAAACACTTATGCAAACCTAAGAATAATAACTGTAAAATTGAATCTGTTAATCACTACAACCAGCAGACAAGCCTGATTCGGACTTCTTATCTGAGTTATGTAATAAACTAAAACTGCCTCAACAATCTCATCTCTCTCGTCTTTAATTATTTTCAATCAAACCTAAGCAGTATGTGTAAGACATGCTACTTTATGTGTTTGTTCGAGGAGGTATACTTGAGCCTCTATGCTTATGTGTTTCCCCTTTCATATGCAATATGTGTTTTTGTTTGTCGCCTTAGAATTTTTACCTTTGAAACTCCAATTAAGCCCAACATCCCTCCATTTTAGGATTAGTAGTCCTAAGTGCCTCCGGAATTGATAGGAATGGGACGGATAATAGCATGCAACAAGTAATCGAGACCAATCTGCTCTTTAATACCTTAACAGGGTGGGAAGGGTAGATATGGATATGATGACCACGCAATAATGACACGTATCGCCCCTCATTGAGGAGTGATTACCAGACATTGTGTGGGGTGATCCATATTTTTTAATAAACCTAGGACCCCATTTCCTTTATTCTTTATTCTTTTAGCAGTTTAACTCCTTATTCTAAAAAATCAGCTTTTCTAATTGTTCTTTCAAAACTTGTTTACTTTCAAACAATTAAGTGTTGAAATCCCCTATTATTTGAGCCTTATTTGATTATACATTAATTGCACCTCAATTCACAATAATTGTCTGGCCAGGAACCATACTAGTGGATTCTAAGGGGTGCCTAACACCTTCCCCTTAGAATAATTTCAATCCCTTACCCTATCTCTGGTTTTTCAAATCGAACTCTTTTGGTGTCCTAATACACCCTAATCATTAGGTGGCGACTCTTCAAATTCAAACCCAATTCCCAAAAGGAATGAGTTATCTCTCCAAATGTCATAAACCCGATTTCTGCTTAGGAAAAAAAAGGCGGTGCGACAGCATGATGACTCTGCTGGGGATCTTTAGGCTTTTACCATTTCAGACTATTATTGTGGATTTATACCTCTTTATGTGCAACTTGTTTATTTCTTTTAAGCATTCAATTCCCTTTTCAACTGCAAAACTGACTTGTCTTCTTTGTTTCTTTCCTTACTACTGCTTTAAATTATGAAACTGCTGTATTTACTGCTTTCTTAATGTGAAAATATGTGTCAACATGCTTTTAATTATTGCATAACCATGCTCAACATCATATTCCACTCGTGCCAAACAAATACCATAGCAACGCTTATAATGAGTGGTTGCACTCTTCCGATATTATCACCCCCTAAGTCCGGAAAAGGCATATTTGTGGTAAAACCAGTCGATCAACGGTGTAGTCGATGGTTCTGTGCCTTTCCCACTTGAGTTGTCCGCTCAAGGGTACTAGTATGAAACCCCATAGAAACCTTACTTTATTTAAGTTGTGCATGCATCATGGTCAAACCTAGCTGAGTCAGTTATGTTGTCCGCATAATGACTCTTTAAGATAGCCTTGTCCAAAGTCCACTGGGTTTCCCCAAAACCCAAATGGACACTACCACGTTCTGTGCATTAATTTGGAGAACTAAATGTTTTCATGCTAATTGTTGATATTAAATAGTCGAGTCCGGTGGCGGTATGGTCTTAACCCTTTTGTTTTGCAAAAAATGAAGAACGAGGTCCCCAGCTTCGGTATGGTTAGCACACCCTCATTGGCAGAGTCTTCCATCAAATGACCAAATCAATGAGTGTAAAGAGAGGGATTCCAAAGCTAGCGAAAAGTTGGAATATCTAGAATACAGTATGCTGGAATTGGAAGGAAAAGTGAGGAAGAGAGTCGCCTACTGCCAGAACGCTGAGGAAAATGAAGGAGAACACCTGGCAAAGGTATTTTTACTGGTGAACCTACACGAGCTGGAGGATTTGATCAACGAGAGCATTCAACCATAGGAAGGTCCTTCTGGGACCAAATAGATAGGGTTTTTCTTTTCGCTTTATAAAATGTAATAAGGCCAATGGCCATTACTGATTTTCATTTCCTGTTTGTCTAGTATCGATTTGGAATCCGTCTACTTTTATCAATAAAATGAGGCATTTAGCATTTTAAGTTCTCCAAATCACTTTGTCGCTAGGCCTACCTCGGGCACAAAGAGGTACCCCAAATTAGGACACGATTTACATTCTTGCGCTATGTGTTTAAATATTGCAACATTTTCTTATAATCCTCGCTAACTTGTTACCTTTTTGTTTTTACTTTTGTTTTATTGTTCCCCTCCCCAAAAGTTAGTTTGTGCACTCTAGCAACATCATCTTATTCCACGAGATCTAGGGGCCCTCCACCCACTCCTCCTCTCAGTCCTGTCAAAAACAAGAACAAAGGGAAGATAGAAAATTTGAACAACGTTAGAAAAGAGAACTCAACTGAATGGCTAGATGTCACTCATGGTCACGGTATTCAGGTTCCTAAGGAAAATGCATCCCAACTCGAACAAAAGCTCCTGAAATTCCAAGAAGAGCTTGATCAGGTTCGGAACTTGGCAAATCTATCATTTTCCCTCACCACTCTAGATATCAATTTTCCAAACGCTCAAAACCCCACACCTCCACAAAATATCCCAAAGCAACAAAACCATCCCGCTCCTCACCACCACTGCAACACCTACCATACTTCCAACAATACTCCACTGCTCATCCTGGAACCCCAAAACTCCACAAATGACCACTTCCACACCCATTATAATACCCCCATCTACGTGGAGACCATGCCACACTCCACCCAACCCATCTCAAACACACCCGAGTCTGATGATAAAGACTCGCTCATCAGAAACCTGGATGAGGAACTTAAGAAATTGACTAGCCGGATTCTAGGCGTTGAAGGAAGCAAGGGAATTGAGGGGCTAAACTATGAGTATCTTTGCATACAGCTCGATGTCGAACTGCCCGAGGGGTAAAAACCTCCTAAGTTCGAGATGTTTGATGGTATAGGGAATCCAAGAGTACATTTGAGAACATATTGTGACAAGCTGTTTGGAGTAGGGAAAGACAATAGAATCCGCTTGAAGCTTTTCATGAGGAGTCTGAAAGGAGATGCTTTATCTTGGTACATTAACCAAGATCCGAAGAAATGGTCAAGTTGGGTAGTCATGGCGTCCGATTTTATGGAAAGGTTCAGGTTCAACACAGAGAATGCGCTGGATGTGTTCTACATTCAGAATCTAAAGAAGAAACCTACAGAAACGTTTCGCGAGTATGCTACTCGCTGGAGGTCCGGAGCTGTTAAGGTCAGACCTGCCTTAGAAGAGGAACAAATGAACAAATTCTTTGTCTGGGCTCAGGACCCGCAGTATTATGAAAGGCTGATGATGATTGAGAGCCACAAATTTTTCAACATTATCAAGTTGGGCGAAAGTATCGAAGAGGGCATCAAAAGTGGTATGGTTACGAACTTTGAGGCATTGCAAGCTACAAATAAGGCCTTACAGTCCGGTGGTGTATCCAAGAAAAGGGACGTAGGAGCCGTAATGGTGGCAAAGAGAACCAAATCTCCCATCAAATACCAAACCTATCCAATGCCTCCACTCATATATCAGCGTACTCCAAACTACCAAGCACCCTCACCCTCTTACCAAACTCTACCACCCACTTATCAATCATCTCCACCACCCATATATTAGCCTACTTCACCCATATATTCCCAACTCACACATGTTTACCAAGCCTACAATGCTCAACCATCCTACTATCAATCACCTCCTACACACCAAAACTCCCCTAGACCTCGACCAAATTTTGACCGCAGACCTCCTAAATAGTATACAGCCATTGCCAAACCCATTGACCAGTTATACGAGAGACTCAAGGCTACTGGTTATGTCACCCCTATCCCTGCTATAACTCTTGAGAACCCTTCTCAATGGGTTAATCCAAACAAATCCTGTGTATACCATTCCGACATGAAAGGACACACCATCGACGAATGTCATTCTCTGAAAGACAAGATCCAGGATCTGATTGAAAACAAAATTATTATGGCAAAGGAACCCACTCTGAATGTTCGCAATAACGCTCTGCCAGACCATAAGGGTGGAGGCATTCGCATGATTGAAATAGAGAATGATTGGGATCCCGAGGGGTTTATCGGGTTGATCGCAGAAGGTGATAACCCAAAAAATCCAATAGTTACTCTTAGTCCGATCGTGGTCCAGATCCAACACTCGAGGAACACCAAGGTAAATATGTCCATTCCACTTGAGTTTGAAACAACGCCATCTCCAAAGACACCAGCGCCAATTGAGGTTGAATTTGTGTTATATATATATATATATGGGTATGACGAGAACTGGTATGATCTATACCCCGGAACACCTAGCTGAGTCAAGCAAGCAGGCCTCCAATCGATCGTCCATCATTGAGATGGGTCTAGACGATCTTTGGAGAAAGATACAGGCCAAGGAATACTCGGTCATCGACCAGTTGAACAAAACACCGACGCAGATCTCCATACTTGCTTTGCTACAAAATTCTGAGGCACACAAGAATGCTCTGTTGAAGGTGCTGAGTGAAGAATACGTGCCAAGCAACATCACTGGCGGGGAAATGGCCAACATGGTCGGACAGGTATTAGAAAGTCACAAAATTACTTTTCATGAAGATGAGCTACCGCCTGAAGGGTTGGGACACAACAAAGCACTACACATCACTGTGCAATGCGAGGACTATATCATCACCAGAATCCTGATCGACGGGGGTTCCAGTCTCAACATTTGTCCACTGGTAACACTCAAGAAGTTGGGTAAGGGACTGCACGAGATAAAGGATGAAGCCATTAACGTGAAAACTTTTGACGGTTCCCAAAGGTCCACCATTGGGAAGATTAGTCTGTGTCTGCAAATGGGGCCAACTTGGTTCGATATTGATTTCCAGGTGATAGACGTGCCAGCATCTTACAATCTTCTGTTGGTATGGCCATGGATTCACGTTGCTGGAGCTATAGCATCAATACTGCATCAGGCAGTAAAGTTTGAATAGAATCACCAAGAAGTGATCATTCATGGCGATGGTAGCAATCTTATATACAGTCGCTAGGCCATTCTATCAATCGAGGAGAGAAAGAAGTTGGGAGAAGAGACTTACCATCACATCGAATAGGTAAATGCTGTTGACAAAGACAAATTGTGGGATAACAAGATCGAGAATATACTGAATTGGAGTGGGTACGAACCTGACAAAGGGCTCGAAAAGAAACTCCAAGGAATCACTATGCTCATAAAGCTCAAGAAGCATGGCAATACTTTCGGTATGGGATATGAGTACACCTGGGAGGAATTCAACAACTGGTCGCCACCATAGCGCGGTCCTTACTGTCCGCTGTAGCAGCCAATACCACATTTGGAGTAGACTTTCCAACCAGCCGTTGTTATCTATGGGTCAAAAGAAGAGGAAGCACTGGTAGCTGTGAAAAACTTGTTCTTAGAGGACAATGACATGGATTGTTGTGTTGTTCTCGAGGAGGAGGGGGAGGAAGGCCCTTCCATACAGGTTGTAAGCAGATGGAGCACGCCTCAATAACTAGACCATCATAACAACTAGGGCCCGACGAGCCTCGGGGTAGCAAGGCTAAAATAAGCACTATTTTGATTTACTAAAAGATTTTTATTTTTCGCATGTTTTCGATTCCTGCAATAAGATCTCCAATGTTCAAAACAATTATTATGCAATTTATCAAAGCATTTTGACTTTTCTTATGAATCAACACTTATTACTATCATTTTCTTTCATTACTTTACTTATACAACATTACCATTATTTATCTTGATTAACCAATGATTGTGACATGCAATGAGACAACGCAACAAACAGACATAGATTTAGAGGAAGTTGACATACCAGAAGAGATTATTAAAGAAGTAGAGAATTTTGAGAATAGACCTAAGTCCAACCTAGACGAAACAGAAGTTGTCAACCTGGGAGATGCAGAAAACATCAAAGAAACACGAATCAACGTCCAATTATCACCGTCAGAAAAGAAGGAATACATGGAATTTCTTAGGGAATATGAGGACATATTCGCCTGGTCGTATGATGATATGACTAGTCTAAGTACGTCTATTATGGCTCACAAACTTCCAACTGATCCAACATGTCCGCCGGTAAAGCAAAAGCTCAGGAAATTCAAGCCTGATATGAGTCTGAAAATTAAGGAAGAGGTCACTAAGCAGGTCAAAACTAAGGTTCTCAGGGTAGTAGAATACCCGACATGGTTAGACAACATCGTGCCAGGACTAAAGAAAG
The DNA here is from genome assembly GCF_000715075.1 of Nicotiana tabacum. Lineage (NCBI taxonomy): Eukaryota > Viridiplantae > Streptophyta > Magnoliopsida > Solanales > Solanaceae > Nicotiana > Nicotiana tabacum. The sequence continues at coordinate 104,024,920 of NC_134095.1, forward strand.
ACGGGAAGGTCAGAGTCTGTGTCGAATACCGGGATCTCAATTGGGCCAGTCCGAAAGATGACTTCCCCTTGCCAAACATACACATCCTAATTGACAATTGCGCCAAGCATGAGTTGCAATCATTTGTAGATTGTTCCACTAGGTATCATCAGATCTGGATGGATGAAGAAGGTGCTAAGAAAACGGCTTTCATTACACCGTGGGGAATGTACTGTTACAAGATGATGTCGTTTGGGTTAAAGAATGTAGGGGCCACCTACATGAGGGCCATGACTACCATTTTCCATGATATGATACACAAGGAGATAGAGGTGTACATAGATGATGTTATTATCAAGTTCAAGAAAGCCACTGATCACATGGAAGATTTGAGGAAGTTTTTCAATAGATTGTGAAGGTACAACTTGGAACTGAATCCCGCAAAATGTGCATTAGGGGTTCCTGCTGGAAAACTACTTGGGTTTATTGTGAGTCGGCGAGGAATAGAACTAGATCCATCAAAGGTCAAAGCTATTCAAGAATTTACACCACCAAAAAATAAGAAGGACGTGATGAGTTTCTTGGGGAGACTCAATTACATCAGCCGGGTCATAGCACAGTCTACAGTTATCTATGAGCCAATCTTTAAGATGTTAAAGAAAGATGCTGCTACCAAATGGACTGATGACTGCCAAAAAGCTTTCGACATAATCAAGGAATACCTGTCGACACCACCTGTCTTGGTCCTGCTCGAGCCAGGTAGACCTCTATTACTCTACCTTGCAGTATTGGATGGAGCTTTCGGTTGCGTTTTGGGGAAGCATGATGAAACAGGGAGGAAGGAGTAGGCCATTTATTATCTCAGTAAGAAGTTCACCCTGTACGAGGCCTGGAATTCTCTATTAGAACGCACCTGCTGTGCTTTGACTTGGGTAGCTCAGAAGCTGAGGCACTACTTCTATGCTTACACTACATATCTCATATCAAGAATGAATCCTTTGAAGTACATCTTTCAGAAGCCCATGCCCACTGGAAAGCTAACCAAGTGGCAAATCCTATTGAGTGAATTTGACATTGTCTACGTGACTCAAAAGGCAATCAAGGGACAGACACTAGTAGATCACCTTGCTGAAAATCCCGTGGACGGAGAATACGAACCCCTAAAAATATATTTTCCCGACGAAGAGGTATCATTCATAGGAGAAGACATTGTAGAATCCTATGATGGTTGGAGAATGTTTTTCGATGGAGCAACAAATTTCAAAGGAGTTGGCATAGGAGCAGTCCTACTAGCAGAAACCGGTCAACATTGCCCGGTGTCTTCCAAACTCAAATTCCCGTGCACCAACAACATGGCAGAATATGAAGCTTACATCTTAGGGCTCAAGATGGACATCGACATGAACAGTCAAGAATTGCTAGTGATTGGAGATTCAGACTTGCTTATATATCAGGTACAAGAAGAATGTGCAACCAAGATACTCCCGTATCTGCATCATGTACAGGAATTGAAAAAAAGGTTTATAAAGACGGAATTCCAACATGTTCCTAGAGTCCAGAATGAGTTAGCTGATGCATTGGCTACCCTATCATCCATGAGACAACATCCAGACAAAAACTTCATTGATCCCATTCCAGTAAAGATCCGTGATCAGCCAGCTTATTGTGCCCATGTTGAAGAAGAAGCAGACGAAAAGCCTTGGTTTCATGACATCAAGAAATATTTGGCATGGGGAGAATACCCAGAACTTGCAAATCCTACTCAGAAACGCACCCTTCGGAGGTTGTACAACAATTTCTTCCACAACGGAGGAATCCTGTATAGGAGGACTCCTGATTTGGGATTGCTACGGTGCGTTGACGCAAGGGAAGCTTCCAGGCTACTATAGGAAATTCACGCTGGGACCTATGGTCCACATATGAATGGCTTTGTCTTAGCAAAGAAGATACTCCGAGCTGGTTACTTTTGGATGACTATGGAAACGGACTACATCCAGTATGTCCGGAAATGCCACCACTGCCAGATACATACAGACATGATAAAGGTACCTCCAAACGAGCTTAATGCAACAAGCTCACCATGGTCATTCGCCGCTTGAGGAATGGATGTTATGGGACCAATCGAGCATGCCGTCTCCAACGGGGCACAGGTTTATCCTAGTAGCAATCGACTATTTCACCAAATGGGTCGAAGCAGCATCTTATAGAGTAGCGACTAAGAAAGTCGTGGTAGACTTTGTCCGCGACCACATCGTTTGTCGATTCGGGATTCCAGAATCAATCATTACCGATAATGGCTCCAACCTCAACAGTGACTTAATGAAAGCCATGTGTGAATCTTTCAAGATCAGGCATATGAATTCTACAGCCTACAGACCTCAGATGAACGGAGCCGTAGAGGCCGCCAACAAGAATATCAAGAAAATATTGATGAAAAGGATGGATAAGCATAAACACTGGCATGAGAAGTTATCATTTGCTCTATTGGGGTACCGCACCACAGTCCGCACATCAACTGGGTCAACCCCCTATATGCTGGTTTAGGGTACAAAAGTCGTCATTCCCGCTGAAGTAGAAATTCCTTCCCTAAGAATCATACAGGAAGCTGAGCTCGACGACGCAGAGTGGGTGGAAAGTTGTTATGAGCAACTAGCCCTTATACACGGGAAAAGAATAAATGCAGTCTATCATGGTTAACTTTATCAGAACAGAATGTCCAAAGTCTTTAACAAAAAGAGTCAAGCTGAGATAGTTCACACCGGGGCAACTGGTGTTAAAGAAGATTTTCCCGCATCAAGAGGAAGCCAAAGGAAAGTTCTCTCCCAATTGGCAGGGTTCGTACATGGTTCACCGGGTTCTGACAGGAGGAGCCCTCAGACTTGTAGAAATGGACGGAGAAGTTTGGCCAAAGCCGATTAATTTAGATGCAGTCAAGCGTTACTATGTGTAATCTTTATGCTTCCTTTGTATGATATAAACTGAACTATGCCTGACCTGATTCCCGTTTAAGAGGGGATACGTAGGCAGCCCTATGGGTTCAGTCACAATTCAATAAAATTTTCATTTCCCCCCGTAATTGGAAACTAGGGCAGAATTTTGAGAAGGACCCTCAAAATTCCATAGTGATTTCAGCCAATCATCGCAAGCAACAGTCAGAAACATCAACCCATTAAACTTGGGCAGAATTTTGAGGAGGACCCTCAAAATTCCGTAGCAAAAGAGGTTGCAATGTCTTGAACCACGTCACAGTCATCGGTTCATCTAAAAGTTGTTCCTTTATTATATACTTATGTCATATTTTACAAACTCATGCATGTTTATTACTGAAATTACCTTGTTTAGCAATGCTACCTAATGATACATACAGTATAACCAGGTCAAAGCTGAGCAGGTCAAATAGAGCCAGCGGGGGGTACGAACTAATCGCCCCCTTTTTTACAAAACTCATGATTTTTCTTTGGATGCAGATACTTGAATTACAAAATCATCAAATATACTATACTCTCACGAGACAAACACTGTTCAGGAATACAACTCTCAGAACTATTGCACTTTCTCACAGTTGCTATCCGCACACAACAGTGTCCCAGCAGGCACAATATCCCCAGCAGTCACAATATTGCAATCTGCTATTAGCTAAGAAAGCTCTATTACCATTTGCTATCTTATTTTTTGCATAAGGCTACTATTCTGCCTTCCGAGACTAAGCACTGTCTCCATCTGCATTTCTGCATTGCATAAGGCTACCATTCTGCCTTCTGAGACTAAGCTCTATCTTCATCTATATTTTTGCATCGCATAAGGCTACCATTCTGCCTTCTGAGACTAAGCTCTGTCTCCTTCTGTATTCTTGCATTGCATAAGGCTACCATTCTGCCTTCTAAGACTAAGCGTTGTCTCCATCTGCATTTCTGCATTGCATAAGGCTACCATTCTACCTTCCGAGGTTAAGCTCTACCTCTATTTGCGTTTGCATGGATGAAAGATCGCCATTTTATTTACATTTGCATGGCTGAAAGATCACCGTCTTATTTACGCTTGCCTGGCTGAAAGATCGCCACTTTATTTACATTTGTGTGGCTGAAAGATCACCACCTCTACATTTGCATGGTTGAAAGATCGCCACCTGTACATTTTGCAAGGCTGAAAGATCGTCACCTCCTGCATTGCATAGGCTGAAAGATTGCCAAATACTGCATCTCATGGGCTGAAAGATCGCCAAATTATCCGAAGGCATCATTGTTCGGAGGCACCATTTTCATAGCCCGAGAACACCATGCCATGGCCGGAGGACCCCATTTAATCATTTGCATATCATTATTCAAAGGCATCATGGTTTGGAGGCATCATTCTTATAGCCCGAGAGCATCATTTTATGGCCTACGAATCCTTTATTATACGCTTCATGGCCCAGGACATCAGGACCTATGGACGTCATCCTAACTGTCCAAAGACAACATTCATGGTCCGACGGGAATGTGCATCATGTTTAAATTACGCACTATATATGCTTGTATTGCTTATTTGTGGGAAATCCGGCGATCAACGGCCGTCTTGGCAGGTGCGATCCCGCTCCGGTTCACGCAGCCCTATCAGACTTCAACCATTTACCCCGTCATTAATATTCCATCCGTTCTTGAAACGTCTCCATCTACATACTCCGCCGATGGATCCAGAGCACATCCTAAGTCTCCCCGAACCATTTCGTTCGGTCAAAATTGGCCATCATGTCTTTACCCGACAATTCTTTCATCATTCCCAGGTAAAGAGGGGCAGCTGTTGATCCCCAATTTTTCTCTATATATTTTTAATATGCAAAATACTTTCAAAATAGCATATGTAAGCATATATAAGTATGTCCAAATGTATTATTATTTTTCCTTAATTTTTTAAAGATTTTTAAATCAATTTATTGTCCTATCTTATCCAGAAAAAACCCAATAATTATTCCCAAAATTATCATTTTTGGTGATTCATTTGTTGGAGTCTTATATTTATACTAAAATATAGCTAATGTAATTTTTGCATAGTTTTACAAAATTATTTAATATTTTTAAAGCTAAATTGCATATAATTGCAATATTAGCCTCTTTTAGATTAATTACATTTAGGTCTATAAAAATTAGGTCCAATATTTTTAATTTGACAATTATTTGTTATTAATCATTTTAGTACCTTTAATTTATTTCTAGAAATTATTCTACTATTTTTTATAAAATAAATAAGGGAAGAGTGGCTATTTAAAATATAGCGCAATTGTGTTTCAATCGTAGCCTGAATTGAACCCGTATAGCCCAATTACCCAGCCTAATTCCTAGCCATACCTGACCCACGACCCAATTAGAACAACCCGTCCGGATCCCCTACCTACCCATTCAATCCATGCTGTTGATCAAAATGATCAACGACCACCACCAACCCTTTCCTAAATTAATTCCCAACTACCCCCAAACCCTAACCATTTCTCGCCTACACCCGCCTCTGAACCCCCCTTCTCTCTCAATCGTCCCTCAATCTCCTCTCAAACCCTAGCCGCCACCCTCAATTACCACCTGAAAATCACCCAAATCCATGGCCTCCGAAGCCATTGGAGGCCTGTATCCACTTCCCTTGGCTTTTATGTGTTCGATTACTATAGTTTCAAGGCGAGATCGGGAAAGCCCAGTCCAGACCTTGGTCGGTTTCAGTTCTTATGGTTGTCTCTGGTCATCTTTGACTTTGCTCCGGCCAACCATGGTCATTCAAGCCGGACTCTTGACTTCTCCTGCTTAGATCGATGGTTTCCAAGCCTTTCTCACCATCTGGGGTTCTTCGGAAACCCTAACCTTTGAGGTTCTTCCGATTTATTTAGATCTGTGTTTACTCTAAACTTTTAAACGCTTTCTCAAGGTTTCTTTCAAAACTCAACCTTCAAGAACCCTTATCTTTTCCGATTTGAGTTTATGTTAAGTTGTTTCAAAGCTTTCTCTGATTTTCTAACATGTTCTATTGTGTTTCCTTATGTTTTTCTTTTACTCGAGTTTGCATGTTAAGGGTTTTGACCTTTTGAGATTTCTAAATCTATTTTGTTAGTATTTGTTCGATTTACTTGCTTTTCATCTCTAGAACTCGATTGATGGTGAAAACCCTAAAATTTTGGGTTCATTCGAGTCTTGAGACTACTTGCTATGTGATTTACTTGTTCCTCATGCTCTGAATTCGATTAATTTTAAAACCCTAATTTCTTTGGACCTATTCGAACTTCTGAAAACTGCTTCATCTGTTTGAATTAGCTCGACTGGATTCGAAGTCTTTTTTGTATCAACTTTTGTTTCTCTATGTGATTTGGTTTCTTGTAGGCATTGAAACTAGATTATATTTTTTAGAAAAAGTCTTTTTACCCGGACTTTTGAATGACTCTGATACCCTTTTTCCCTATTACTAAGTTGACCTATGTGACTACCATGTTGCAATAATTCACTATCTACTGATTTTGTGATTGTTATTCTCTTTGTCACAAGTTCAACATCACATGCCTAATGTTTATGCACTCTTTTATATGCTAAATTCCCCTCTAAAATGACCTTCAATTTTGGACTGATTTCAAACCTCCCATGTAATTCTGATTGCACTCATGTAATTGATTCTTTCCTTGCTTTACTGATTTCCCTGTTTTTTAATTGGTTTGAAAACTTCCCCTTAGACTTTCTATTCTCTTGTCTTTAACTTGGTTTACTTGTTTATTCTTGGGAACCCATGTCACTCTCCTTAAATCAGTGATTTTGAAATCCTTGACTCCCTGATTTGCTATGTACTGATTTTCGATTGTCTCCATATGTTGCAACTTTACTTTGTTTTCTTACCTTATTTGGCTAACCGAGTATTTCAAAGATTCTTTCCTTAATTAAACCTCTATGCACTTACCCCTAATTGTCTACTCTGCACATGATGCTTACTTGATTTCTTTCCTTAAATGTTTTCTTCCTATTACCGTATGATTTTAACTCCTTAATTAAAGGAAGTCCTTATACTGATTTTATTTTAATTGGTACATAGTTACATAATTACTGCTAAACTATGATCCTTGCCTTACTTTTTTGCATGTCTTCAAACTATAAATACCCTGCTCTTTCATTAACACAGATGAATACACTTAGTTCTGAAATCACTTACACTCAAAATATTCTCTCTTGCTACTTGTACTGTAGCTTGTCTTCAAAGTCCTGCTACCTGCTTTTACTATATTTTGCTTCTTTGAACTGGTATGTTCTGATTATGATTTCAGCATCACAACAATATGTTTACTTAATACTTTTGCCTTCTTGTTTGCCTACTGCTTGTGTTTAGTCCAGTACTTAATTTAGCATGTTGTAATTTCCTTCTACCTGTTTTGAATCTATTGTGTCTCCTAAACCCCTACCCCAATATGTTTGATACTGATGGTTTGTTTGAGGCGTGACAGTATTAAGTACTGTTGTCTATGACTCAAACGTGATTCCACTAGGATCATAACCTTTATGTTACCATTATGTGATTGTGTATTCTGGTTGATTTTGTAAGCATAACAATACTCCTTATTGTTGTGCATGCCCAAAATTAAATATTGCCTAAGTGCATAGGCTCTTTGCAATCCCCAATCCCTGAACCCCATTGTGTGAAGTCCTTAACTCTGTAACTGTTTCCCATCACCTCTTTCCCTCTTCTCTGTTTCTTCACCTGCACTCTCTCTTAGACTTAAGTTCTGCCCCCCCCCCCCCTTGTGAGCCTTGCCTTGGGCCCATGAGCTCCCTCTGAACTTGGACACTTGAGGGCTGGCACTTCCACTCTGCACTTGTCCCTATTCTGGTAATACAATTTGAGTGTGAGCACTGCCCGGAGTCCCATTGAGTCTCTTAGGGAACTCTGACACACTCAAATTGGAGAAAGGCTTTGGATCAATGGTCTTTGAGTTGGTTTATCTCGTAACTCAGAGAGGAAGTCAAGAATCAAGCCTTCTCTGGTTGTACTTTCTTTGTACTTTTCTGTTCTGATGTAATTTGTTATTCTGATTTGTAATAAGTTATAATAAACACTTGGGGATGGCTAGTGAAAAAGGTTAGGTAACTATAGGGGTGGACGTTCGGTATTTCGGTACGGTATTTATGAATTACGGTTCGGTATTTTGGTATTCGATATATCAATTATGCATACCTAATACCATACCAAACTAGTTTGGTACGAATCGGTATTTTGTTGTTTTGTTCGGTACGGTTTCGGTATTGCACCCTCTCTATCTAATGTGACAAGCAGTGGCTGTAATTACTAGTTACAATAGTCTTACTAGGTTTTCACATTTCTGTCTCATAATACTGTTAGTTGGGCAGATTTAAAGCTTGTTTTAATGGTAATTTTACCATGAGCTTTTGCCGAGTGCCAACTTTTGTGTTGAACTGGTAACAAGCAGGTGAAACTAGCCGCTGGAAATACTCCGCTTCTCTTTAAACCCTTTCTCTTCTACTGCCTACCCCTCTTGTTTATTTTTCTGCTGAAACAAAAGTTAGAAAATATGATGTCTGATACCGTATAATGTTCATATACACAACATGGTAATGGAATTCACTTTGAGTCTTAGTTTCTTCAACTTTTCTCATTGTGGCATTTACCTTCTCATTGGATTTGATCTAAAGCTAACAAAATGAGTTTCTTAATTTCACCATTGTTCTAGCCAGTGAAGGACTAGGAAGCACGGCAATACTAAAATATTTCGGCATTTCAGTATACCGAAATACCGAAATATCAAAAACTCAATACCGCATACCGTACTGAAATACCGAAATACCGAAATTTTTGTACCGGAGTATACCGAAAAAAGCGAAACCGAAATACCAAATTAATTTGGTTCGGTTCGGAATTCAGTTTTTCGGATTTTATGCCCACTCCTAGGTAACTATGCATGCAAGGGTAAAAAACATACCTATAGGTTGTTTTAACTTCTGCGTATTCGAACTTCACGAAAACCTGCCTATAGTTTACTTTTAATGCTGCATATTCAACTTTATGTAGAAAACCTACTTATAGGGTACTTTTAATTCTGCATATTCAAACTTCATTTAGATGCCATGCCTACCATGTTTAAAATGAGTAATGCACAGAAATCATGCTTATAGGAGTTTCTTTAATCAATCTGATTCGCTGTCATTCGTAGTCAATGTTAGATAACATGCTCCTAGGAATTAAAGTCACTAATAATAGATACTACCACCTGCAGAACCTGTAACCAGTTTAGTTTTTTTGTTCATTCTGCTTCTCTTAATAACCTAATTCCCTTGCTTAACAAGGTTTAACAAGCATGCTTATAGGATTTTGAATAATTTATTTCAAGCTTCTACTATCTCATCACCTTTTAAATTTAGTAGATATCATGCCTATAGGACCCCGTCTAAACACTTAGGCAAACCTTAGAATAATAACTGTAAAACTGAATCTGTTAATCACTACAACCAGCAGGCAGACCTGATTCGGACTTCTTATCTGAGTTATGCAATAAACTAAAACGACCTCAACAATCCCATCTCCCTCGTATTGAATGCTTTTTAATCAGACCTAAGCAGTATCTGTAAGACATGCTACTTTATGTGTTTATTCGAGGAGGTATACTTGAGCCTATATGCTTATGTGTTTCCCCTTTCGTATGCAATATGTGTTTTTTTATGTCGCCTTAGAATTTTTACCTTTGAAACTCTAAATAAGCCCATAATCCCTCCCTTTTAGGATTAGTAGTCCTAAGTGCCTCTGGGATTGATAGGAATGAGACGGGTAATAGCATGCAATAAGTAATCGAGACCAATCCGTGCTTTAATACCTTAACGGGGTGGGAAGGGTAGATATGGATATGATGACCACGCGATAATATCACGTGTAGCCCCTCATTGAGGAGTGATTACCGGACATTGTGTGGGGTGATCCATATTTTTAATAAACCTAGGACCCCCTTTCCTTTATTCTTTATTCTTTTAGCAATTTAACTCTGTATTCTAAAATATCAGCTTTTCTACTTGTTCTTTAAAAACTTGGTTACCTTCAAACCATTATGTGTTGAAATCCCCTACTATTTTAGCCTTATTTGCTTATACGTTAATTGCATCTCAATTCACAATAATTGTCTGGCCGGGAACCATACTAATGGATTCTGAGGGGTGCCTAACACCTTCCCCTTAGAATAATTTCAATCCTTTACCCTATCTCTGGTTATTTAAATCGAACTCTTTTGGTGTCCTAATGCACCTTAATCATTAGGTGGTGACTCTCCAAATTCAATCCCAGCTCCCAAAAGGAATGAGTTGTCTCTCCAAATGTCATAAACCCTATTTCTGCTTAGGATAAAAAAGGGGGCACGACAGCACAGTAGACTAGAGGTAACATGCTCCTAGGAACTAAAGTCAGTAATAGTAGATACTACCACCTGCAGAACCTGTAACCAGTTCAGTTTTTTTTGTTCATTTTGCTTCTCTTAATAACCTAATTCCCTCTCTTAACAATGTTTAACAAGCATGCTTATAGGATTTTGAATAATTTATTTCAAGCTTCTACTATCTCATCACCTTTTAAATTCAGGAGATATCATGCCTATAGGACCCCGTCTAAACACTTATGCAAACCTAAGAATAATAACTGTAAAATTGAATCTGTTAATCACTACAACCAGCAGGCAAGCCTGATTCGGACTTCTTATCTGAGTTATGTAATAAACTAAAACTGCCTCAACAATCTCATCTCTCTCGTCTTTAATTATTTTCAATCAAACCTAAGCAGTATGTGTAAGACATGCTACTTTATGTGTTTGTTCGAGGAGGTATACTTGAGCCTCTATGCTTATGTGTTTCCCCTTTCATATGCAATATGTGTTTTTGTTTGTCGCCTTAGAATTTTTACCTTTGAAACTCCAATTAAGCCCAACATCCCTCCATTTTAGGATTAGTAGTCCTAAGTGCCTCCGGAATTGATAGGAATGGGACGGATAATAGCATGCAACAAGTAATCGAGACCAATCTGCTCTTTAATACCTTAACAGGGTGGGAAGGGTAGATATGGATATGATGACCACGCAATAATGACACGTATCGCCCCTCATTGAGGAGTGATTACCAGACATTGTGTGGGGTGATCCATATTTTTTAATAAACCTAGGACCCCATTTCCTTTATTCTTTATTCTTTTAGCAGTTTAACTCCTTATTCTAAAAAATCAGCTTTTCTAATTGTTCTTTCAAAACTTGTTTACTTTCAAACAATTAAGTGTTGAAATCCCCTATTATTTGAGCCTTATTTGATTATACATTAATTGCACCTCAATTCACAATAATTGTCTGGCCAGGAACCATACTAGTGGATTCTAAGGGGTGCCTAACACCTTCCCCTTAGAATAATTTCAATCCCTTACCCTATCTCTGGTTTTTCAAATCGAACTCTTTTGGTGTCCTAATACACCCTAATCATTAGGTGGCGACTCTTCAAATTCAAACCCAATTCCCAAAAGGAATGAGTTATCTCTCCAAATGTCATAAACCCGATTTCTGCTTAGGAAAAAAAAGGGGGTGCGACAGCATGATGACTCTGCTGGGGATCTTTAGGCTTCTACCATTTCAGACTATTATTGTGGATTTATACCTCTTTATGTGCAACTTGTTTATTTCTTTTAAGCATTCAATTCCCTTTTCAACTGCAAAACTGACTTGTCTTCTTTGTTTCTTTCCTTACTACTGCTTTAAATTATGAAACTGCTGTATTTACTGCTTTCTTAATGTGAAAATATGTGTCAACATGCTTTTAATTATTGCATAACCATGCTCAACATCATATTCCACTCATGCCAAACAAATACCATAGCAACGCTTATAATGAGTGGTTGCACTCTTCCGATATTATCACCCCCTAAGTCCGGAAAAGGCATATTTGTGGTAAAACCAGTCGATCAACGGTGTAGTCGATGGTTCAGTGCCTTTCCCACTTGAGTTGTCCGCTCAAGGGTACTAGTATGAAACCCCATAGAAACCTTACTTTATTTAAGCTGTGCATGCATCATGGTCAAACCTAGCTGAGTCAGTTATGTTGTCCGCATAATGACTCTTTAAGATAGCCTTGTCCAAAGTCCACTGGATTCCCCCAAAACCCAAACGGACACTACCACGTTCTGTGCATTAATTTGGAGAACTAAATGTTTTCATGCTAATTGTTGATATTAAATAGTCGAGTCCGGTGGGGTTATGGTCTTAACCCTTTTGTTTTGCAAAAAATGAAGAACGAGGTCCCCAGCTTCGGTATGGTTAGCACACCCTCATTGGAGGAGTCTTCCATCAAATGACCAAATCAATGAGTGTAAAGAGAGGGATTCCAAAGCTAGCGAAAAGTTGGAATATCTAGAATACAGTATGCTGGAATTGGAAGGAAAAGTGAGGAAGAGAGTCGCCGACTGCCAGAACGCTGAGGAAAACGAAGGAGAACACCTGGCAAAGGCATTTTTACTGGTGAACCTACACGAGCTGGAGGATTTGATCAACGAGAGCATTCAACCATAGGAAGGTCCTTCTGGGACCAAATAGATAGGGTTTTTCTTTTCGCTTTATAAAATGTAATAATGCCAATGGCCATTACTGATTTTCATTTCCTGTTTGTCTAGTATCGATTTGGAATCCGTCTACTTTTATCAATAAAATTAGGCATTTAGCATTTTAAGTTCTCCAAATCACTTTGTCGCTAGGACTACCTCGGGCACAAAGAGGTACCCCAAATTAGGACACGATTTACATTCTTGCGCTATGTGTTTAAATATCGCAACATTTTCTTATAATCCTCGCTAATTTGTTACCTTTTTGTTTTTACTTTTGTTTTATTGTTCCCCTCCCCAAAAGTTAGTTTGTGCACTCTGGCAACATCATCTTATTCCACGAGATCTAGGGGCCCTCCACCCACTCCTCCTCTCAGTCCTGTCAAAAACAAGAACAAAGGGAAGATAGAAAATTTGAACAACGTTAGAAAAGAGAACTCAACTGAATGGCTAGATGTCACTCATGGTCACGGTATTCAGGTTCCTAAGGAAAATGCATCCCAACTCGAACAAAAGCTCCTGAAATTCCAAGAAGAGCTTGATCAGGTTCGGAACTTGGCAAATCTATCATTTTCCCTCACCACTCTAGATATCAATTTTCCAAACGCTCAAAACCCCACACCTCCACAAAATATCCCAAAGCAACAAAACCATCCCGCTCCTCACCACCACTACAACACCTACCATACTTCCAACAATACTCCACTGCTCATCCTGAAACCCCAAAACTCCACAAATGACCACTTCCACACCCATTATAATACCCCCATCTACGTGGAGACCATGCCACACTCCACCCAACCCATCTCAAACACACCCGAGTCTGATGATAAAGACTCGCTCATCAGAAACCTGGATGAGGAACTTAAGAAATTGACTAGCCGGATTCTAGGCGTTGAAGGAAGCAAGGGAATTGAGGGGCTAAACTATGAGGATCTTTGCATACAGCTCGATATCGAACTGCCCGAGGAGTACAAACCTCCTAAGTTCGAGATGTTTGATGGTATAGGGAATCCAAGAGTACATTTGAGAACATATTGTGACAAGCTGTTTGGAGTAGGGAAAGACAATAGAATCCGCTTGAAGCTTTTCATGAGGAGTCTGAAAGGAGATGCTTTATCTTGGTACATTAACCAAGATCCGAAGAAATGGTCAAGTTGGGTAGTCATGGCGTCCGATTTTATGGAAAGGTTCAGGTTCAACACAGAGAATGCGCTGGATGTGTTCTACATTCAGAATCTAAAGAAGAAACCTACAGAAACGTTTCGCGAGTATGCTACTCGCTGGAGGTCCGGAGCTGTTAAGGTCAGACCTGCCTTAGAAGAGGAACAAATGAACAAATTCTTTGTCTGGGCTCAGGACCCGCAGTATTATGAAAGGCTGATGATGATTGAGAGCCACAAATTTTTCAACATTATCAAGTTGGGCGAAAGTATCGAAGAGGGCATCAAAAGTGGTATGGTTACGAACTTTGAGGCCTTGCAAGCTACAAATAAGGCCTTACAGTCCGGTGGTGTATCCAAGAAAAGGGACGTAGGAGCCGTAATGGTGGCAAAGAGAACCAAATCTCCCATCAAATACCAAACCTATCCAATGCCTCCACTCATATATCAGCGTACTCCAAACTACCAAGCACCCTCACCCTCTTACCAAACTCTACCACCCACTTATCAATCATCTCCACCACCCATATATTAGCCTACTTCACCCATATATTCCCAACTCACACATGTTTACCAAGCCTACAATGCTCAACCATCCTACTATCAATCACCTCCTACACACCAAAACTCCCCTAGACCTCGACCAAATTTTGACCGCAGACCTCCTAAATAGTATACAGCCATTGCCAAACCCATTGACCAGTTATACGAGAGACTCAAGGCTACTGGTTATGTCACCCCTATCCCTGCTATAACTCTTGAGAACCCTTCTCAATGGGTTAATCCAAACAAATCCTGTGTATACCATTCCGGCATGAAAGGACACACCATCGACGAATGTCGTTCTCTGAAAGACAAGATCCAGGATCTGATTGAAAACAAAATTATTATGGCAAAGGAACCCACTCCGAATGTCCGCAATAACGCTCTGCCAGACCATAAGGGTGGAGGCATTCACATGATTGAAATAGAGAATGATTGGGATCCCGAGGGGTTTATCGGGTTGATCGCAGAAGGTGATTACCCAAAAAATCCAATAGTTACTCTTAGTCCGATCGTGGTCCAGATCCAACACTCGAGGAACACCAAGGTAAATATGTCCATTCCACTTGAGTTTGAAACAACGCCATCTCCAAAGACACCAGCGCCAATTGAGGTTGAATTTGTGTTATATATATATATATATGGGTATATATATATATATATATATATATATATATATGGGTATGACGAGAACTGGTATGATCTATACCCCGGAACACCTAGCTGAGTCAAGCAAGCAGGCCTCCAATCGATCGTCCATCATTGAGATGGGTCTAGACGATCTTTGGAGAAAGATACAGGCCAAGGAATACTCGGTCATCGACCAGTTGAACAAAACACCGACGCAGATCTCCATACTTGCTTTGCTACAAAATTCTGAGGCACACAAGAATGCTCTGTTGAAGGTGCTGAGTGAAGAATATGTGCCAAGCAACATCACTGGCAGGGAAATGGCCAACATGGTCGGACAGGTATTAGAAAGTCACAAAATTACTTTTCATGAAGATGAGATACCGCCTGAAGGGTTGGGACACAACAAAGCACTACACATCACTGTGCAATGCGAGGACTATATCATCACCAGGATCCTGATCGACGGGGGTTCCAGTCTCAACATTTGTCCACTGGTAACACTCAAGAAGTTGGGTAAGGGACTGCACGAGATAAAGGATGAAGCCATTAACGTGAAAACTTTCGACGGTTCCCAAAGGTCCACCATTGGGAAGATTAGTCTGTGTCTGCAAATGGGGCCAACTTGGTTCGATATTTATTTCCAGGTGATAGACGTGCCAGCATCTTACAATCTACTGTTGGTATGGCCATGGATTCACATTGCTGGAGCTATAGCATCAATACTGCATCAGGCAGTAAAGTTTGAATGAAATCACCAAGAAGTGATCATTCATGGCGATGGTAGCAATCTTATATACAGTCGCTAGGCCATTCTATCAATCGAGGAGAGAAAGAAGTTGGGAGAAGAGACTTACCATCACATCGAATAGGTAAATGCTGTTGACAAAGACAAATTGTGGGATAACAAGATCGAGAATATACTGAATTGGAGTTGGTACGAACCTGGCAAAGGGCTCGGAAAGAACCTCCAAGGAATCGCTATGCTCATAAAGCTCAAGAAGCATGGCAATACTTTCGGTATGGGATATGAGTACACCTGGGAGGAATTCAACAACTGGTCGCCACCATAGCGCGGTCCTTACTGTCCGCTGTAGCAGCCAATACCACATTTGGAGTAGACTTTCCAACCAGCCGTTGTTATCTATGGGTCAAAAGAAGAGGAAGCACTGGTAGCTGTGAAAAACTTGTTCTTAGAGGACAATGACATGGATTGTTGTGTTGTTCTCGAGGAGGAGGGGGAGGAAGGCCCTTCCATACAGGTTGTAAGCAGAGGAGCACGCCTCAATAACTAGACCATCATAACAACTAGGGCCCGACGAGCCTCGGGGTAGCAAGGCTAAAACAAGCACTGTTTTGATTTACTAAAAGATTTTTATTTTTCGCATGTTTTCGATTCCTGCAATAAGATCTCCAATGTTCAAAACAATTATTATGCAATTTATCAAAGCATTTTGACTTTTCTTATGAATCAACACTTATTACTATCGTTTTCTTTCATTACTTTACTTATACAGCATTACCATTATTTATCTTGATGAACCAATGATTGTGACATGCAATGAGACAACGCAACAAACAGACATAGATTTAGAGGAGTTGACATACTAGAAGAGATTATTAAAGAAGTAGAGAATTTTGAGAATAGACCTAAGTCCAACCTAGACGAAACAGAAGTTGTCAACCTGGGAGATGCAGAAAACATCAAAGAAACACGAATCAGCGTCCAATTATCACCGTTAGAAAAGAAGGAATACATGGAATTTCTTAGGGAATATAAGGACATATTCGCCTGGTCGTATGATGACATGACTAGTCTAAGTACATCTATTATGGCTCACAAACTTCCAACTGATCCAACATGTCCGCCGGTAAAGCAAAAGCTCAGGAAATTCAAGCCTGATATGAGTCTGAAAATTAAGGAAGAGGTCACTAAGCAGGTCAAAACTAAGGTTCTCAGGGTAGTAGAATACCCGACATGGTTAGACAACATCGTGCCAGGACTAAAGAAAGACGGGAAGGTCAGAGTCTGTGTCGAATACCGGGATCTCAATTGGGCCAGTCCGAAAGATGACTTCCCCTTGCCAAACATACACATCCTAATTGACAATTGCGCCAAGCATGAGTTGCAATCATTTGTAGATTGTTCCACTAGGTATCATCAGATCTGGATGGATGAAGAAGGTGCTAAGAAAACGGCTTTCATTACACCGTGGGGAATGTAGTGTTACAAGATGATGTCGTTTGGGTTAAAGAATGTAGGGGCCACCTACATGAGGGCCATGACTACCATTTTCCATGATATGATACACAAAGAGATAGAGGTGTACATAGATGATGTTATTATCAAGTTCAAGAAAGCCACTGATCACGTGGAAGATTTGAGGAAGTTTTTCAATAGATTGTGAAGGTACAACTTGGAACTGAATCCCGCAAAATGTGCATTTGGGGTTACTGCTGGAAAACTACTTGGGTTTATTGTGAGTCGGCGAGGAATAGAACTAGATCCATCAAAGGTCAAAGCTATTCAAGAATTGACACCACCAAAAAATAAGAAGGACGTGATGAGTTTCTTGGGGAGACTCAATTACATCAGCCGGGTCATAGCACAGTCTACAGTTATCTATGAGCCAATCTTTAAGATGTTAAAGAAAGATGCTGCTACCAAATGGACTGATGACTGCCAAAAAGCTTTCGACATAATCAAGGAATACCTGTCGACACCACCTGTCTTGGTCCCGCCCGAGCCAGGTAGACCTCTATTACTCTACCTTGCAGTATTGGATGGAGCTTTCGGTTGCGTTTTGGGGAAGCATGATGAAACAGGGAGGAAGGAGTAGGCCATTTATTATCTCAGTAAGAAGTTCACCCTGTACGAGGCCTGGAATTCTCTATTAGAACGCACCTGCTGTCCTTTGACCTGGGTTTCATGACATCAAGAAATATTTGGCATGGGGAGAATACCCAGAACTTGCAAATCCTACTCAGAAATGCACCCTTCGGAGGTTGTACAACAATTTCTTCCACAACGGAGGAATCCTGTATAGGAGGACTCCTGATTTGGGATTGCTAAGGTGTGTTGACGCAAGGGAAGCTTCCAGGCTACTATAGGAAATTCACGTTGGGACCTATGGTCCACATATGAATGTCTTTGTCTTAGCAAAGAAGATACTCCGAGCTGGTTACTTTTGGATGACTATGGAAACGGACTACATCCAGTATGTCCGGAAATGCCACCACTGCCAGATACATACAGACATGATAAAGGTACCTCCAAACGAGCTTAATGCAACAAGCTCACCATGGTCATTCGCCGCTTGAGGAATGGATGTTATGGGACCAATAGAGCATGCCGCCTCCAACGGGGCACAAGTTTATCCAAGTAGCAATCGACTATTTCACCAAATGGGTCGAAGCAGCATCTTATAGAGTAGCGACTAAGAAAGTCGTGGTAGACTTTGTCCGCGACCACATCGTTTGTCGATTCGGGATTCCAGAATCAATCATTACCGATAATGGCTCCAACCTCAACAGTGACTTAATGAAAGCCATGTGTGAATCTTTCAAGATCAGGCATATGAATTCTACAGCCTACAGACCTCAGATGAACGGAGCCGTAGAGGCCGCCAATAAGAATATCAAGAAAATATTGATGAAAAGGATGGATAAGCATAAACACTGGCATGAGAAGTTATCATTTGCTCTATTGGGGTACCGCACCACAGTCCGCACATCAACTGGGGCAACCCCCTATATGCTGGTTTAGGGTACAAAAGTCGTCATTCCCGCTGAAGTAGAAATTCCTTCCCTAAGAATCATACAGGAAGCTGAGCTCGACGACGCAGAGTGGGTGGAAAGTTGTTATGAGCAACTAGCCCTTATAGACGGGAAAAGAATAAATGCAGTCTACCATGGTCAACTTTATCAAAACAGAATGTCCAAAGTCTTTAACAAAAGAGTCAAGCTGAGATAGTTCACACCGGGGCAACTGGTGTTAAAGAAGATTTTCCCGCATCAAGAGGAAGCCAAAGGAAAGTTATCTCCCAATTGGCAGGGTTCGTACATGGTTCACCGGGTTCTGACAGGAGGAGCCCTCAGACTTGTAGAAATGGACGGAGAAGTTTGGCCAAAGCCGATTAATTTAGATGCAGTCAATCGTTACTATGTGTAATCTTTATGCTTCCTTTGTATGATATAAACTGAACTATGCCTGACCTGATTCCCATTTAAGAGGGGATACGTATGCAGCCCTATGGGTTCAGTCACAATTCAATAAAATTTCCATTTTCCCCACTATTGGAAACTGGGGCAGAATTTTGAGGAGGACCCTTTTTGAGAAGGACCCTCAAAATTCCATAGTGATTTCAGCCAATCATCGCAAGCAACAGTCAGAAACATCAACCCATTAAACTTGGGCAGAATTTTGAGGAGGACCCTCAAAATTCCGTAGCAAAAGAGGTTGCAATGTCTTGAACCACGTCACAGTCATCGGTTCATCTAAAAGTTGTTCCTTTATTATATACTTATGTCATATTTTACAAACTCATGCATGTTTATTACTGAAATTACCTTGTTTAGCAATGCTACCTAATGATACATACAGTATAACCAGGTCAAAGCTGAGCAGGTCAAGTAGAGCCAGCGGGGGGTACGAACTAATCGCCCTCTTTTTTACAAAACTCATGATTTTTCTTTGGATGTAGATACTTGAATTACAAAATCATCAAATATACTATACACTCACGAGACAAACACTGTTCAGGAATACAACTCTCAGAACTATTGCACTTACTCACAGTTGCTATCCGCACACAACAGTGTCCCAGCAGGCACAATATCCCCAGCAGTCACAATATTGCAATCTGCTATTAGCTAAGAAAGCTCTATTACCATTTGCTATCTTATTTTTTGCATAAGGCTACTATTCTGCCTTCCGAGACTAAGCATTGTCTCCATCTGCATTTCTGCATTGCATAAGGCTACCATTCTGCCTTCTGAGACTAAGCTCTATCTTCATCTATATTTTTGCATCGCATAAGGCTACCATTCTGCCTTCTGAGACTAAGCTCTGTCTCCTTCTGTATTCTTGCATTGCATAAGGCTACCATTCTGCCTTCTGAGACTAAGCGTTGTCTTCATCTGCATTTCTGCATTGCATAAGGCTACCATTCTACCTTCCGAGGTTAAGCTCTACCTCTATTTGTGTTTGCATGGCTGAAAAATCGCCACTTTATTTACATTTGCATGGCTGAAAGATCACCGTCTTATTTACCCTTGTCTGGCTGAAAGATTGCCACTTTATTTACATTTGTGTGGCTGAAAGATCACCACCTCTACATTTGCATGGCTGAAAGATCACCACCTCTACATTTGCATGGTTGAAAGATCGCCACCTGTACATTTTGCAAGGCTGAAAGATCGCCACCTCCTGCATTGCATAGGCTGAAAGATTGCCAAATACTGCATCTCATGGGCTGAAAGATCGCCAAATTATCCGAAGGCATCATTGTTCGGAGGCACCATTTTCATAGCCCGAGAACACCATGCCATGGCCGGAGGACCCCATTTAATCATTTGCATATCATTATTCAAAGGCATCATGGTTTGGAGGCAACATTCTTATAGCCCGAGAGCATCATTTCATGTCCTACGAATCCTTTATTATACGCTTCATGGCCCAGGACATCAGGACCTATGGACGTCATCCTAACTGTCCAAAGACAACATTCATGGTCCGACGGGAATGTGCATCATGTTTAAATTACGCACTATATATGCTTGTATTGCTTATTTGTGGGAAATCCGGCGATCAACGGCCGTCTTGGCAGGTGCGATCCCGCTCCGGTTCACGCAGCCCTATCAGACTTCAACCATTTACCCCGTCATTAATATTCCATCCGTTCTTGAAAAGTCTCCATCTGCATACTCCGCCGATGGATCTTGAACTACATATGGCCAGGGATATGTAGACAGCTCAGAAGCCAGAGCACAGCCTATGTCTCCCCGAACCATTTCGTTCGGTCAAAATTGGCCATCATGTCTTTACCCGACAATTCTTTCATCCTTCCCAGGTAAAGAGGGGCAGCTGTTGATCCCCAATTTTTCTCTATATATTTTTAATATGCAAAATACTTTCAAAATAGCATATGTAAGCATATATAAGTATGTCCAAATGTATTATTATTTTTTCTTAATTTTTTAAAGATTTTTAAATCAATTTATTGTCCTATCTTATCCAGAAAAAACCCAATAATTATTCCCAAAATTATCATTTTTGGTGATTCATTTGTTGGAGTCTTATATTTATACTAAAATATAGCTAATGTAATTTTTGCATAGTTTTACAAAATTATTTAGTATTTTTAAAGCTAAATTGCATATAATTGCAATATTAGCCTCTTTTAGATTAATTACATTTAGGTCTATAAAAATTAGGTCCAATATTTTTAATTTGACAATTATTTGTTATTTATCATTTTAGTACCTTTAATTTATTTCTAGAAATTATTATACTATTTTTTATAAAATAAATAAGGGAAGAGTGGCTATTTAAAATATAGCGCAATTGTGTTTCAATCGTAGCCTGAATTGAACCCGTATAGCCCAATTACCCAGCCTAATTCCTAGCCATACCTGACCCACGACCCAATTAGAACAACCCGTCCGGATCCCCTACCTACCCATTCAATCCATGCTGTTGATCAAAATGATCAACGACCACCACCAACCCTTTCCTAAATTAATTCCCAACTACCCCCAAACCCTAACCATTTCTCGCCTACAGCCGCCTCTGAACCCCCCTTCTCTCTCAATCGTCCCTCAATCTCCTCTCAAACCCTAGCCGCCGCCCTCAATTACCACCTGAAAATCACCCAAATCCATGGCCTCCGAAGCCATTGGAGGCCTGTATCCACTTCCCTTGGCTTTTATGTGTTCGAGTACTATAGTTTCAAGGCGAGATCGGGAAAGCCCAGTCCAGACCTTGGTCGGTTTCAGTTCTTATGGTTGTCTCTGGTCATCTTTGACTTTGCTCCGGCCAACCATGGTCATTCAAGCCGGACTCTTGACTTCTCCTGCTTAGATCGATGGTTTCCAAGCCTTTCTCACCATCTGGGGTTCTTCGGAAACCCTAACCTTTGAGGTTCTTCCGATTTATTTAGATCTGTGTTTACTCTAAACTTTTAAACACTTTCTCAAGGTTTCTTTCAAAACTCAACCTTCAAGAACCCTTATCTTTTCCGATTTGAGTTTATGTTAAGTTGTTTCAAAGCTTTCTCTGATTTTCTAACATGTTCTATTGTGTTTCCTTATGTTTTTCTTTTACTCGAGTTTTCATGTTAAGGGTTTTGACCTTTTGAGATTTCTGAATCTATTTTGTTAGTATTTGTTCGATTTACTTGCTTTTCATCTCTAGAACTCGATTGATGGTGAAAACCCTAAAATTTTGGGTTAATTCGAGTCTTGAGACTACTTGCTATGTGATTTACTTGTTCCTCATGCTCTGAATTCGATTAATTTCAAAACCCTAATTTCTTTGGACCTATTCAAACTTCTGAAAACTGCTTCATCTGTTTGAATTAGCTCGACTGGATTCGAAGTCTTTTTTGTATCAACTTTTGTTTCTCTATGTGATTTGGTTTCTTGTAGGCATTGAAACTAGATTATATTTTTTAGAAAAAGTCTTTTTACCCGGACTTTTGAATGACTCTGATACCCTTTTTCCCTATTACTAAGTTGACCTATGTGACTACCATGTTGCGATAATTCACTATCTACTGATTTTGTGATTGTTATTCTCTTTGTCACAAGTTCAGCATCACATGCCTAATGTTTATGCACTCTTTTATATGCTAAATTCCCCTCTAAAATGACCTTCAATTTTGGACTGATTTCAAACCTCCCATGTAATTCTGATTGCACTCATGTAATTGATTCTTTCCTTGCTTTACTGATTTCCCTGTTTTTTAATTGGTTTGAAAACTTCCCCTTAGACTTTCTATTCTCTTGTCTTTAACTTGGTTTACTTGTTTATTCTTGGGAACCCATGTCACTCTCCTTAAATCAGTGATTTTGAAATCCTTGACTCCCTGATTTGCTATGTACTGATTTTCGATTGTTTCCATATGTTGCAACTTTACTTTGTTTTCTTACCTTATTTGGCTAACCGAGTATTTCAAAGATTCTTTCCTTAATTAAACCTCTATGCACTTACCCCTAATTGTCTACTCTGCACATGATGCTTACTTGATTTCTTTCCTTAAATGTTTTCTGCCTATTACCGTATGATTTTAACTCCTTAATTAAAGGAAGTCCTTATACTGATTTGATTTTAATTGGTACATAGTTCCATAATTACTGCTAAACTATGATCCTTGCCTTACTTTTTTGCATGTCTTCAAACTATAAATACCCTGCTCTTTCATTAACATAGATAAATACACTTAGTTCTGAAATCACTTACACTCAAAATATTCTCTCTTGCTACTTGTACTGTAGCTTGTCTTCAAAGTCCTGCTACCTGCTTTTACTATAGTTTGCTTCTTTGAACTGGTATGTTCTGATTAAGATTTCAGCATCACAACAATATGTTTACTTAATACTTTTGCCTTCTTGTTTGCCTACTGCTTGTGTTTAGTCCAGTACTTAATTTAGCATGTTGTAATTTCCTTCTACCTGTTTTGAATCTATTGTGTCTCCTAAACCCCTACCCCAATATGTTTGATATTGATGGTTTGTTTGAGGCGTGACAGTATTAAGTACTGTTGTCTATGACTCAAACGTGATTCCACTGGGATCATAACCTTTATGTTACCATTATGTTATTGTGTATTCTGGTTGATTTTGTAAGCATAACAATACTCCTTATTGTTGTGCATGCCCAAAATTAAATATTGCCTAAGTGCATAGGCTCTTTGCAATCCCCAATCCCTGAACCCCATTGTGTGAAGTCCTTAACTCTGTAACTGTTTCCCATCACCTCTTTCCCTCTTCTCTGTTTCTTCACCTGCACTCTCTCTTAGACTTAAGTTCTGCCCCCCTCCCCCTTGTGATCCTTGCCTTGGGACCCATGAGCTCCCTCTGAACTTGGACACTTGAGGGCTGGCACTTCCACTCTGCACTTGTCCCTATTCTGGTAATACAATTTGAGTGTGAGCACTGCCCGGAGTCCCATTGAGTCTCTTAGGGAACTCTGACACACTCAAATTGGAGAAAGGCTTTGGATCAATGGTCTTTGAGTTGGTTTATCTCGTAACTCAGAGAGGAAGTCAAGAATCAAGCCTTCTCTGGTTGTACTTTCTTTGTACTTTTCTGTTCTGATGTAATTTGTTATTCTGATTTGTAATAAGTTATAATAAACACTTGGGGATGGCTAGTGAAAAAGGTTAGGTAACTATAGGGGTGGACGTTCGGTATTTCGGTACGGTATTTATGAATTACGGTTCGGTATTTTGGTATTCGATATATCAATTATGCATACCTAATACCATACCAAACTAGTTTGGTACGAATCGGTATTTTGTTGTTTTGTTCGGTACGGTTTCGGTATTGCACCCTCTCTATCTAATGTGACAAGCAGTGGCTGTAATTACTAGTTACAATAGTCTTACTAGGTTTTCACATTTCTGTCTCATAATACTGTTAGTTGGGCAGATTTAAAGCTTGTTTTAATGGTAATTTTACCATGAGCTTTTGCCGAGTGCCAACTTTTGTGTTGAACTGGTAACAAGTAGGTGAAACTAGCCGCTGGAAATACTCCGCTTCTCTTTAAACCCTTTCTCTTCTACTGCCTACCCCTCTTGTTTATTTTTCTGCTGAAACAAAAGCTAGAAAATATGATGTCTGATACCGTATAATGTTCATATACACAACATGGTAATGGAATTCACTTTGAGTCTTAGTTTCTTCAACTTTTCTCATTGTGGCATTTACCTTCTCATTGGATTTGATCTAAAGCTAACAAAATGAGTTTCTTAATTTCACCATTGTTCTAGCCAGTGAAGGACTAGGAAGCACGGCAATACTAAAATATTTCGGCTATACCGAAATACCTAAATATCAAAAACTCAATACCGCATACCGTACTGAAATACCGAAGTACCGAAAATTTTGTACCGGAGTATACCGAAAAAAGCGAAACCGAAATACCAAATTAATTTGGTTCGGTTCGGAATTCATTTTTTCGGATTTTATGCCCACTCCTAGGTAACTATGCATGCAAGGGTAAAATACATACCTATAGGTTGTTTTAACTTCTGCGTATTCGAACTTCACGAAAACCTGCCTATAGGTTACTTTTAATGCTGCATATTCAACTTTATGTAGAAAACCTACTTGTAGGGTACTTTTAATTCTGCATATTCAAACTTCATTTAGATGCCATGCCTATCAGGTTTAAAATGAGTAATGCACAGAAATCATGCTTATAGGAGTTTCTTTAATCAATCTGATTCGCTGTCATTCGTAGTCAATGTTAGATAACATGCTCCTAGGAATTAAAGTCACTAATAATAGATACTACCACCTGCAGAACCTGTAACCAGTTTAGATTTTTTGTTCATTCTGCTTCTCTTAATAACCTAATTCCCTTGCTTAACAAGGTTTAACAAGCATGCTTATAGGATTTTGAATAATTTATTTCATGCTTCTACTATCTCATTACCTTTTAAATTTAGTAGATATCATGCCTATAGGACCCCGTCTAAACACTTAGGCAAACCTTAGAATAATAACTGTAAAACTGAATCTGTTAATCACTACAACCAGCAGGCAGACCTGATTCGGACTTCTTATCTGAGTTATGCAATAAAATAAAACGACCTCAACAATCCCATCTCCCTCGTATTGAATGCTTTTTAATCAGACCTAAGCAGTATCTGTAAGACATGCTACTTTATGTGTTTATTCGAGGAGGTATACTTGAGCCTATATGCTTATGTGTTTCCCCTTTCGTATGCAATATGTGTTTTTGTATGTCGCCTTAGAATTTTTACCTTTGAAACTCTAAATAAGCCCATAATCCCTCCCTTTTAGGATTAGTAGTCCTAAGTGCCTCTGGGATTGATAGGAATGAGACGGGTAATAGCATGCAATAAGTAATCGAGACCAATCCGTGCTTTAATACCTTAACGGGGTGGGAAGGGTAGATATGGATATGATGACCACGCGATAATATCACGTGTAGCCCCTCATTGAGGAGTGATTACCGGACATTGTGTGGGGTGATCCATATTTTTAATAAACCTAGGACCCCCTTTCCTTTATTCTTTATTCTTTTAGCAATTTAACTCTGTATTCTAAAATATCAGCTTTTCTACTTGTTCTTTAAAAACTTGGTTACCTTCAAACCATTATGTGTTGAAATCCCCTACTATTTTAGCCTTATTTGCTTATACGTTAATTGCATCTCAATTCACAATAATTGTCTGGCCGGGAACCATACTAATGGATTCTGAGGGGTGCCTAACACCTTCCCCTTAGAATAATTTCAATCCTTTACCCTATCTCTGGTTATTTAAATCGAACTCTTTTGGTGTCCTAATGCACCTTAATCATTAGGTGGTGACTCTCCAAATTCAATCCCAGCTCCCAAAAGGAATGAGTTGTCTCTCCAAATGTCATAAACCCTATTTCTGCTTAGGATAAAAAAGGGGGCACGACAGCAGGCACAGTAGACTAGAGGTCTGGTGAGCTCGAGTCAAGGCCGGGCTCAAAGATTGAGCCTAAACAACTGGGCAAAGCACAGAGGCCCCAATGCCTACTTATGACAAAAGTCGCACTTAAAAGCCTCTGTGCTTGCCTAATTAGCTCCGGACCCACGAGGTTCCCGCCAAACACTAAAACCAGCCCGCCTGGTCAAAGGCAATGCGGAAAGAGGTACGAAGAAGATAAAGCTTCAAGTTTTTTCTTATTGTATATATGCGCAAAAGGCGCGCTCTCCATCTACAAACATGCTCGGCAAATAGCAAATACAAGGCGGTAAAATCTACTCTCCACCCCAAAAGGTTACAGCCTACCGGCCCTAGCCTCGCTCTCTGTGGCATCGGCAAGAAAAAACCAAGCATCACGCTCGACCGCCTTCGCTCGAGCAAACCCTTCTAGGAGGTCGGAACCCCTGGTGCGGGCCTCTTCAAGCGCCTCTCCCGAGATCTACGACGAATGTATCCCTCATCCATTTTCTCACAGTCAAGGGCCCGCTCCAACTCAGCTTGGACATTAGTGACGACCTTTAAATGGGTTGCCACTCCCTAATCGTCCTCGGTGAGAGTGAGTACTACATCAGTCCGGGCACCGGTTATTTTCAACCCGGACTTTCGAGGAATCAGACTACAACTACGTGATCATGTCCGCTCAAATCGAAACTCGAACCTGCATTTGAACCTTCAGTTCACCGCAAGCATTCCTAGCTCGGTCGGCTTCACCCCTAAGGATGGAAATGAGAAACTCTTACCACAAGAAGGCACCTGCCTCATCAAAGGGCTTCTGTAATGCGAGCTCCGATATGTCCCGAACTGCCAGTGCACCAACTCAACCCCTCCTTTTCCTCGCTAAGGAGCCTAAGGGACTTACCCTCATCCGGGGCCCCCCGATGTCTATCCCCTAGGCGAATCTGCTCAAACCTGAGCCTATCGAAGTCTTACGGAGGGAAAACCTAATAGAAGGGGAAGATCCGAGTTGCCGAAAAATCATACCAAAACTCACCGCAAAATGAAGCCGGCGGACCTCCACGAAGGACGAGCACACTCCTGTTGGCCCAACCCTTTTTTGGCCCGGAAGAACCAACCCTAGCTGGGGCATAATTACTCGAAAGAACCACCGCTCCAAGGACCCCAGGAACAGTAGGCTCGGATGACGTGCTCTCCTCAGAAGCATAGACCTGTCTTGCCCCGTTAAAATCTCCATCGCATTATGAGCGCATATCTCATTTATCACCGCTGTCCCCTAGCTCGGAAGCCTACGACTCCTCCCTCTCTAGAGGGGGCACAACCTCGCCCTTGAGGTACCGTCCAATACCAACAACGCCCATACAAACGCGGCGGAGGAAGGAAGGCACGACTACTAAATTCGCTATCACCGTAAGTAGAGCTGGCAAAGTACGGGGCATGCTGCCTAAAGAGTATTGCTCCATTTTTTAAGGAAATAGTATGGGTTCCAAAGGTATGGTATCAGTGGTTAGCACCCGAGCGGAGTGACTTATCCATGCCCGATCTCTGTCGTCCCCTAATTAATAGCCGTTAAAGGCATGATCCATCGGCACCATGGAGTCAGCAGACCCCGATGACCCCTGGGAAAGCAGAAGCAGTCTTACATTACATATGGGGAGAGCAGCAACAATTCAAAGCCAATCGAAGACACCAACCATCAGCACCACCTCCAATCTCGAGGTAATGCTCAACCCCGAAGACCTCCGTTATAGTAAGACAGCGCTTTAGAAGGCCAACAACGCCTTCACCAACATAAGATTGGCATACAACTTCAAAGGCCTCCATCAAGGGAAACCTGCTTGCGAAGAAACAAGCGTCTTTTTTAACAAACACCCGTACAAAGCGGGCTCCCAGTGCTTTCTAGGATGGTCCTAGCATGAGCAGGCCTCCATTCAGATACCGCCTTCAGGAAGTCACCGGCATCCCTAGTCTGCGTTTCCTTGAGCAAGCTTCTTCTCGAAGGGTTATTATGAGGCCCAAAAACATTATCTACGCCTGCATGCAAAGATAGGGTCCCGACGACCCAAGGTAATTGGCCTTATTCGGGTTCAGTTCGAGAAATCACGAAGAACCCTGTGCGGATCCATTTTAATCAACTGAAGGCCGGGAAGAATACTCACATCCGAGGTCAGTATCACATACGACAAAATAAGATCGTGCATTTAGGGCTGCCAAAAACATAAAGAAGTACAGAAAATATTGAAGGAAGGAAACAAGGAAATATCTTTGTATTTATAAAAATGTCCGCTTACAACGACCCTCGGAGGGTCCTTACATATGATTACAAAAGCATGCAGGGGGATCCTTACATAAAAATAAAAAATTCAAAGGATATACATACAACAAGAGCGTAAGAATCTAGCCTATTCCCTAAATACGACATTTCCGTCATCATCCCCTCAGGCGTATGACCTCAAAGACAATATCTTGCAAGTCCAATTCCCTCGAGGACCTCATCCTAATACTCCCGGAATGGCATCTTCAAAAGGAAGAATATAGAAGAGTAAGGCGGGAGAGAAGAGCAAAATGACGAAGGAGAGGCATGAAGAAGACAAGAAGTGACTGGGTGAAAATTTGGCTGGTACGCACTCCGCCAGTATTACCATTTTGAAGCCACTTCTTGAGACGTTGCCTCGGCCCGGGAGGCAACAGCCAGTAGAGACTGTCGCCATACCCCCCAGGAATCCAAAAGGGGTGTAACGCACCAAGCCAAGGGAGGAGATTGAGTAACGGTGTATAATTCGAGCCCCCTCTTGAGCAACAGTGCATAATCCAAAGTATCTCCTAGGGTCAGAGGAAATCAGTCCTCTTCTTCATCGCCCCGAGCCAACGGTGACTTCAACAACAACAACAACAACAACGACAAAAATAGCATCACAGCGGCACAACTTCGTCCAACCAAAAAGGGGTCGAGAGATGGGCCAAGGCACATATGACGTAAGATATTGAGGCCATGGGCCTTAAACATAACAAAATGGCAAAGACTAAAGATAGTATGAAAGGAGGAAAAGATGGGTATCAAAGGAAGTTTGAATGAGAAGCCGACCACAAGAAGCCCCATTTATAAGGGGAGGGCAAAGTAACCGACGGTGCCATTAACGCCCTCGAAAAGCGTAACAACAGGCGCAATCAATGTGTTCATGGAAGCTGAGTCAATAGCAATAACACAACCCTGAAGAACGAAGAGTCGCGACATTTCAGATGATCCTGGAGAAGTGGAAAGGCAAAATGCCTCGGCACTTGTAAAAAGGGGGGCTGCACCATCAACACGACGTCATTATGGGAGACCAGGAATTGGGGTGTCGAAATCATTTCTTATCACTTCCCTCTAAGAAACGCGGAGACTATCTGTGTGCGGTGAAATCGGGGAGGCCAATTTCTCCTTGACAAAATGCTTCGGAGGGTGATCCCGGAGGCCCGGGATCTCGAGCCGGTCACTTCCCTCAAGATCTGTCGATGCCCAGCCAAGGATAATACCGACCGAAGTCCCGACGAACGCAGGAATCTCCCGAAGAATGCATTTGGGGTCAACCAGGTCTATTTGAGCAGCTCAACATCGGCCCACGTATACATCATAAAGCTAGCCGGTTGTCCCATCCTATTTCCTTTATCACGCAACGTATCTTGTGCTAAGTTTGGGGTCCCCCATCCTATAAAAGGGGAGTCGCTAACACCCTGTAAGCTCAGAGATCCAACTATTCTACTCAAGTACAATAATATCTCTCTCTCTCTCTCTCTCTCTCTCTCTCTCTTCTTTCTAACTTGCTCGTTCTCACTGGCTTGAGGCCACTTTAGCATTTATCGCTTGCTTACTTGTTGATTATTTATTGCTTGGCCTTGGCCATATAGAGCTTTGTTTGATCATAACCTAACTGTTATCCCATTCCCGACTATCCTCTATAGCTCGAGCTCGACCAGGATATCAACCCTGAGGTCCCCCATAGACCAGTCCTATACCCGGGCAGCAGGCTTATCGGTTTGATTACTGCCTCGTTTTAGCTTACATTTCATCATTAAACTTCATATTCCTAGCATCATCTACTCTAACAACTAGCATAAAAATAGATCACATATTTTTAGAATCCAATTTACGAATTTAATTGTTGTTACCATTTTTACGGTAAACAAAGCCATTGATAATATAGATATCCATATTATCTGTCGGTTAATCTATTTTCTATCCGTACTAAATATGGGTCGGATCAGATATTTTATCTGTTTTTACACTATCTGTTTTCGAAACATCCATATCCGACCCGACATAAATGCGGATCTAGGATTTCTAGAACATGAGTGCACCACTAAAAAATGAGGAAAAAAAAGGTGTTAAGTGGGAATGATCCTTGTCTCTTTGAGTAAATAATTTAGTATTGAACCAAGTGCACCATTTAATATTTATGAAGCATGGGTGCCAATACATAATACTGGACCAATTCTATACCTAATTTGGTGGAACGATCATGGGTTCACGTTCCCGCAATGTAGGCTATTGATCCGTCCCTGATCTAACACGCCCGTGTGCCACCCCTATATTCACTAATTCAGTTTGATGAAAAAAATGAATTGGACAAGACAAGTAGGAGTCCGTATATTGTACAAAAATTAAGTAAATATTTGCCTGAAAAGCATAGGAGTTGGATAAATCTTCAACCATTTGCTTGTAACTCAAGCTTTCTCAAACTGACATGTACGATTAATGAAACAATAAAGGACTTCAGCCATATTCCAAACACCGAGGTTATTAAGGGAAAAAACACATCTAAAAGGATTATAAGATGGTTGATGACAACATTCAGCTCATCTTTCTTTCAATCAATCGGGTGTATAAATTCGAGTACGCTTAAACATAGGTACAGCTTAGATGCTCTAATGTTGTCTATTGTGACCTAATATCTACAGATTGTGCTTGCCAAATTTTGTTTGTACATCATCCACCGGAGGGAAGAGAAGCCATTCAACCTTAATGGATTTAGAAGCAAAAGAATATCCTCTCCCTGATTCTGATGTCCCCGCAATCCACGATGGTTTTACCACAAAAAGCACCAGCTAATTGCCAAGAGTATTATGGACATGTTGTCATCCCACCGTCGTTTGTCTAGCACCTGTATCCTCATGCTCAACCTAGCGATAAGAGAAATCATTGTTAAGTGTGTACAGAGATGAATGGAAGCACATAAAGTTCGATAACATGTATTACGGAAACCAATAATGTTTAGTGATTCGTTAGTTTACCTCCACAAGCATTTTGGTTTTTTTCTTTGATTGTGCACCCGGTTCATCTGTTGCAAGTCTTTTCATAGTTAAGGCAGAATCTTCCCGATCCCTCTTTTGATGTATTGCAACAGTGTTTACCCTAAAAATTAAGTAACAATTAAACTTATAATTTGGTTTTAAGGATACGGGATTTCACTTAATATCAATTAATAAACGTAAAGATAAGTGATGCAAATTGACAATAATGCAAAACAAACCAACGTTTGGTCAATGCCCTCGAGCTAATAAACCCTCAAGCTTGATAGAGCAAGAACAGTTAAAGAATAGCAAGTTGATAAACAAAAGAACGTGAGTTAAAGAGAGAATATTATACTGTTTTGATCTGTATGAATGTAAGTTGCCTTACAAATGATGGGGACTCCCCTTTATATACTAGAGGAATACTAATTATGGTACAATTCTAATTACGGAAGTAAATCCCATGATTGGTACAAATAATCGTCCTTGATTCGATCTGTTCCGAGATTTTCGCCGTGATCTTCGACCGGTTACGAATATCTCGCCTTTCTGTTATTGCACTTCACTCGAAGTCGGTCATACTTAGTCTCGATTGCTGCTGGTCTCGGTTCGACGGACATCTCGATTCTTAAACTCGACACCTCGTCTTCTTATTATAGCCGGATCCATTGTGAGCCTGACCCTCGACGTGATCTCCTGGTCTCGATCAAATAGCAAAATCGGGTCCGATTTTAACTGTATACAGATAGTCCCCTCGTTTCTTGGAGTATAATGAGAAGAAACAAATTGAGCCTTCAATTTTGTACCTCGACCAATTATGACATCATCCTCGTGACGTAAGTGATGGAGGCCACTAAATCGTCGCGTCTGCACAGTTCTCAAGATCATTAATTAACGCTAGTTGATGGTCGGCCACTAATGCCTTTGAACTGTCATATCAAATATTATAAATAGACCATCTTCATAATTTTTTCAAACTTTACTTTCAAAATCTCTTCTAATCTTCAGAGCACTTCTTCTCCCTTCAGGTTTTTCAAATCTTCAAATCCCGTTTGTCAACCTTCTCTTCAAACAACAAGTTTTATCTTCTTCTTTCTCTGAACTCATATAAAAATGGCGAAAACATCGAAAATCGTTCCTTAGAAGGAAAAAGCATCTTCTTCGCGGCCGACCGGCGATAAAACGCCGGTGGAGCCACGCTTCGAAGAGTGTTTTCCTGGGTCATGCGATCTTACTTCCAACTTTAAAGTTGAGAAACCCTTCTCGGTACCTGGCCGATGTGAGCCGATGTCGAGATACATATGCTCGATAACCGAGGGCGATCTTAAGCAGGTGAAAAAAGATTGCCATTGGGAAAACAAGGAGGTGGTGATTCCGAACCCTGAAGAGGACATCACCACTTACATAGAAGGGTTCTTAAGTGTTTACACTTACCCTTTTACGTTGGGTCAAGTCAATCCGGTTATCCTTGACTTCTTCCACTAGTACTGAATAACACTAGGCTAGATTCATCCTTTTTTCTGGCGTATCGTCATTTTGCTTCCATTCTTCTTGAGCAAGGTCGAAGGGATGCCTTTTACTGTTGACCATCTCATCACATTGTACATCCCCCATCTTTATCGAGGCGGGTTAATAAGGCTTCAGTGTCGGGCCACCAAAGTGCTGTTCTCGAGCATTGACGAGGACAAGGACTGAGGATGGATGGGTCAGTTTGTCTGAGTGAAGACTTCTGACATAATCCTGGCTGAGAAGATGCCATTCCCCTGAAGAGCGGAACATGAAGCGTAAGCACAAACTCACATATAGCTTCCGTTTACCATTTTGCTTCTTTTGTCTTCTTGTATTGACATCCTTTACTATGATGCGACAGTTTCTTGGGTGCCCGAGGCAATCCCGAACCTTGAAGGCTAGGTTCAAAAACTGGCCTCGACCTTTTCGTACGCTGAGTGCTCGTGGCCCGATTTGGCCAATGGCTGATGGGAGGCCAAAAATCATGGTAAGCTTCTCTATCCGTGTTTGATGCCTTTCTATGAAATGTTTTTATTTTTATTTTTAGTTGATTTCCTTCAATACAGGTCTCAGAAACAATGTTGTCATGAGCCGCCCCCACCTGGGGAAGAGGAGGCCCCGAAACCGGCTAAGGATAACAAGAGGAAAAAGGTCTCGCCTTCTGATACTCCAAAGCCTAAGAAGAGCAAGGATCGTAAGTCAAAGATGACATTGCAGCTCTGCCTGCCAACGTAGCCCAGAAACTACGAGATAAATAAGATGAAAAGGAAGATGCTGACTATGAGCTGGTGGCTCAAAAGAGGGTGAGCACTGAAGCTTCAAAAGTAGTTGAGCCAGTGATGGTCGAGGAGGCTCATTTTTGGACCGAGGAGATACCCGAAGATGGTCCGAGCAAAGTCCCCGAGTCATCAGAGGCTGAAGATGTCTCCCACCGTGAGAAACAATCGGCGAGTGTTCCTGTCTGCTATGACGAACAATTGGCGGGTGTGCTTGAACGGTCCAGTTTCGAGGTCCTCCGAAAAGGAGAGAGCTCCCCAAGTGTCTTTCTTGGGTCAATCAACATTGATGATTCGCCGCCCCTCCACACATTTTCTGAGTGGCATTTTCGGGAGGCCCAGGCTATGGAGACCCCCAACGTGGGAACGACCTACGAAGGGGAGGACTTATTCTATGGCTGCTTTACGGGGGTCGATGATGTTTCCGATCTGGATGCATCGATCATTTTCGATGAGGCTCAGTGACTCCTGAACCAGGTAGACTTCAACCTCGTTATTAGTTTCATGTTTGCCTTTATTTCCTTTTGCCTGATTTCCTTCCTTTCTCCATAGGCAGTCATGCTTCATCAGGAAGCGTTTTCTAAATCCCGAGCCAAGTAGGATCGATGCGAGGTAGATCTGAAAAGGCTAACGGAGGAGTGATATGCCCTCAAACTCTTTAGTGGGCAAAAAGAAGAGAAGATCAAGGACCTCTAAGCTGAACTAGCCAAAGCTCACAAAGAGCAAACTGACTTATTCGAATAGGTAATGAAGATTTTCTTACAAGTTTGGTGTGTCGATTCGGGGATGGTGACTAATACTTTGATCCTGCAGGTTCAACAGAAGGCTGAAAAGAGATCGAGCAGCTCCGCGAGGAGGCTAAGATGAAAGAGGTAGAGACTTTAGGGTGGAAGCAAAACATGGACCGCCTTGCCTCGGAGAAAAATACTGTTCGAGCTCAGCTATCTTCTGCTGAGTGTCAACTCCAAAACATGAAGGAGGAGAGCTTGGATTGAGCCAAGAAAATAGAGGAGCTCGAGGCTCGATTGGCCGCTGAGCTTGCAAAGGACGCATCTGAAGCAGAAAGAGTAAAGGCCGACGGCGGTCATAGCCATCTACCGAGCCGATGCTGAAGCTGCTAACACTCGAGCAAAGGAAATTTCCGATGCTGCTCAGGTTCGATCATTCCGCATTGCCAAACATGCCAAGTGCTAGTCTCGGAGAGAGACTCTCGAAGAGTTTCATGCTCGTGGTTTTGTCCTTACCACCGATATCGAGAACGCGAAAGTCCTAGATATCGAAGCCAAAGCTTTGCTCTCTGGTGATGAGGAATCCGGGAGCGCGAGCGGATCCAATAGCGAAGAAGATGAAGATGAAACTCCCGGGGAAGATTAGGCACTTAGAATTTTTTTCTTCTTTTTTGGATTTTTGTGTAAGACCCTGATTGGTCTTTGTAAATACTTTTGCATACATGAAAGATCCTTTTTCTTTCCTATTTGTCTTTGATTTCCGTTTTGTGAAAATCTATTTTGCTTTCGCCTTATGATAAATCTGATATACTTTAGGTCTTGTGAGAAATTTGACTCACTTCGTTGCCTTGTGAAAATTTTGTTGAAATCGGACTGCTACAGTCTCTATAATCGAGTAAGTACTTGCTCAAACTCGGAGTAGAAAAAACCCTTAGGTTTTGGTTAAGAGAGGTCGAGCCCTCGATCTCAAAAATGTAATGGCCCTTTGGCTCTTGGATCGGGCGGATATGGCCTCAAAAGAGTGGCTTTTTCCCTTTTTTGGCTTAAAAGATTAATCATATAAAAATTTGTTATGCCTTAACATGAGATAAATTTGTACCCATTAGGATTCAATGTTATCAAAAAAAATTTGTTATGCCTTAGCATAAGTTTATTCAATTTGGTACATCTTAAGGTTTTCGAGGGTTGATGTTATTGAAATCCTATGTAAAATTGCCGAGGGTAGCACTTTTTTAATCGGTTTTATGAAAATATTTGAAGGTTTGTTTGATTACGGAATTCGTACATCTTCGAACCGTGTTAGTTTGGTCGTAGCCTTCAACTTGATATTTGCCCATTGGGCTTGTTTCTCGATTATAATTCAAACTTGTTTGAAGTATCAGTCCCGTAGTAGGGTGGCCATAGCCTATAAATTGAGGATTGCCTTTTTAAGTTCTTAAGATTTTGAAGTTTAATAATTCGAGCATGTCAATTTTCAGATGGCAGTCCCCGAGTACGGGGTTAATTGCTTGAGCTTTAGTTGCGATTGGCTCTTGAGCCGGTTTTCGTAATATATTGTAAGTACAAAATTGTAAAGTAGAAATCTCACTAAGGCATGGAACATATGATAAGTAAAAAGTACTTGTTTCAATAGATCATTCATACGTACATGTTTTGTCATTAGGGCTCAGGCAATCTATATGGGCACAGTTCATTTGACCGCTTGGCCCTTTACAAAATTTTCCTACCAAGACCTTGTCGGCACGAAGCATCTTTCTTGAAAACATAACATCCGAGGGTGATGCCCCCTAGTATTCGAGGTTGATTGTAAAAAAAGCCTCGGATACTATTGAATTGTCCCCAGGTAGCACAAATAATCATTGTCTCGTTAAAAACCTCGCCGGAAAAAATCCATTTGGGACAAAAACCTATCTAAGGGAAAAAGAGTACAACGATGTGCTTTAAAACCTGAGGTCCTTGTGTTGAAGAATTTCCCGATTTCTTTGATCGAACACCTGTAATGAGTTAGTATCGAATATAAACGTAAAAGGGAGAGAGTCATACCTTAGCAATAGTATCGTTTGAGGAGTGATATGTTCCAATTATTTGGCAGTTGTTCGTTGTTCATCGTGCCAAGCTTATAAGATCCTTTTTCCGATGACACTGAGGACCTGATATGGTCCTTCCTAATTTGGGCAGAGTTTTCTCTCGTTTGGATCTCGAGTGTTGAGGGTGACTTTTCTTAGAATTAAGTCCCCTATTTTGAAGTGTCGAAGATTGGCTCTTCGATTATAGTATCTTTCAATTCGCTGTTTGTAGGCGGCATTCGAACGAGGGCGGCTTCCTGTTTTTTCTCTAGCAATTCGAGGCTTGTGTTCATAGCCTCGTGATTTGATTCTTTCGTTATGTATGAAAACCTGATGCTTGGTTCCCCGACTTCGATCGGGATCAGAGCATCGGTGCCATATACTAAGGAGAATGGCGTTGCCCCCATACTGGATTTTGTCGTTCTCCGATATGCCCAAAGGACTTTGGGCAAAATTTCTTTCTATTTCCCCTTAGCGTCATTCAACCTTTTCTTCAGGTTTTGAATGATGGTATTCTTTGTTGATTCGGCTTGTCTGTTCCCACTAGGATGATATAGCATCGATAATATCCTTTTTATTTTGTGATCTTCAAGTAACTTCGTCATTTTTCTGCCGATAAATTATTTTCCATTGTCGCATACTATCTTGGTGGGTATCCCGAATCGGCATACGATGTGATCCTAGATGAAGTCTATATTCTTTCTCTCTAACTTTCTCAAAAGCCCTTGCTTCAACCCATTTAGAGAAATAGTCAGTCATAAATAAAATGAACTTAGCTTTACCTGGGGACAATGGCAGAGGGCCGACGATATCCATTCCCCATTTCATGAACGACCATGGGTATATGACTGAATGAAACTGCTCCTCGGGCTAATGATTCATCGGTGCATGTCTTTGGCATTTGTCACATTTTCGAACGATCTCCTTAGTATCTTTTTTCATACTGTCCCAATAATACCCTGCTCTGATGACTTTGTGAACCAGAGATTCGGCATCGGAATGATTCCCACAAGTGCCCTTGTGAATTTCTCGTAGGACGTAGTCGGTGTCTCCCGGACCTAAGCATATTGCCAACGGCCCATCGAACATCCTTCTGTACAATGTTTCATTCTTCGGCCAATGTGAATCGTGTAGCTTTTGTTCGCAAAGTCCTCGATTCCTTAGGGTCTAAAGGAAGTTTCCTATTCTTAAGATAATCGATATATTTTTTCCTCCATTCCGAAGTTAGGCTTGTGGAGTTTATTTTGGTGTGGCATTCTTCGACTACTGAGTTTGAAAGTTGTAAGACATTCCCCGAGCTAATTTCATCATCTTCGACTGATGACCCCAAGTTTGCAAGGGCATCGGCCTCACTATTCTGTTCTCGAGGTACATACTGTAGGGTAGATTCTTTGAACCGGTGTAAGGTTACCTGCAATTTATCCAAGTACCTCTGCATTTGATCTTCTCGAACCTCAAAGGTTTTGCTGACTTGGTTAACCATGAGTTTGGAATCACACTTGGCATCGATGACCTCTACTCCCAAACTTTTATCTAGCTCGAGACCTGCAATCATGTCCTCATATTCGGCTCATTTTTAGTCAACTTAGGGGTTTTGATAGATGGTCTAATTGTATTGCTTGTGGGTGGCTTCAAAATGATGCCTAGCCCAGACCTCTTAACATTTGAAGAACCATCTGTGAAAAGGGTCCACACCCCTGATGATGTACCTGATTTTAACAATAGTTCCTTTTCAACCTGGGGTACGAGGGCTGGTGTAAAGTCGGCCACGAAGTCTACCAAGAATTGAGAATTGATGGCCGTTCGAGGTTGATACTTGATATCGTACCCACTGATTTCGATGGCCCATTTGGCCAGTCAGCCCGAGAGTTCGAGATTGTGCAAAATATTGTGAAGGGGATAAGTGGTTATGCAAAATATTGCGAAGGGGATAAGTGGTTACAACACAAATTGGATGACATTGAAAACACGGTATTAATTTCCTAGAGGCGGTTATTAGGGCAAACGCTAATTTTTCTAAGTGTGGGTACCGGGTCTTTGCTTCACCTAATGTTTGGGTAAGGTAGTAAATAGAAAATTGCGTACCTTGATCTTCTCGAACTAGGACACCACTTACCGCGACCTCCGAGACTACCAAATATAAGTAGAGCTGTTCGTCCGCTTTTGGAGTATGAAGCAATGGTGGGCTCGAAAGATACTGCTTTAATTCTTCCAATGCATGTTGGAATTTTGGGGTCCAAATGAAATTGTTCTTCTATTTGAGCAGTGAGAAGAACATGTGACTTCGATCCGAAGACCTCGAGATGAATCGGCCTAAAGAAGCTATCCGTCTAGTTAACCTTTGTACGACCTTAATGTTGTCAACTACTGTGATGTCTTCGATTGCCTTGATTTTATCGGGGTTGATCTCGATTCCCCGATTTGATACCATAAAGCCGAGGAACTTGCCTGAACCGACCCCGAATGCACATTTCTCGGGGTTGAGCTTCATGTTTTATCTTCTCAATATGCCGAAGGTTTCTTGAAAATGTGTCAAATGGTCCTCTGCACGCAAGGACTTAACTAATATGTCATCGGTATAAATCTCCATTGATTTACCTATTTGTTCTTTGAACATCTGATTCACTAGGCGTTGATAAGTAGCACCAGCATTTTTTAGCCCGAATGACATTACATTATAGCAATAAGTACCAGACTTAGTGATAAATGAATTCTTTTCTTGATCCTCTGGGTTCATTTGTATTTGGTTGTACCTGGAATAGGCATCGAGAAAACGGAAGATCTCGTGGTCGGCCGTGGCATCGATCATGCGATCGATATTCGGCAGAGGAAAAGAGTCTTTAGGGCATGCTTTGTTCAAGTCTTTCTAGTCTATGCACATTCTAAGTTTATTCCCCTTCTTGGGGACTACAACTACGTTTACTATCCATTCGGGATATTTTACTTCCCGGATGGATCATATTTTGAGAAGTTTGGTTACCTCGTCCTTGATGAATGCATGTTTACCTTGGACTGTAGCCTTCTCTTTTGCTTTACCGGTCTGAACTTTGGGTCCAAACTTAATCGATGAGTGGTGATCTCCGGATGGATCCCTATAATGTCAAGGTCGGACCAAGCAAAATAATCCATATTTTTAATAAGGAATTTAAAGAGTTTTTCCCTGACCTTGAGAGTTAACCCCGTGCTCGGGTATACCTTTCGATTAGGAAGATGCTCGATCAGTATGACTTGCTCCAGCTCTTCGACCGTCGACTTTGTAGAGTCATAATAATCGGGGATTAAGAAGGTTAGAGGTATCATACAATAACCACCCTCAATAATTTCCTATTGTTCCGATATGGTCGAGGCCAGCAACTGTGGTTGCTATTTGATTTCCTGTTTTTCCTTTAATTCTGGTCCCTTTGTTGATGTTATTGCCAATACCGGTATTACTTCATCTATTGCAAACATCTCTTTGGCTGCTGGTTGCTCGCCGTACACTATTTTGACTTCTTCCAGTATTGGGAATTTCAAGACGTGGTGAAGCGTTGAAGGTACTGCCCTCAGATTATGGATCCAAGATCGTCCGAGCAGCGCATTGTACCTCATATCACCTTCGATCACGTAGAACTTCGTTTCCTGGATAGTTCCAGCCATGTTTACTGGAAACATGATTTCCCCTTTGGTGGTTTCACTCGCCATGTTGAAACTATTGAGCACTCGAGCTACAGGCACGATTTGATCCTAAAGGCCGAGCTGCTCCATGACCCTCGATCGAATAGTATTTGCCGAGCTACCTAGATCAACCTTCACACGTTTAACTTGAATTTTATTCATAAGGCTAGATATTACCAGTGCATTGTTGTGAGGTTGTTCGATCCCTTCTGCATCCTCATCGTTGAAAGATAAGGTATCTTCTGGTAAGTAGTCATGGGTACGCTTCTCTCTTGTGATTGTAACTTTCGTGTGTTTAAATATCGGACCCTTGTCACGACCCAAACTGGAGGGCCATGACTAGCACCCGACTATACTTGCCGAGCACCAACGTACATTTTATCTAACTTTTTTTTATTATCTTTTAGGGTTGACAAGATCAATATAAATGGTAGATATGGATCATGGACAACCAACAATAAAATATGATGGCATGAACATACATAGAAGGGGATGACCAGACAATCAAGAAACTACATATAAGGTACGAGTTACCACTTTACAATGAAAGATTATACAACAAAAATCAGCCGACAAGGCATACCAAACTATACATGAGTCGACACTTGTCTATGAGCCACTAAATGAACATAAGTGCTGCAACATAGCCGGAACAGGGCACCGACATACCCATAATGTCTATAACAAAAATGCATACCAAGACCACGGCAAGTCCGGAGAAGGGATCTCGCCAATCACTGCTGAACTGGACAACCTACTGTGGTGGGGGAGCTGCACCTGTCTGTCTATTAGGGCCTGCAGCACGACATGCAGCGTCCACAAATAAAAGGACGTCAGTACAAATAAAGTACTGAGTATGTAAGGCAGGGAACCATAAATACGAACAGTAATGTAAGCAGGGATAAAGAATATACAACCTGGAACATCTGAGTACCTCTGAGGGCTACTGATATGAAATGCATGATACATATGTATGTATACATAAACTTTTAAAACATACGCCTCTGTGGGCATCATCATCATCATATCGTACCCAGCCATAATAGGCTCGGTAAAAACGTACCCGGTCGTCATAAGGCTCAGTAGAATCGTACCTGGCCAAGTGGAGCTCGGTAAAACCCAACTGATTAGTGGTTGCATAATATGTGCCGTACCCGGCCAACTATAGAGCGGCTCGGTAGAGTAAAATAGATACATATATCTAATGCATGCTCGACTCATGGAATCACATTCTAAACCTTTCGGAGTGACGTAAGGTCGGTATCCTCTGTACACGTTATTAGGACCAACTCTTCATTACGAACCTTATAAGAATTAGGAAGTACCAACAACATTGATAACATAAGAATAAGAGAAGCAACATTAACATCAATCGTTCCATAAGAGGGAAAGCAATGTAATTCTTTTCTTTTTCAGGAACCACAGACCCTTCAGGTTGTTCCATATAAATTTCTTCCTCCAAATATACATTTAAGAAGGTTGACTTTACGTCCATCTGATGGATTTCAAGGCCATACACGACGGCTAACGCTATTACCATCCGAATAGATGTAATTCTCGTTACCAATGAGCAAAGTAATCAAGACCTTCTCATTGTCTTAATCCTTAATTGATCTTGCCTTATATTTGTCAATAGTACCATCTCTTGAATATCCATTTGGAACTCAATGGTTCGTTCCCTAGAGTAAGATAAACTAACTCCCAAGTATGGTTATTTAATATGGATTCTATCTCACTATTGACTAAGGGTGTCTAACGGGCTGGGTCAGCCCGTTTATGGACCGGCCCAGACCTGTTTAAACTGGAACCGGCCCGGACCGGTACAAGGGGGTCGGGTGGTGCTGGGTTATAGGAGTAGTGCAGTTTGTTCCGTTCACATTTGAACCACCGGTTAACCGGACCGGTCAAACCTGGTCAACGAACAACACTGTTCATCCGGTTAACCGGCCCAGACCGATTTAGTGGTAACAATTTTTTTTAATCTTGGGCCTCAGATTCTGACCATTGGCAACGGTCTATTTCACAATATGGCCGTTGCCCAAGGACTGAAATTGACATTTAGCCCAATTTTTGTGTTTTTTTTAAATTAACACCCTTTGAAAAACAATAAATACACCCCCCTTCTTCCTCATTTCTTCACTCATCTCTCAATTCTCAATTCAATTTAAATCATGCCTCGTACTTCTAGAGTGCGCTCATATGTTTGGGAACACTTTGAGGTGGTAGAAGAAAATGAAGAGGTTCCGAAAGTAAAGTGCAAGAACTGTGGTCAAGTCTTAAATCTTCGTTCAAAGTCTGGCACAGGCAGTTTAAGGAGGCATATAAAGAATTGTCTTGAGCGTCCTCCGAAAATTCGTATTTAAGTTGATTTGAGACAATGTGTTATTTTAAAATTATTAGACATATTTATGCTTAATGTTTTAGTTTGTTAGATTAATTTGAAGTATTATTATGCATGAAAATTTAGTTTTACTATTTTTTTGTTAATTTACTTGTTAAATGCAAACTTCAATTTTGTAATTTTGAAATAAATGTAGCACTTGCAATTTATAAGTGCAATTTTTTCCCATCTTCATTGTATTCTTTATATTTTTACTTTATATTAATATAACGTACAATAGTTATACAAAAATACAAAATACAAAAAAAAAATAACAATAACCTGGCTCGGCCCGGCCCAGCCCCATGAACCTGTAACCCTTACGGTTCAATTTTTACCCGGATGAACCTGAACCCGTTAAACTCGGTATGCCCCAACCCATAATCGGCCCGGACCATAACCCGTAGGGGTACTAAATTTCCCTACCCAGCCCGGTCCGGCCCACCCTTTAAACACCTATACTATTGACTACTTCTTTTCGAGAAAGACATAATTTATTTCAAAGTTTGAAGCTCATTTTCCGACAAGAATGTCAGAAAATCTGATCCAATGGAAGTAGTTGTCCTTTGACGTTTGCTACGTCTTGGATTCACCTCATTAGGTGTACTTTCCTTTGCTTCTTCCCGATATCGATTAGATATTTCACTAAACGACTCACATTCCTTTTTATATGGATAAATACTCTCAAAGAATTCAGCATTATCTTATTTGATTACCGTATTAATATGAATGTTGGGATTTTCTAATTTATAAATCAGAAAACGATATGCCTTACTATTTGTTGCATATCTTATGAAGACACAATCAATAAAATCCGGTCCCATCTTTACCGTTTTGGTTTTAGGAACTTGCACTTTAGCTAAGCACCCCCACACTTTAAAATATTTAAGTTGGGCTTTATTCCATTCCATTTCTAATATGGAATGGATAACTTCTTGCTCTAGGGAACTCGACTGAGTATTCGTTTAGTTATCAAAACTTATCAACAAGACATTCATCATCTCCTTTAACGTTCTATTCTTCCTTTCCGCAATTCCATTAGGTTGCGGTGAGTAAAAGGCAGTCATTTGGTGAATGATGTTATATTCCAAACATATTTCTTCTAAAGGAGATTCATATTTACTGCCCCTATTACTTTGTAGAGCCAACCACAAGAACTTTTGTTTATGTCACGACAAAGACAGAATAAATGGTGAAACTTTTAATTTTCAAACAATTATGGCACAATCAGAATTAATAAACGGTGAAGTTTTTAATCTTCAAACCGAATGATATCTGATACAACCAGATCTAATAGACGGTGAAGTTTTTAATCTTCAATCTGAGTATATGTGACACA
This sequence comes from Nicotiana tabacum, assembly GCF_000715075.1. Lineage (NCBI taxonomy): Eukaryota > Viridiplantae > Streptophyta > Magnoliopsida > Solanales > Solanaceae > Nicotiana > Nicotiana tabacum. The sequence goes on from NC_134095.1 coordinate 104,069,182, forward strand.
ATCAAATTTAATAAACGGTGAAGTTTTAATTTTCAAATTGAATAATAAATTGGAGTAGAAAATCACTAAGATTTTAATCTCCAAAACGAGTATAAAGTCACTTAGACTTTAATTTCCGACAAATGAGTAGAACGTCACGAAGACTTTAATCTCAACGAACGAGTAAAAAATTACGCAGATTTTGATCTCGAAGCAGGAGTAGAAAATCACGAAGATTTTATTCTCTATAATGAGTGTAGAAAATCACGAGAGTTTTAATTCCCTTTCCAAATGGTTTTTCAACTAAACCATTATAACACTTTAAACATTTTGATCTCTTTCTCTAAACAAACACATATATGTTCATCTTTACATATATTATAATCATGATCTCAAGAATACTTCAAGTATTACATGTAAGCCTAATTCATATCTTACAACCTTGAAAATAACCATCCACATATATTTATGCATGTTATCAAATTCTATATCAACTACTCATAGTTTTTCATATAGTCAAAGGAATAACAAATTACCCGTAAATACATGTTACTCCTACTCATGCATATATTCTAAATATATAATATGAGATCATCACATAATAAATATCTTGCCCTAGCATTTGTAAAACGCATAGAGTAGGAAATTAAAAATAAGCAGAGTAAGAAAACAAAACCCGATTTTGTGCCAACTTATATATATGTTGCGGGCTGCAATCGTCACCGCATTGACATAAGGGCTACTAACTTTATATAGAATCTACTAATTTCATCAAAATGAACTTTGATGACAGGCGCACTGTTTTGTCATATTCGAAAAGATAAATTTCTCGCATTTGAACATTGGCTAAATTTCTCCCTGTATAAATGGAATTTGGTGATCCTCTCTGTATCGATAGCAACGACTGTGTCGAACACTAAAAGAAAGCCACTGCATTTTTTTTTATTTTTTTTAATTAATCCAAATTTGTCATTCTTGACAGGAAGTATAACAATTTGTCGCCTACCCAATGCCTTCATATAACTATTACTGGAATGTTTACACCCAGTAATTCTTTCTTTAAGGCAACTATTTGATATGCCTTCCTTCTAATTGGTAACTTAATTATGCCAAAGCAACACATGGCAGTAAATGACATCGCTATGGTAATCTTCAAACAGAACATTCTAAAGCAAGATCAATTTGCTTTTGACTGGGTAGCCAAGATCATTGCTGTCAAATTTCATGGCCATACAACATTTGATATAACTTTACCACATCATATACCAGCAAAATGCAACAGAAAGGTATACGACAAACATCAACGCATCAATTCTTGATTTTCTAAGACATAGGTTGTGCCGTAATTCTTAATTAATCATGAGGCCCGACCCCCACATGTGCCAGGAACTCTCGGCCTCATTTCAAAAATACTGCCTGTTCATTAATCACAGAAAATATCTTCGCTCTGGTTCTCCTCTCTAACAACAATCGAAAAATAGTTAAATTCCTTAAGATTGTTGGAAATCTGAATTTGAAACCAGAAAATTATAGAAGCAAACAAACGTTAGTTCAATAAACAAATCGTAAAATAATTCCGAGCCCACTGAATGCATAGTGTGTTCTTAAGGAATTTAATCCCCTAACTGTTGCCCAAGGTATACAGATTAATTCCTCCCAGGATAGAACAAAATAACTATTATGTGATAGAGGCAGTTCAAATCACAGGACTTCAGCGAACTCAACAAACGGAGCAAATCACACTTGACACTTATGTTTATTTAGAAAATAATGCAAAAATGTAGGAAAGAGAGGAGAATATTTCAGATTTTTCTTATCTTAAAAATGAGGCCAAGTCTCTAAATTTATAAACAATGGAAGAGTGAGATGGAGAAGTGCAATCCAAAAGGTGCCTCTTCCATTACCCATTCACACCCTTTAAAAAATGCAACAAACTTCTCACCTCTGCACCCATTATGAATCCTCTTTGCCACTGCATTACAACTTCCATTTGTGTCAAGTGGGTTCAAGTCTTATAATATTGTCTTCTTTTATGATTATCTGATGAAAATAATTATTTTTTGCGACAAAGCAGGTTCAACTGAACTGACAAAATAGATAATGCCTCCAAATCTTCAACACGTGAACAATGGCTGCCAACTCCAAATCATGAACCAGATAGTTCTTCTCATGAATCTTCAACTGCCGCGAAGCATAGGCAATGAGTGTCATCCTGCATTGACACTGCACCATGTCCAATACGAGATGCATCACAATAAACTGTGTAAGGCCCTGAACCTGTGGGAAAAACCAACACCGGTGTCGTAGTCAGGGCTGTCTTGAGCTTCTAAAAGCTCGCCTCACACTCGTCTGACCATCTGAACTGGGCACCCTTCTGGGTCAACCTGGTCATCGGGGCTGTGATGGATGAAAACCCCTCTACGAACCGACGATAGTAGCCTGCCAATCCCAAGAAACTCCGAATCTCTGTAGCTTATGCTGGTCTAGGCCCATTTTTGACTGCCTCAATCTTCTTCGGATCAACCTGAATATCCTCTGGTGATACGACATGACCCAAGAATGCAACTGAACTCAACCATAACTCACACTTCGAGAACTTAGCATATAACTGACAATCCCTCAAGGTCTAAAGAACCACTCTAAGATGATGCTCGTGCTCCTCCCGGCTGCGGGAATAAATAAAAATATCATCTATTAAGACTATCACAAAAGAATCCAAGTAAGGCCTGAACACTCGGTTCATTAGATCCATAAAAGTTGCTGGGGCATTTGTCAACCCGAATGACATGACCAAGAACTCATAATGCCCGTACCGAGTGCAGAAAGCTGTCTTAGGGACATTGGATGCCTAATCCTCAACTGATGGTAGCCACATCTCAAGTCAATCTTCGAAAATACCTTGTCACCCTGAAGATGATCAAACAAATCATCAATCCTCAGCAATGGATACTTATTCTTGATTGTAACCTTGTTCAACGGCTGGTAATCAATACACATTCTCATCGATCCATCCTTCTTCTTAACAAACAACACTGGCGCACCCCAAGGCGAAACACTCAGCCTAATGAAACCCTTCTCAAGCAAGTCTTGCAACTGTTCCCTCAACTCTTTCAACTCCGGCGGGGCCATACGATACGGTGGAATAGAAATGGGCTGAGTGCCCGGAGCCAAATCAATGCAAAAGTCAATATCCCTATTGGGTGGCATACCCGGCAGGTCTGAAGGAAAAACCTCAGGAAACTCACGAACAACAGGCACAGAATCAATAGAAGGAACCTCAGGTGCTAGAATCACGAACATATGCCAAATAGGCCAAACGCTCCTTCTCGACCATATGCCGAGCCTTCACATAAGAGATAACACTACAAGTAGAATGACTAGGAGTCCCTCTCCACTCTAAACGAGGCAAACCCGATAAAGCTAAGGTCACAGTCTTGGCATGACAGTCCAAGATAGCGTGGTAAGGTCATAACCAGTTCATCCCCAATATGACATCGAAATCAACCATGTCCAGAAGAAGTAAATCTATGTGAGCCTCAAGACCCCCAATCACAACTATACAAGAGCGATGGACTCGATCTACCACAATAAAATCACTCGCCGGTGTAGACACATATACAGGAACACTCAATGAATCACTAGGCATGACCAAATACGGTGCAAAATAAGATGACACATATGAGTACGTAGACCCTGGATCAAATAACACTGAAGCATCTCTATCACAAACCAGAACCGTACCTATAATAAATGCATCTGAAGCCTCAGCCTCGGGCCTGGCTGGAAGAGCATAACATCAGGGCTGGGCCGCACTACCTTGAACTACATCTCTGGGATCGCCTGCTGCTGGCTGGCCTCCACCTCTAGCGGCCTGAGCTCCACCTCTAATACCTCTACCTCCACCTCTAGCTGGCTGGGCGTGCAGTAGGACTCCTGATGCCTAAACCATGGCATGGGAACCCTGATACTGAGAGCTACTCGGTGCTCGAGGGCAAAACCTAGCAATGTGACCCATATCACCACATGTGTAGCAAGCCCTCGACTGCTGAGACTGCTGGCCCTGACGACCTGAATGACCACCTCGAAAACTCTAAAGCGGCGGTGTGCTGATAGAAGGAGGTGGTGCACTGTAGGACTACTGATCAGAATACTGCATCTGAGGACCACAGCCACCTGAAGTACCGTGAGAAACCTGAAGTGCTGACTGAAAAGGCCTAGGAGTATGGCCTCTACCATATGAATCCCTACCTCCAGACGAGGTGCCACTGAATTGGCCTGAATGACGGGGCCTCTTGTCCGACTCATAACTACCTCCCTGTGACAAAACCATCTCCACTCTCCTGGCCATATTGGCCGCCTCTTGGAAAGATATCTCACTCCCTGCCTCCCTAGCCATCTGAAGATGAATCGGTTGAATAAGTCTATCAATGAACTTCCTCACCCTCTCTATCTCTCTTGGTGGGAAGTATGATAAGAGCATGACGAGCCAAGTTGATGAATATGGTCTCATACTAGGTAACAGTCATAGAACCTTGCTGGAGGCGCTCAAACTACTTTCGATAGGCCTCTCTCTGAGCGATGGGGAGAAACATCTCTAGAAATAGCTGCGTAAATTGCTCCCAAGTCAAGGCTAGCGATCCGGCTGGTCTAGCTAAAAAAAATCCCTCCACCAAGTCTTGGAAGATCCAGACAAGCGAAAAGTAGCAAAATCGACCCCATTGGTCTCAATTATCCCCATGTTCCTGAGAACCTCATGATAGCTGTCTAGATAATCCTGGGGATCCTCAGTAGATGCACCGCTGAAAGTAGTAGTGAAGAGCTTGGTGAACCTATCCAACCTCCACAAAGCATCGACAGACATAGCTGCTCCATCACTGGTCTGAGCTACCACACCCAGCTGAACTGCTCCAACTGGCTGAATCACTGGAGTCTGAATCTGGGGAGCTACTTGCTACGGAGTGCGAGTAGCAGGAGTCTGGGCTCCTCCTCTAGCCTGAGAGACAGTTGGTGCTACAGGAAGCAAGCCTGCTCGGGTGACACTCTCCATGAGGCCCACTAGATGGACCAGAGCATCCTGAAGAACTGGGGTAGCAATAAACCCCTCTGGGACCTGAGCGGGGCCCACCGGAACTGCTGGGGTCGGAACCTCATCATCAAAGTCAACCTGAGGCTCCGCTGCTTGTGCTACTGCTCAAGGCTGAGCTCTACCCCTACCTCAGCCTCTAGCATAACCTCGGTCTCGTCCTCTGCCCCTCGTGGGAGCTGTTGCTGGGGGCTCGGGCTGTTGGTCAGTGGATGAGGAAGCGCGTGTTTCCGCCATATGCGAAAGAATAGAGTAGAAATTCAATTAGCATTGAGAAACCAAACCGCACAGCAGGAGAGAATAAATGTGAAGTTTTTCCTAACTCTGTAGCCTCTGGGGATAAATAGAGATGTCTCCATACCGATCCCTCAGACTCTACTAAGCTTGTCTGTGAACTGTGAGACCCATGTAACCTAGTGCTTGATACCAACTTGTCACGACCCGGATTTCCCACCATTAGGAGTCATGATGATGCCTGCTAGTGTGAGTTAGGCAAGCCAAACCTTTGATCTAATTACTTCATTAACCGATTATTTCTTTATAACGAATATAAAGTGATAATGCGATAACAGTGGAAATTAAAATTTACGTGGAAGACAACAATAAAATATATTAAAACTGTATCTAATACAAATACTTAAGCCTTAACCACCCAAAACCTGGTGTCACAGTATCACAGACTGTCTAAGATTGCTACATACAAAGTCTGACGAAATAACAGTACACTGTTTTTGAATAGAAGGAAGATGAAACAGGAAATAGGGATAGAGGGAGACGCCAAAGCTTACGGACGCCTGCAATCTACCTTGGATCTCCGGGTGGACTGAAGGTAGCTTCCACACTACGGTCCAAAAGCTGCTCCGGGATCTGCACATAGTGCAGAGTGTAGTATCAGCACAACCAACCCCATGTGCTGGTAAGTGTTTAGCCTAACCTCGGTGAAGTAGTGACGAGGCTAGGACCAGACTACCAAATAAACCTGTGCAGTTCAAATATATACAGCGAAAAAGAAATACAGAAATAACCAGTCAATATGGGAGAGGGAGCATGTTGTGAGGGAGATAACAATTTCGAATAGAAAGACATCAAGTAATGAAAGGAACAATATAAATCGGATATCAACAAAGAATCAGAAATCAACAAATGCATGGCATCACCCTTCGTGCTTTTACTCTCGTCCTCACCAAAGCAATCATATAATAAAAATGTACACGGTATCACCCTTCGTTCTTTTACTCTCTTTCCTCACCATATAATCAATATAATCGGCACGGAATGGTACATCGTGCGGCAGGGCATCACCTTCGTGCTTTACACTCTTTCCTCACAATCATACACAACATCATCCTTCATGTTTTACACTCTTTCCTCACGAAAAAAACAATGCATGACATCACCCTTCGGGCTTTAACTCTCTTCCTCGCCCAAACAACAATCACAAACAATAGGGCAAGGGAACAAATGAAGTTGCAATAAAAATCATGACAAGGGAACAACAATTTAATCCCGGCAAGGGAACAACATCAATAACATCAACATCCCGGCAAGGGAGATAACAAATAAATCAACAATAGCCCGGCAAGGGTGACACCATAATGATCTCCTCTCTTTCTCACTTTTGCTTCACTATTCACTTCACTACTCGAGTCAATGCTTTGGAGGTTCAATTATCACTTATACTTTCACAATTCGTTATACAACTTGAGCCAACTCTCCTCAAGGTTCATTGATCACAATTCCTTCCACAAATTCTATACCACAAATAGAAACCACCACTAAGGCATGAAAGATACAACGAAGTCAGGATAATCACAATATAAAGACTCACGGGCATGCTAGACACCAACGTATAGATACTCGTCACCATGCCTATACGCCGTACTCAACAATTACCACATAGCAAATAGGACTCAACTCCTAATCCCTCAGCTAAGGTTAGACCAAACACTTACCTCGATACCACGAACATAATTCACGATTCAATTATAGCTTTACCTCTTGATTCCACCACCAATTCGCTCGTATCTAGTCACAAGTTACTTAATTACATCAATAAACATCAAATGAATCGATTTGAATGCATAAAAATGAGTTTAAAATCGTCTAAGTATAAAAGTTGCAGGTCTCAGATGTGGGAATTGCGAATAGGGGTTCGCAATTGCGAACCCCGACCTCTGCTGGCTTAGAAATTGCGAAGGGAAGCTCGCATTTGCGAACCCTTAGGAAATCTGGGCTTTTCGCATTTGCGAACAATAAGTCGCATTTGCGACTTCAAGCCTTCCCAGCATACGTCGCATTTGCGAAACATAGCTCGCGTTTGCGAGATAAGGCAGGCCTGGGCTGGTTCGCATTTGCGACCAAGACCTCGCATTTGCGAGCCAGGCTTCGCAAATGCGAAGCCTGCAGGCCTGATCATACCATCAAAATTTCTGCAATTTTTCTAAGTGCAAAATGCACCCCGTGGCCTATCCAAAACTCACCCGAGCCCTCGGGGCTCCAAACCAAATATACACACAACCTCAAAAACATCCTAAGGACTTATTCGTGTATTCAAATCACCAAAATAACATCATGAATATCGAATTAAACCTCAAGATCAATGAGATTTCTCAAAACTTCTTTAAACATCAAATTTGCATTTAAGGCCCGAATCACGTCAAACGGATTCCGTTTCTTACCAAACTTCACAGAATTATCTTAAATCATATATAAGACCTGTACCGTGCGCCGGAACCAAAATACGGGTCCGATACCAACATGCTCTAATCAAAATTCATTTCCAACCCTTAGACACAATTTCAGAAAATAAATTTCTTCAAAAATTCATTTCTCGGGCTTGGGATATCGGAATTCGATTCCGGGCATACACCCAAGTCCCATATTTTCCTACGGACCCTCTGGGACCGTCAAATCATGGGTCCGGGTCCGTTTACCCAAAACGTTGACCGAAATCAAATTAATTCATTTTATAGTAAAAATTTATTATTTTTCACATATTTTCACATATAGGCTTTCCGGCCACTCGTCCGAATTTTACACGCAAATCAAGATGATGCTAAAAGAGGTTTTTAAGTCCTCGAAACGCAGAATTCACTTTAAACCCGAGTGATGACCTTTTTTGGTCATCACATAAGGTGTCCCCGCCCCCGGTGAAGAGAGCAATGCATGCTGTGGTTCTCTATGAGTTGCCCATGTTGATATTTCTTAACTGATAATTTCTTTTGTTTGTCATTTGTGTAATCCGTTACGTATCAAGTGCTGGGCATGTGTATTATCTACATAAGCCTTTCTCAAAGACAAAGGTTCAATGGGCAAGAGGTCACGATTCGAATCATAAATTTACAAATCGGAAACAAATAGTTCCCTAGGTGTCGACTGTCATCGCTCATTAGTGCATCCTCTATGTCCCTGTTAACTATTTGAAAAAGGATGGAAAAAAAAACGAGAAATGGTTGGAGTAGATTTTGAGAAAAAATGAAAGAAAAAGAATAAATTTACATGTGAAAACAGACACACATAAACCAAATATTTCATCTATATTTATACTATATTAAAAGCATGAAGGCCCTTAATAAAATACCTTTCGCCTTTTTTACACTTTAGAAATAGATTTACATTGGACAAAGTTGTAATTTAAGTTATTTTCCTAAAACTATGGACATTAATTATTTCCTAATTTTTAGGATTTCAAAATTTTACTATAATACGGAGTAAGGTTTTACTTATATTCTTTCCTTATTTAAATACAATATAATACTCTAAAAAGACATCCGGCTAATAATTACTTACAATTATTGAACATTTCACTTATTAATTTGGGTGCTTATAGTAAAGTCATTGGATTACTAAATTAAGTTTTACTTGGAATTATTTTAAGCTTCTTTTATTTATTTCCACGATACCTACAAATTTTTGCCTAATATTTAGGATGTACTTCCTTTTCTTTACCAATATAAAATAAACTCTTTCCAGCATCACAAAAGGTAACATAGTGTTGAAACACCGAAGTTTTCACAAATTTTAGATAAACTAATATTTAAAATTTTGATGTTAATTGTGAATTTACACTTTTAAGTTTCCAAGACCTTAACGTTAGATAATCAAAATTTTATTTATTATAGAAAGAATTATGTTAGAATTAATTCATCATGTTAAACATATACTCATCTCATAGAAAATAGAAGTTTTTGATAATCAATAATTAGCGACGAATTTTTACTGTTTAGCTATGAAAAAAGTGATTTGTCGCTATTTCTTTCGTAGTTGATATGTTTAACATACATAGTACCTCAACATCATTTCATACGGCGTTAAAACAAAAATAAAGGGATACATGATAGTCATTTAGCTTTCAAAAATATCTAGGTTGTTTTAATGTTTAGCTAGATCATCCGCTACTTTGGTGACTAAATATGAATATTATTTCAATAACAACAATATACCCAGTAAAATCTCACTAGTGAGGTCTGGGGAGAGTAGAATGTACGCAGACCTTACTCTACCCCTGAAAGGTAGAGAGGCTGTTTCCGGAAGACTCTCGGCTCAACACAAGAGACAATAATATCAGAAAAGAAAAGACCTGTAACAACAAAAGAAGCCAGAAAGATAATAACAAAACTGTAAGAGACAACAAATAAGTGAAAGGGCAATAACACAAAACTATGCAAAACAACAAAATAATGTGAACACAACATATACCACTAATAGACCTAGACAAAATTCTATTAGACTACCCGGTAAAAGAGGGAAAAACTCTCGACTACCCCCTAGGCTATAACTCTAATGCTCGACATCCACACGGTCCTACCAAGAGCCATGTCCTCAGAAATCTAAAGATGTGCCATGTCCTACCTGATCACCTTGCCCCAACACTTCTTAGGCCTCCCTCTACCTCTTCTTCTACCTACCAAAGTCCACCGCTCACACCTCCTAACTGGGACATCTATGGTTCTTCTCTGCATGTGCCCGAACAACCTAAGCCTCGCTTCCCGCATCTTGTCGTCCATGGGAGCAACACACACCGTCTCCCGAATATCTTCATTCCTTATTCTTATCCAGTTTAGTATGCCCACACATCCATCTCAACATCCTCATTTTGGCTACTTTCATCTTCTGGATATGTGAATTCTTCAATGGCCAACACTCAACCCCATACAACAAAGCCAATCTAACCACCGCCCTGTAAAACTTACCTTTGAGTTTCGGTGGCACCTTCTTATCACACAAGACTCCAGACGCTAACCGCCATTTCATCCACCCCACCCCAATATGATGCGTGCCATCCTCGTCGATCTCCCTATCTCCCTGGATGATTGACCCTAGGTACTTTAAACTTTCTCTCTTGGGGATGACTTGTGAGTCGAGCCTCACTACTATGTCCGCTTCCCCCATCACGCTGCGGAACTTACACTCCAAATACTCCGTGTTAGTCCTACTCAACTTGAAACCTTTGGACTCCAGGGCATGCCTTCAAACCTCCAGTCTCTCATTAATGCTGCCTCACGTCTCATCAATGAGAACTATATCATCAGCGAACAACATACACCATGGAAACTCCCTTTGAATATGATTTGTCAGGGCGTCTATTGCCAGGGCAAATAAAAACTGGCTAAGCGCAGATCCTTGGTGTAACCCCATAACCACTGGAAAAAGCTTTTAGTCACCTACCACGGTCTTGACCCAAGTCTTAGCTCCATCATACATAACCTTTATCGATCTAATGTACGAGACCGACACCTCTTTCACCTCCAGGCATCTCCAAAGAATGTCAAGAGGGACCTTGTCGTATGCCTTCTCTAGGTCAATAAACACCATGTGCAAATCCCTCTTCCTATCCTTGTACTGTTCCACCAACCTCCTGATAAGGTGGATAGCTTTAGTAGTGGAATGTCTCGGCATGAACCCAAACTGGTTTTCAGAAATAGACACCACCTTCCTTACCCTCCCTTCCACCACCATCTCCCAAACTTTAATGGTATGGCTTAATAACTTGATGCCCCAATAGTTGTTACTATTTTGGATATCACCTTTGTTCTTACAGTGGAATCATCATGCTATATCTCCACTCATCTGATATTGTCTTAGTCCTGAAAATAATATTAAACAACTCAGTCAGCCACTCAAATCCTTCTCTACCCACATACCTCCAAAATTTTACTGGAATGTCATTTGGTCCAGTCGTTTTGCCCTGACTCATCTTACACACAACTCCCACTACCTCCTCCATATTAATACGCCTGTAATACCTAAAGTCTCGGAGACTCTCGGAGTGCCCCAACTCCCCTTGCATGATGTTACCGCCCTCCACTTCATTCAAAAGTTTATGAAAGTACGTCTTCCATCTATGCTTAATTTTGGACTCCTCCGTCAACACCTTACCTTCCTCGTCTTTGATGCACGTCACTTGATCCAGGCCACGAGCCTTCCTCTCTCTTGCTTTGGCCAGCCGAAATAACTTCTTGTCCCCACCTTTACCCCCTAGTTCCTCATACAACCGACCAAACGCAACATTTTTAGCCTTAGTGGCCGCTAATTTCTCCTTCTTCCTAGCTTTCTTATACCTTACTATGTTCTCTCTCCTCTGCTCCTCGTCAGTGCTCTTCACTAACGAAAGGTACGTCGCTTTCTTTGCTTCCATTTTACCTTTGACCCCGTCATTCCACTACCAGTCGCCTCTGAGCCCTCTATAATAGCTCTTCGAGACCCCTAATACCTCTTTCGTTGCCTCTTTTATATAGTCTGTCGTCGTCATCCACATAGCGCTAGCATCCCTACCACTCTTCCAAGCACCCACAACCATCAACCGCCCCTCCAAATCCTATGCAATATCCTTAGTCAAATCACCCCACCTGATCCTCGGTTGACCCCGTACGAACCTATTCTTCCTCTTTATCATGATACCAACATCCATCACCAGGAGCCTTTGTTGAGTCATGAGGTACTCACTTGGGATCACCTTACAATCCACGCACAACCCCCTAGCACACCTCCTGAGGAGGATATAATCAATCTGAGTCTTAGCCACCATACTCTGAAAAGTAACCAAATGGTCCTCCCACGATCACCAACTCAAAAGCCCTAGCGAAATGCAACAGTGAAGTGCCTCATCCGTTCTTATCCCCAAAGCCGAAGCCACTGTGCACCTCGCCATAACCCCCAGTAGATGACCCAATATGACCATTGAAATACCCTTCTATAAATAACCTTTCCGTAGGTGGATACCTCGTACCACCTCATCCAACCCCTCCCAGAAGTGCCTCTTAACATCCCCGTCCAGGCCCGCTTACGGCGCGTAAGCGGTACCGACATTCAGAGTGCTCCCTCCAACTACTAACTTAATCGCCATTAATCTGTCATTCACCCGCCTAACCTCTACCACTAACTTCCTGGGCTCTCTATCCACCAAAATACCCACCCCGTTCTTTCCCTTCATGCATCCGAAGTACCACAATTTAAACTTGTCCGCATTCCTCACCTTCGATCCTAATCACCCGATCTCCTGAACACAAGATATATTGACCTTCCTCTTCTGGAGAATCTTCCCCAACTCTATAGACTTACCCATCAATGTCCCTATATTCCACAATCCAATCCTCAACCTACAGGCTCCCTTGTTGCCTTTACTCCCTTTTGTCCACGATCCAATCCTCAACTACTAAATATGAATATTATTTGTAAATTTTAAAAAATATTATTTTATAATTCAAATAAATTATTTAATAATATTTATGAATTTTTAAATTTTATATTCATTGAATAGGGTGAACGAAACTTCTAAGCGAAATATCGTTCGTTTTTTTACCCTTAATAGATGGATCTATGTGTTTATTTCAATGGAGAATAAATAAGTCAATGTGTGCACTACTGTCTTTATTCTTTCTCCAAATGGTGTGTACAAAAAAATATGGTCTACTCTTTCTTATGCCTTATAACTTCATGTAACAAATATGCAAGGTCCTTCTAGCAATTATCCTGGTACTCTAGGCCCGATTCGGTCTCCACCACCACCACCATCGGGGAGTTTCTTCGATTGCGGGGACTTTGGGCATATGTGGAGACATTGTCCCCATCGCCAAGAAGTCCAGTATAGTAGAGGAGTCAGGCTGCAATTTCCACGCCAGTTACTTCACCACCCGCTCAGCAAGCTCGAGGTGGGGCCTAGGCCGCTAGAAGTCACCCTAGAGGGGGAGGCCAATTAGACGGTAGTCAGTCCTGATTTTATGCTATTCCTGCTAGGCCAGATGTTGTTGCTTCACACGTAGTGATCACAGGTATTGTCTAAGTGTGCCACAGAGATGCTTCCATATATTTGACCCCGGTTCTACTTATTCCTACGTATCATCCTATTTTACTCGTTGTTTATATATGCCCCGTAAGCCCGTAGTTTTACTTGTTTATGTATCTACGCCGATGGGCGATACTATTATTATGGACCGTATATATCAATCGTGTGTGGTGACTAATGGGGGATTAGAGACTAGAGTTTATCTTTTATTGCTTAGTATGGTCGATTTTGACCCGATCTTGGGTATGGATCTGTTGTCTTCATGCCATGCTATTTTGGATTGTCGCGCTAAGACCATGACATTGGCGATGCCGGGGTTGCCAAGGATTGAGTGGAGAGGTTCTCTTGATTATGTTCCCAACAGGGTAATATTTTATTTGAAAGCCCAACGGATGGTTGGGAAGAGTTGTCTGTCTTATATGGCCTTTGTGAGGGATGTTGGTGCTGATACTCCTACTATTGGCTCTTTCCCGATGGTGCGAGACATTCCAGATATGTATCCTACAAACCTGCCGAGCATGCCGCCCGATAGGGATATTGACTTGGTGCCGGGCACTCAGCCCATTTCTATTACTCTTTATTGTATGGCACCAACTGAGTTGAAGGAATTGAAAGAGTAGCTTCAGGAACGTCTTGATAAGGGATTTATTAGGCTTAGTGTGTCGCCTTGGGGTGCACCCGTTTTGTTTGTGAAGAAGAAGGATGGTAATATAGGGATGTGCATCGACTAAGGCAGTTGGACAAAGTTACAATTAAGAATAAGTATCCTTTGCGTGCATTGATGATCTATTTGACCAGCTTTAGGGAGAGAGGGTATTCTCTAAGATTGATTTGAGGTCTGGTAATCACCAGTTGAAGATTCGAGACTCGGATATTATAAAAACAACATTCGAGTCCTGTTATGGTCATTATGAGTTTCTTGTGATGTGTTTTGGGCTGATCAACTCCCCAGCAACATTCATGCATCTCGTGAACAATGTACTTCAGCCATATATCGACTTATTTGTCATAGTATTCAATGATGATATACCGGTGTACTCACGTAACCAGGAGGAGCATGCCCATTGTAACACCCCCTTTTTCCTCACCGCGAGTCCGAGTTTCGACATTTTTGGGACAATTCCTTTCCTTTTGGAATTGAGTATGAGATTTGAAGAGTCGCCACCTAACGGATTAAGGTGCGTCAGGGCACCTAGAGCAAATAATTCATGTACTAGTTTACATCACCAGAGATTGGGTAAGGGCTCGAAATTACCTTAAGGGGAAGGCGTTAGACACCCCTCGAGGTCCATAACGATGGGTCCCGACCAAACTCAATTTAAGCGAATTAGTCTTTAAGAAAATAAAGCAGTTTAAACAAGTATAGATTATTTTGAAATGGGAATTAAAGGGGTCCTAAGTTTATTAGCCTATAAGATCACTTCCATGCAATACTTGGTAAGCTTCCCCAAATTAAGATGTTACACGTAGCATTAGCGCACAGATCATCATCTCCTTTACTACCCAATTATCCTCCCCTTTTCCAATTATTACCTAAGCGTTCTAATAACATCCAGTACATTCCTTATGCGTGCACTACCCGTCCCTTACCTCTGGACCTGGAGGTGTTTAGGACCTCTATTTAAGGAGGTTCTAGACTTATCTATGTTGTTTAAAAAGAGAAAACTAAGTGACAAACAAAAGCCAAGTAGGACTGTCACATAAGGGGCAATTAAGTGGGCTCATGTTAACCTCTACAAATAGACAAACAAATGCACGCTGTTCAAACAAGCAATTTTAAATGATTTTAAGATCCTATAGGCAGGATATCTAAATAAGCACAAACAAAATATACAACATTTTTATTAAAGTGAGCAAACAAGTACCTATAAGTTTGCCTATTGATTTTGTTTATACTCTGAATCCGGGCATATTTCAAACAAGCATTCACAGTTTTTAGACCCAGAATCTAATTACCTACAGGCTTATCTAAGTGATCGTCGGGCAGAACCCTATAGACATGGTATCTAAGCTATAAACCAGTTACTGATTTTAACACGCAGATTTTATCTTTTAATCATATAGGCATGCTTTCTAAGTGTTGAAATGGGTTACAAACATTATTCCCTATAGGCATTATATCTAAGTATTAAGACTGATTTTATACATGTATTTCCTATAGGTATGATATCTAAGTGTTGAAACTAATTTTGCACATTCCCTATAGGCATAATATCTAAGTGGGTAAAGGCGCCAACAAGTTGCCCAGCAAGTTCAATAAAGAAGATCTTATAGACATGATCTCTAATGCACATATGGAGATTTGAAAATATGGTTCTTGATGCAGAATTGACTAACTAGACGCAGGATTTCTAGGATACAAAGTATGAAAATTTAGGATTACAAATAATGAAATAGGTCTTATAGGCATGATCTCTAATGGTATGCACATAATGAGTCACAACAACCTACATGCATGATTTCTACCCGAATTTGATAAAAGATATGTAAAAATCTCTCCCCGACTTTTACTAATAGCCCCATATCTGTTTTTACAAATATTATTACATTATTACTGACCAATATGAATGAATTATACAATGCTATCTATAACACTATAGGGAGCCTTGGCAGGCCTAATGTCAACCTGGAAGCCAGGCCTTCAAGCAAATATGATGTCCACAGGTAGTTCATAACACAAAATAGGCTTCTAGTGTGTCAAAGTTTCCAAGGCCTCAGGGACCCCAGGCAATGCTCACACCATAACCTTTTCAAAGAAACAGTTTTGTAAAGAGTTTGGAAGGCCATCCCCAATGTGCCAGAGTTTGGAGGAATCTCATGGACCCTAAGCAGTGCTTACACTGGGGGTGGCAGGACCCTAGATAGCTAAGAGTAAGAGTTTGAAAACAGTATACAAGGGTAGGGAGTAATTTTATGAAAAACAATTTATTTTCAGAAGTGAATAGAAACAAGTTGCAAACAGAACAGAACCATATTTCAGCAGATTGATCAGATATAGTTACCAGTAGTTAAACAATCAAAACAAGAACACTGGAATCATATATAGAACAGATTCACAATTGAGTCAAATAAGGTTTCACATTTCCGGAGTTGACTTAGTCTATTGACTATTACCAAGTGGAATCATATAGACATGTATTTAGCAGAGAGAAACATGCTGAAGTCAATGACTAATCAGACATCCATACTGAAAAGGTAGCATATTGTTCTTGAAAGAAGTATACAGAAACCATGACTTGATCAGGAACATGCTAAGGTAAATTATCAGCACAAAAAAAACAGGACATGAATTGGGCAATGCTAGTTGAGAAACAGGTAACAATTGTCATGGATTAAACATGAATATGCTTATGTATACTAACCATACTAACATATAAAACAGGGCAAGTTAACTGGAAATAAGTCATGCTGATTAAGAGAGCAATAAACAGGAAAACACGGGGACTAATATAAGCATGCTGAAGTTTAACTACATAGAATATAGAACGATAATAGAAATGGAGGCATACCAGTTAAGGAGATAGAAAATAGGAAGGTGAAGACGAATAAAATACAAGAGTCTAGCTTTGTCTTTCAGCCGGCTAGACAATGCAGAAATTAAAAGAAACTTAAGTTGTGTAAGTGTGTAAGTAAGAGTTGTGTGTACCAGTATGTGTGTGGATGTTTTTCTTCGTTATTCCATGTGTTTAAATATTAGAATGGTGAAGTTTATATAGAATTCAACAGAGTAGAACAAATAAGGCAAAGAAAATTAAGAGTTCACAAATATGGTAAGCAAATCATTCAACTAGGTGATTAAGGCTAAACCCAATCAATTAATACGACAGAATCCGGGAATATCACTTAGATTAGGGAGAATCAATTAACATGCAAGATTGAAGTTTAATAAGGTAAGAAATAAGTCAGAGACCATTTATAGGTCGGTCAGAACAAATCAAAACCTAGAAATTAGGCCGAATAACATAATTAAAGTAGGAAGTACCAATTATAAGTCACATTTAAGGTAAGAACAAATAAAAAATATCAGAAAGATACCAATTTAAAAAAGAAAATATAATTTCAAACCATATTTAGGCAAATAAATCAATTAATCAATTTATTTAGTCGGGCCAAAGTGAACGGGCAAGAACAATGAGACAAATAATTGAATAGCAGAAAATTTTAAGCATATCGAAACACAGAGATGAAATATCAAGCAAAGAAATTAGTCGAACAACAAAGAAGAAAGGCCAGAGTTGAACCTTTAAGCTTTTAAAACATTTGCAGAAACTTAAAAAATGAAACCTTAGTATTAGAGGAACACTAAAATGTGTTAAATAATAAGAAAACACAGAAGATTTTAAGAGAAATATCAGATAAACTTAAAATCATCTCAGATCTACAAAGATCTGAACAGACTTGAGTGGAAAGAGACTAGGGTATTGAAAAATGGACCGAAAAGAGAAAAATCCAGTTTGGAACCAGAGGTTTAAGCCATAAACATGAAGATAAAAACACTCACAAACATAGAGATGAACACAGGCAGGTTCATCGAGAAAATGAAGAGTTGAAGCCAAGTCTGTGTTGAATCTCTTCGAGATTCCATCAAACAACAAAGAAATCGAATAGCTAGTAGAGGTAGGAGGCCAGATGAGGCCTAAAATCAAAGGGAAACCCCATGATTGAATGGCTTCCGGTGACGACGGGCTAGGGTTAGGGGTGAATTTGAGAGAGAAGAGAGGATGATGGATTCAAGGGCGGTGGGACAGAAGAATGATTAGGGTTAGGGTGTTAGGGGTTAATCTGAGGGGTTGGGCGGGTTTAAAAATATGGTCAGGGTATTGGGCTATGATTTAATTGGGCTGGGGGTATTAATTTAGTCTAAGGTCCGAAATTAAACCAAATTAAAGAGGCTATTTGTTAGATACCGAGTTAATTAATAATATAATTTTTAAAAATAGTTAATAAATGATAAAAATTGATTTTTATGCATAAAAATAATTTAAAATATTTACTTAACATTATAAAAATATAAAAAAATAATTTAAAATATTTACTTAACATTATAAAAATATAAAAGGTCATTTTCTATATAGATAATATAATTATGTATATGTATGGGCTATTGTTGCAAAAATGTGCAATTCTAGCTTAGAAAATGCAAATGTAATTATAAAAAGTCTGATTAAATTAATTAAGACTTATTTGGGAATAAATGATGAATTTAGATGATTAAATCATCATAAAAATAATATGAGGAATATTATTGGATATTTGTATAGTAAAAATGCAGAAATAAATTGGTTGAAAGCCTTTAAAATTATAAAAAAATTATAGGAATACTTGTGCATGTTTGTAAATGCATGTGCACTATTTTTGAAAATATATATGCATGTTAAAAATATATGAGGGAAAAATTGGGTATCAACAGCTGCCCCTTTTTATCCGGGAAGGATGAAAGAGATGCCGGGTAAAGAAAAGATGACCGATTTTGACTGAATGGGGTGTTTTGAAAAAAATAGAGGTCGTACCCTGGTCTCTGAGCTGCCTACACATCCCTCATTTTATAGGAATCAGGCCATGTGTAGTTCTGGACCTAACGGCCGATGAAATTGTTATTGGAATGGTTGTATGTTTCGGAAAAGGTTCCTTTTTTGGGGAGGATAATATCAGATGGGTTTATGCTGAGTTATGAATATGAGTTTGAAGCATAACAGATGTATCATAAAACAACTATCTGAATGGTCACAGAGTAAAGGCAGGTAATTGGCGGGAATCAGTTAATGGCAGAGTGTAAGTGGTATGAGCGGAAATCAGAGCGAAGATTTCTCCTGTTTGAAGAACAGTTACCTCCTAGACTTCCTGCAAAACTTAAAACACGATGCATGCCAATATATAGATTACTGCGAGAATTTAAACATGATGCAAATTCTCTCTGGACCATGAAGGTTGTCTTTAGACAGTGATAATGACGTCCTTAGACCATGACGTCCCGGGCCATGAATCATGAGATAAGGGATTCGCAGGCCATGAAATGACGTTCTCGGGCCATGAGAATGGTGCCTCTGAACCATGACGCCTTTGAATAATGATGTGCAGTTTTGAGAGATCCTCAGGCCATGACATGGTGTCTTCAGGCTATGAGGATGATGCCTTCGGACTATGACGCCTTTGGACAAGTTGGCTATACATCATCCTATGAAGTGAAGAGACATGATACCAAACGTAATAACAAGGAAACGCTTAGCCTAGTGCAGAGTTTGGGGGCAGATCTTAGCCCCGAGAAAAGAAGATAATGCAAATTTGAAAATGGAGCAACACTTATGCAAAGGGAGACAATGGTTAATCTCATGAGAAGACAATGCTTTACCTTATGAAAATAGGGAGGCGAGGCTTAGCCTCATGCAAGATTTGAGACAGGGCTTAGTCTCATACAAAGAGAAGGCAATGCTTAGCCTTATACAAATATGGAGGCACGACTTAGCCTCATGCAAGATTTGAGAAAAGTCTTAGTCTTATGCAAAGAGAAGGCAGTGCTTAGCCTTATGCGAATATGGAGGCAAGGCTTAGCCTCATACAATATTTTGAGACAGGGCTTAGTCTCATGCAAGGGAAGGCAGTGCTTAGCCTTATGCAGTGAACAAGTAGCAAATAGGGGTAGAATATTTCTTAGTTGGAGATATATTTGCGTCTGGTGGCCTGATTAATATTAATTCTGATATGTGTATATTTGCGAATACTCCTGTTATGTTCACTATGCCTGCATCCAAAGAAACATCATGAATTTTGTAGGGGAGGTTGGTCCGTGCCTTTGTTTGCTTGTTTTGCTTTGCTTTGCTCTAGCGGCCTTGTATAAGTTTCCCTAGGTAATACCTGGCTGTCACAGAAATAAAGTTTTCGAAAATATGCACATATTTATGAAATAGAGTTATTTAGGAACATAGTGATTATAACATCAAGTAAATTAGATGAACTAATGACTGTATCACTTTTAGAGACATTGTGGCTTCCTTGCACTAGAATTTTGAGAATCCTCCTCAAAATTCTGCCCCAGTTTGATCCTTCGGCCGTTCTGCGTGCAAGAAGTTTGTTGGATCTGCTTCTCAAAATTCTGCCCCAATTACTTAACCGACTTCTGACTGTCTGGCATATGATGACATCAGTTGGACTCATTCCGAAATTTTGAGGGTCCTCGTCAAAATTCTGTTGTTGATACCCAATTTTTTTCTATATATTTTCAATATACAAAATACCTTCAAAATAGCATATATATGCATATATAAGCACGCCCAAGGTTTTTATTATTTTTTCATAATTTTAAGGCTTTAAATTGATTCATTTTCTCCCTTTTTATCCATAAAATCCTCAATAATTATTTCCAAAATTATTGTTTTGATATTTCATCTATTGGATTTCTATATTTATGCCAAAATATGGCTAATTTAATTTTATATATTTTTATAATTATATTTAGTATTTTTAAAGCTAAATTGCACATAATTGCAATATTAGCCCTTTTAAGATTTAATTATGTTTTATATGCATAAAATTGGATCCTATATTTTTAAATGGCTAATTATGTATTATAAATTATTTTGGAATTTTAAATTAGTTTTCAGAAATTATCTACTATTTTTTATAAATTAAATAGAGAAAAACTGGCTATTTAAATTATAGCCAAATTGGCTTTCAATTATAGCCAAATCGGACCCCAATTCCCAGCCCAATTTTACAATTTAAAAACCCGACCCACACCCTATTAACCCATACCCAAACCTGGAACCCACCTACCCCATTTAATCTCAACTGTGGATCTCCCAGATCAACGGTCCACGTTAGCCCTTTCTTTTTTTAATCAAACGACCCCCCAAACCCTACCCTTATTCTCTCATTTGCACTTCCTCTGAATCCCTCATCTCCCAAATTCTCTCTCAACTCACCCTAACCCTAATCACCATTACCGGCGAGAACCTGTTTCCTTTGGTGTTCTCGTGCCTTCTCCGACCACCTCTGGGCTCCTATACTCCATGGATCTTCGACTTCATGAGTCCTTGAGAAGATCTCAAGGAAAGTAAACCTGTTCCGGTTTGAAACTCGTTTACTGGCCTGTCTCTGGCCATTTTCGTTTGTAAGAAAGGATTTCCTCTTATTTTTCGTTTGAATCCATGAGTTTTTAACTGATTTTCTTCATCTCTACTATTTTCCAAAAACCCTAGTTCGGAACTGTTCTATTTTTCTCAGATCTTTATAGATCTGAGGCAATTCGAGTATTATTAAGCATTTTCCTTTAAAAATCTCCCATTTTAACTAACTATTTTGATTTTAGTCGATCTTTTCTAAACTAGGGTTTCTGAAAATCCTTTTCTTCAAAATGCTTTCTGGTTTTAAGTGTTTAGTCCCTTGTGTCTATGTGTTTTGACTGATTTTGTTAAGTTCTTTTTTAATCCTAACTAGCCTATGCTAAAACCCCCACTTTTTGACACTTTATTTGGATTTTGCACTTGTCCGTGTTATTTGATACATGCAAATGTTCTATACTTTGATTTACATGATTACTTCTTCATTTAATTAGAATATCTCATGATTTTACCC